>NC_138980.1:97760798-98105256 GCF_964341445.2 Mesoplodon mirus | reverse complement strand
TGAAACACAAAAGCTTCAGTTTAACTAGTGTATATTTTCTTATCATTGGATGATAATTTTGTCAAGTACTATGCAAAATCCTCTTTAGACATGAAGCCATTGATTCCTCATGTCATCTATATATGGAACCATTGTTATTCCTGTATTAAGATAAGAAAACTCTGGCTTTGGTGAGAAAACTTACAGCTACTCAGCTGATCTAAGTGCCGAATTTGAATTAATACCTATTTTTGTCAGACTCTAATGTTTGTGCTCTTTAACTGTATTTTTTTTGTACATTCTTGGATTGTGTTAGCCCACTAAAATTTATTTTGGTAAAATAAATCATAGATTATTTATGATGTTAATACTTGTCCATTTCACTTCCAGATAAACTTGAGAACATTTATTCAGCTGATTTTCTTCCCCAGATATCAAACATGTATAAAAATAAAATAAGAAAGAGTTAAAAGTGAATAACAAATTACAGAAAGTTGTTTTTACTTTGATAATACAAACGTTTTATCAAATATTACTTTTGCTTAATATCATTTTATTATATCAGCACTGAAAAACTATCTTCTGTCTAAATTAGTGGGCTTTTAAAATTTCTTACGATATTCTTGCTAATAAACCTCAGATCCCTTAAAAGAGTGATAACTGAAGGAAAAGGCAATATTATAATTAAAAGTCCTTTATTTTGGGGGAGTTAAAATTCCAAATAAAAGTAGTTACCTCTTAAGACCATATGCTACATAAGTTGTTCTTGTTGATGTCAACAGGAGTTCCAATGAGGAAGTGGGTAACATATGGACATGACATTTTGTTAACTAAAAAAAAAAAAATGTTTTTCTACATTGATGTTTGTTCAGAAGAGGGATTCCTAGAGCATAACACCAAGTTGCTGAATTTACTGTTTTAGGATATCAGTGGTTATACAGTTCAGTGTTAGATTTGAAACACAGAGATGTAACTTTATTGTTGCTCACCTTGTGATATTAGCATCCAAACTTTCTATTTTTAAGAATGATAATAAAAAAGTTTAGTTGAATTTTTGATTGAGATAACTGGAATTAATTTTAAATAATTTCCTAGTCTACTGAAAATTGAATACTAAAGATTATAAACAAGGACTGAACATTTATAGTAGACATTTTATATCTGTTAAAGTATATGCAGGATTCTTTGTGGTAGATTGATTGAAAAAAATCATCCAATTCTCCATGTCTCTTACTATCCATAATTGAGTTGATTCCACAACAAGAATCTATGTCTCTACACAATGACTCTGAGATAAACCTTTGACTTGCTTTGGCTAATAGAGTATGGCAGAAGTGATGATTTTCTAGTATCAAATTTTGGTCTAATGACATCATTGCTTTTTACTTCTCTTGGACTCCTGCCTACACTGCTGGAAAGAATATATGGAGCAGATCCAAGTCAATCTATATGTCTCAGCTGAAACCTCAGAAACAGGAAAGAGTCTAGGGAAGATCAGCAAAGCTTCATTACTAACTTGCAGAAGCATGAATGAGAACAAACTAGAAATATGGCCCAGCAAGCCTGTAAGTTTGTGAGCAAAATTGCAAATGCTTACTGTTTTAGCCACTGAATTTTGAGGTGGTATTTTTAGGTAGTACTATTTTGACAGTATATTTCTACAACATTGCTTCCTCCCCCTCAAATAAATGATCCATCACTTCTTGAGTTAGCATCAGTTTTCAAAAGCCAGAGAATGGCAGTGCACAAAAAGGACTAATCATGCAGAATTCAAAGCAAGGAAATATGGCCCATAGAGCTAACATGTGTTACTATGAGGCAGCAAAATACAGTTACTTATAGTATGTATAAGTTTTATACTCAGATAGATCTAGCTTCCAATCTGAGCATCGACATTCATAGACTGTCTATCTGTGTATGCCAAAAGGCCCTTCTGCTCCCTCTTGAGATAGAACCTGATTGCTTTCATGACTTCTGTTACTGTTGAACATTTTTCAAAGAGAAACTGATGCTTAAATAATTCACTTTGGGTTCTGGATTTTTCCAATACAGAGTATTGATCCTGAAGCCAAAAAACATCTTGTTTACTCCTTCTTAACTTTTCGGTACCACTGCAAAGAGAAAATACATGAGTGAAAGACATGCTTGTGTTGCATTTGATAAAAGCCATTGTAGAAAATACACATTTTAAAAAAGCTTTGACTACATATGAATGTGGAATGTCATTAAAATTATTGTAATTAGAAAAAAAATCTGTATCTCATCAGGAAAAAAATAGGTATAACACATATATCAAAAGAAATTGCTTTTGCTCTTATAGTAACTTGAGCCAATCAATGATAACACTTTCTATTCTGTGTAGATGTATAAGTATCATTCGTTTGTATTAAAGCAGGAAGAGGTGCCCTAGAAGACTGCATGATTTAAGTATACTAATTTTTTATATGTTATAACTGGAAAGTTCATGTGAATTACTATGC
This sequence comes from Mesoplodon mirus, assembly GCF_964341445.2. Taxonomy (NCBI): domain Eukaryota; kingdom Metazoa; phylum Chordata; class Mammalia; order Artiodactyla; family Ziphiidae; genus Mesoplodon; species Mesoplodon mirus. The sequence continues at coordinate 98,102,797 of NC_138980.1, read as the reverse complement.
TTTCCATAGAATAAGTTTCAACTGTTCAATATGGTGTGTAACTTTTGCTAAAATTCACTGACACCTAGACAGGTGATCTGTGTAAGAGCAGGAATATAACTCTTTGACACTGTATAGAAAAGAAATGTTGGCATTTTTGTCCCTTAAAACTTCTAGTTGTTTGGTGCAAGATTTTGAATGCACCAAAATTTAGAGAATAAGAACCTGAAACAAAGTTGTATCAAAATCATATATGCCTATAACAAAAAAGTCAGCATAGACTGAGAATCAAAGTGAAGGGGGATCAAAGGTATAATAATAGATGAAAAATTGTTTGAAAGTCAAAGCAGAAAAGATTTGTTGGACTACTTCTAGAAATCAAAATTAGCAATATATGTCAAGGCACAATTTTTTCTAGTTATTCTGGATTGATCAAATGACCTATATGCTTCTTTCTTTACTTTCTTTCTCTCTCCTTTATTTCCTACTTTCCTTCCCTTTCCCTTTCCTTTCCTCTTCTTTACTTGTTTGTTTTTGAACAGAAAATTTTCATATGATGGTTCATGTGCCAGTTATCTGGAGTTTAACAAGGAGGGAGCCACTTTCTTCCATATCATGTAGCCCAGCTCCCCAGATGTTGTTTACATCAGAAAGTTTAAAGAATAATTTAAAAAATTTTTTTCTAAAACATTTGCCAATATGTATTCATCTCTAACTGACCCTAAATCTTCAGTGGACTACAGAACTTTCTTGGCATGATGAGTACCTGGACTCCATGCCATTGTTACAGTTCAGCATACAGGAAGAAACGGCAGGTAAAGCTGGCATGCACCCAATACAAAAATAGATCTTCTGGGAGCACTCAAATATAGTCTTGGAAGAGAGCTATTACTTTGTCTTAGGAAATTCCTAACTTAAAATTGCTCTTTTTGTATATCTTTGTTTGTTGTGACTTTGTTGAGAAACTACATGTCAGCAAACTCTGGCTATTGTGGTTACCTGTGCTGAATAAAAGTATGTTTGTTCCAGAGTGTAGAATTCATTACTTTCTATTTATTAATATACAAAACACACATGTACTTCACATCCTTCAACTGTAAATCTAACCAAATTTTAGTGATCTTCTTATAATTGTGATTATTTTTTCTCTCATATAATTGAATTAGTGAAATGTGGAATGTATGTTAATACCAACATCTGTCTTTTCTAGGTGCAGATTATGTATGTTGAACACTTTAACTCTCCTGTAGGAGAATATAATGCCTGCTGAATGGCACAATGAATGAGTTAAGATGGTCATTTTACGCTTTAGACCTATTCCTCATGCTTTGTAAAAGAAAAGTAAATATATGTCCTTAAGCATCTAAAAAAATCTACACAACAATTTTTCATGGAATCAAAAGTTCTATAACTTACTTTCATAGAATTAATAAGGCAGAACCATCTTTTCTTTTACACATCTCCATTTGATTTCAACAAATGCATAAACTTTGACTTGGCCAAAATACAAGCGTTTCAAACTATAAAAGTCAGTCTTATACTATCAAACAAATGTTTGTATCAAACTGTTCATTCAGTGATGTGAAATTTAGTTCCATGTATTCAGCACATTAGTGTTTACTTGAAACAGGTGACAAATGTATTAGAAAGAGCGTAGGCATGTCATTGAAATTCTGGCTTCAATTCTCAAAGTTCTGAATTCTTCAGCAAGTTTCTCAATTGGTCTGAGTCTCAGATACTTGGGAAAAATCTTAACCTCAAAATGTAAATTTCTGAGTATGTGTTGTGTGGTTAGCATAACTGAATAATCCATAGAAACTGATTGACACTCAGTAGGGAATCAATAAATGTCAGTTTCCCTCCTTCTTTCCCAATTAGAAATTTCTAAGTAGAAATTATAAGAAATCTATCTAAAACAATACCATTATCCAGAAACACATGGAAAATCTAAAAATCCAAGATTAAATATAACGGCAAAAAATTCTGAGAAATGAGTTGCAGATAAATAGCATTATTTGCGTGCCTAGTTTAATACATCAAGTGACTGCAATTTGAAAGAAGAACCATAAAAAGTGTTACTTCAGAAGGAAAATGTGCACTTAGGAAAGTGCCTTGGAATAAGCATCTAACAAAACTTTCCATCTTTTTTTCATTATAATTTCTTTTGTTATATATTTATGTATTTAATCTCAGCTCTATAGCTATGTTAAGAACAAAAATTATATGTAAATTTCCTTAATAAATCACTCACATTTATATTATAGGGCTTACAACAAATTTATTTTATTCTGGAAATTGTAGTAAGATTCATAATATCTCTTTGCCTGCTCTTTATTTTTTAACGTTATTATTTTTAATTTTGAATGTTAAATTTATGAGCCATTCAGTTTACACTAAAGTAAAACATGTTCTTTTTTTCTCTTCTTGAATCTGATAATATTCTTTTTCAGATGATCACCTAGAAGTATGTTAAGATTTGAAGATGCTAACATTATTTATAAAATGAATTGGTTCTCATATTTTGTGGGTCAGAATAAATAAAACCATCCAATAATATGTATGCATGTGTATATATATATATATATATATATATATATATGAGAGCATTATACTGTTTCATGCACCTCTTGTATATTTACTCTTAGATATAATATTTGACAAAAGCATAATTAACTTATAAACTATTTAAACTATTTTTCAAAGGAACATAGTTTAAAATCACAATGAACAAGAAATATTGCAGGCACCATAGTATTTTAAAATATCAGTAAAGAACACAAATACAGTCCTTCACAAAAGAAGGACTGTGGTTCTAAAATTTTATTATTTATTAATGTTTTGAACTCAGAACTCATTTGACCAGAGAGGTGTGCAACATGTTCCTTAGGTTTCTCACCTTAGTTTATAAAACCAGTTTAACTGTCCATTTGTGATAAGAAGCACAAAGATAATATTATATTGATTCAGTTTTTTTGATTGAAAGAAATAGGATCCCATTGAATTGACTTATCACAAAAGGAGGCTTTGTTTAAGTGTTACTTCCCACACCCTAGTGCAGGAGTAAATCCTAACATCAGCAGTAAATTAGAACCAGGACTAAAATAGCATCAAGTTTCTCTCTCCCCATCTCTATCCTCTGCAACTCTCTGGGTACTTTTTTACTTTTCTGTCTCTGAGGAGCAAAGTCTTATGATTCCCAGTTTACACAACAAGACACAACTGGCCCAGCTTCCAAGTTTACATCTCTTCCATTCCATAGATACACTAGCCTATGGTTTGAATATCTTTGTTCTAATTCCCAGGACAGGGAATTGGATTGGCCTTGGATGATGCCTGGCCTAGTCAGTCATATCCATTAGAGCAGTGTCATATTTTATGGATCTGGTGTCTCTGGATTTAACTCCGGATGTGCTTGGACTATACAGACTGCTGGTGGTGTTTGTGGGAGGGATTAGAACTGGGAAATCTCCTGAATACCTAGTCAATGCAACCTTAAAGAACCTTGGTGGGCAAAAGGGATGAGAATAGCCAGGTATTTGGTGGCAGTAGCCCAATCTAGAAAAGAATTCATGACAGAAAAACCACAGCAGAAGGAGAAGAGAAGAGAAGAGACGGAAAAGGAAATGAAGAGGAAAGGAAGGATTACAGAATGTCAGCCCCGCACTTGTGCATTTCAGCTGAAGTCTTTTCATTGAACTAAATAAAACCAGTGTTATAGCACCACACTTTGGTAAACACTGACCCAGAATATGTCATCCTTATATTAAAAAATCGAATGATTTGCTTTCACACATTTTCATAATAGCATAGGAGTTTTCCCATCATGAGATTAGTAAAAATAGGTGGAAGAAAATTAATTTCTCATATATTACCTTTCCCAAATTGTGACTACAAAGAGACTGGATAAAAATTGGCTACATAGAATTTGTTTTATATGTTTTAGATGTAGATCTCAAATGGTGTCAGAACAGAATTCACAGCATACCATTAGCATAACTTTCATTCCCCTGGAGGCTTCCCGCTGAAAATAAACTCCAGTCAGTTCCCTTATCTCTGTTCTCAACAGAAGGGAAAAGATAGCTAATCTTCAGTACAATTAGGTATAGAGAAAAGATCAAGCCTTTTTCTAAAAGAACCGGATACCTCCTGCCAGAAAATTTATCTTTAAGTGTTATCAGGAGTTGTCTTAAAGTCAATCCCGAAATATAAGAATTAGAGGACTCTCTGGGTTGCATTTGAGGAGACATAAATGGAGTGGTCTGACAATAGGATAAGTTGCGAAAAACAGCACTGGTCTTAGCACAATTATCCTGAATTACGAAAAAATAAATAAAATGTGTTAAATAGTAAGTGCTTCATTTTCCCACTGAAGATCAACAAGGCTTGATGTAGGATATATCCTAAGGGATAAGTCAAATTATCCTACAACACTTGCCCTTAGCCCAATTATCCTACATTAGTGGCTCCCATAATTTGGCATGCATCCCAAGAACTTTAAAGCCTTATAAAAACTGAGCTTGCTGGGTGCCACACCAGATTTTCTGATTTTAATAATTTCCCAGGTAATAATGTTGCTTCTGGTTCTGAGTCCACACTTTCAGAACAACTGTCCTAAAGCCAAGTTGCTACTGAGTTCAAATATTAAAATTAAAATTTTAAGATTCATAGTGTGTGATACTTCCCTCATGTGACAAAGCTGAATGACAATTATAAGAACAACAGTAATAATGATAATGGAGGAAGAATACTCTTTATTTAAGCAGGGATCAAGATTTAAGTTGGTTCCTTTTGCACTGAGTGGTAATGCCCTATTATTTTAGTAGATTAAACTTTTCTGAAGAAAAATAAGGACTCTAAGAGATCTCTACTAATACAAAAATATAAGTGATACATAGAACTACTAATTTGCATATTATTCCTTAGAAATTATATGACAAATCTCAATCAAACTTTAGCAGGGGAATTCGTTAAAAATGAGGTTCTTGGTGCATACCCCTAGATGTAATTATATTAGTCACCTCTGGGCCCCGGAATCTATTTGCTTAGTAGGCAGCCAAGTGATTCTTGTGTATGGAGGTAGCACACTATATTCTGGTTTATATCATCCCCAAATAAAACTATGAGTTACATAGAAAAAGTAAGGTTATTCTTCTATTTTATCGATAAGGAAATATGGGCAGAATAATAATGCACTGTCCAATATCCCAAGGTTGTAATTGTTAGTTTCAGAACTCAAACTGAAGCCTTTTAACTTGGAGTTCCATGTCTCTATTCACCATATCACATCATGTTAAAACTATAGTGAAAATAGTATTCATAATGTCCAAGGGTATAAATAAATCAACTGATATTTATACAGTGTTTTTATTTGTTGGTACATTTGTCAATATCATTTACTGTTTTGGAATCCAACATATTGAAAGTCTTCCCAAAGAGCTTATAATCAAAAGAGAGAGAATTTGAAGTTCATATGGAGTGTAACTGATTTTGTCTATATATGCTGAATAAAACCTCACAGGGAGGCTTCCCTGGTGGCGCAGTAGTGGAGAGTCCACCTGCCGATGCAGGGGACACGGGTTCGTGCCCCGGTCCAAGAAGATCCCACATGCCGCGGAGCGGCTGGGCCCGTGAGCCATGGCCGCTGAGCCTGCTCGTCGGGAGCCTGTGCTCCGCAATGGGAGAGGCCACACAGCGAGAGGCCCGCATACTGCAAAAAAACAAAAAAAACAAAAAACCTCACAGGGAAACACATGGTTAAGCAAAGTCTTAAGACTAAAAGAAGAACTTAATTAAATGGCATGAAATGTGAATTGTTTTCTATCTGCTCTGCTCAGAAAACTTTCTGTAAGTTATATGAAATAGATCTGGTAAAATGCCAGTGGAGAGTACTGAATTTACTTAATAAGTACATATCACTTTCATCAAACTATTTTTTTTTAATTGTGCAAAAATTTCCAGAGTTTTCATCAGTTCTCTATTTATAATTTGAAATATATTTCATCATATTAAATGTTTGGACAATACAGTCATTTTATTCTAATATAGCATATTAAGTTTCACCTGAAATTAATTCTAAATTTTAGTCCATTTGATCTCTTGACTCTTAGGAAAGAGGTTGATCTACATTTAACCTCATTCAGAAGTAAACTTTCTATTTTCTTTTCAGTAGCTTAGAGTTCAATGTCATGTATATTCACCCATATACTAGGACTTTTGTTAACAATTGAAACTATGAGTGCAAGAGGAACACATTCCAGTCCTTGCCAAAGATAGGGGGTGGATCAAAAAGAGCTGTTAAATGATGATTAAACTCTTATACCCCTGCAAGCTCCCTCTGACTGGCTAATGGAAAAAAGCTGGTGAAAAACATTTTTCTCTGTTGTCAAGCCAACATTATATATTGTGAACACTATTTCAACTAGACTTCTTAGCAGTTTCATAAAAGAAGGCCATTAGGAATTTTTCCTCTGTGCCTTAGTCTATGCGCTGTTTAATTGCAATGTAACACTAAGAGTTTCCTTCTGCCTTGCTCAGTGATTTCCCTCTTTTTGAATTTATATTTCCCATATGTGTTTAATATTTCAAACAGTGATAGGTAAAAACCAAAAACCATATTCACCACATGCAAAAAAATAATAATTATGTGCAGTCTCCAATCTATATCCATGGCTTGCACACTAAGTATGGATTTTGTGCTTCACAATTCTAAGTAGACAAACTGGATATGCTTTAATCAATTTTGTTTTCATAGACTTTAGATCCCCTATTTTAATTAGCATAATGAACAAATAATTTCTTCCATCTCATCCTTGTCTCCAAGAAGAGTTCATTAAACTGATTGCATTTATCTTGTTAAAGAGAAACTTTCATTCCACCCTAACCTTGATTTAGTTTCATAAAATTTAGTACTTAAGAAAGTAGAAGCATTATAAAAATGCTCAGTTTTTGAACTTTTGATTCTAAATCCTTTAGTGAGCGAAAAAGAATTTTCCTTACTAAGCAATGCAGTGAGTCTGTATAAAAAACCTCTGTGGAATAAAATGTCAGTTTATAATTCCTCAGGCTTTCTAGTTTATGTGAAGCTCTTAGTCTTTCTGCTTCCATCCAGCAATAAAATTGTTACCTCCTGAAGTAGGTTGAATAGAATAAATTACTAGAAAACATTTCCTAAAATAAAGCCTTGATTTTGTTTTCATTGTCATTAATCACAGAGTAATTAAAACTGTTCATCCCTACTCTTTATTAGTGTTACTTCATGATACCTAATGAATGCACATACTAGTTTATATTACATGCTATAGTCATATGATTCCTAGACTCTGGCACTGACTTTACTGCTCACTGCTATTTCTTACTTAACAAACAGCCTAAAATGCACCTTAATAACAACTTGTATTTTAACTTTAATTAGACAAAATCATTTTTCTAAATACTTGGCAGTGTGGCTTAAGTCAACTTCTTAATTTGATATAATACACAAAGCTATTGTGTAGCAAGAGAATTATCATTACATATTGACTCTTTCCTTGCTCTACTAGTAGGAATAAAGGGTTAGTAACCAAATATCTGTAATTAAGAAAATTCAGAATTTTAAGGGCTATCTATAATTACCTTTTCTAAAATTTGATTCATACAAGTTTTTTCTTTTGAAAATGTGGCAATATATACAGTTTATCCACATACAAAGATGATAAACTAAAGCGAAGGTTAAGGATGATTGTTTAGTGTCTATATAAATTTGTGTTTTTTTGCTAAAAGCTTTTTTTCTAGTCATAATCATTTTTGAAAATAATTTTGCAACCTTCTAGAATTTCATGCGAGTCCATTATAACATGATAAATAGATTGTTTTTTGAGTTTAATAAATTTTATTTTTGGAGGGTTTGAAAATAAAATCACACCATCCATAATAGTGGCTTTCAGTTTATTCAGGAAATTTAATTTAATAAACATTTATGTTTAGATCATGACACTTAATGATGTAGGGAATCTCAATGTGTAAAAAGTATGACCCTAATTTCAAGGAGTTTATAATCTTGGAAATAATTAGAAATGTCTCACTGTAATGACAATGATAATGAACAACAGCAACAGTTAGAGATGGTTAGTTTGAACAACCTCACAATCACCTGACACATAATTATCTATGTCACGGCCAATATTCAGAAAGTCATTGTAGGAAAGGCCTTCACTTGCGTTACATGTGAATAGCAGAGGCGTAGAGATTTTACTTAATTTATTATAAGTCATGAACACAGAAAGATTTTTTTCCTTCCATGTTGAGTGTTTCTTCTATCTTGTTTAATATCCCTGTTTAATGTCCCTTGTAACAGTTCTCTTAAACATGTGGATCTTTTTAGGAATTAATATACTTTCTTATACTGCATAGTGACAGTCTTGAAAATCAACGTGCTTTACTTTTGTGTGTGAGGATGGAGAGGGAATGAATTATTAGAAGCAACATTATTTTAAATTAACTTTTTAATTATTTTAGCTTGAAGCAATGGTTTATTTATTTTTTTAATTTATTTTTGGCTGCACTGGGTCTTCACTGCTGTGCCGTGGGCTTTCTCTAGTTACAGCGAGCGGGGGTTACTCTTCGTTGCAGTGCACGGGCTTCTCATTGCAGTGGCTTCTCTTATTGTGGAGCATGGGATCTAGGCACGCAGGCTTCAGTAGCTGTAGCTCACGGGCTCAGTAGTTGCAGCATGCAGGCCCTATAGCATGTGGGCTTCAGTAGTTGTGGCATGTGGGCTCAGTAGTTGAGGCATGCAGGCTCTAGGGCACGCGGGCTTCAGTAGTTGTGTTGTGCAGGCTCAGTAGTTGTGGCTCACGGGCTCTAGAGTACAGGCTCTGTAGTTGTGGGGCACGGGCTTAGTTACTCTGTGGCATGTGGGATCTTCCTGGACCAGGGATTGAAACCACGTCCCCTGCATTGGCAGGCGGATTCTTAAACATTGCACCACCAGGGAAGTCCGAAGTAGTAATTTTAAAATGTGACACAAAGACAGCTACTGAGACATTTTCAGTAGGTCTAGAAGGTCAAAACTATGTTTATACACTACTAAGATGTCATTTACCTTTTTCATTGTGTTGGCTTTGCACTGATGTTAACAAAAACAACAGAGATTTAATAGGGTAAAGGTTAGGGTGAGGCAAGTGAGGCACTCTCCTTGGGTGCAAAATTTAAGGGAACACCAAAACATTCAGGGATCCATACAAATAATATTTTAGTGCAATATTTAAAAAATAAAAATTTATACAAAAATCTGTGACAAAAAAATAAAAATTTAAATAAACACCAATGCCATGATGAGTTACACTGGGGTCTTAGGAAAAGAGTTTCAACGTTTCATTATTTTTAAACTACATTAATGTTCTGGAAAAAAATAATTATTAAGAATGCATAGGGCTTCCCTGGTGGCGCAGTGGTTGAGAATCCTCCTGCCAATGCAGGGGACACGAGTTTGTGCTCTGGTCTGGGAAGATCCCACATGCTGCAGAGCGGCTAGGCCCGAGAGCCATGGCCGCTGAGCCTTTGCGTCCGGAGCCTGTGCTCCGCAACGGGAGAGGCCACAACAGTGAGAGGCCCGCGTACCGCAAAAACAAACAAACAAACAAAAAGAATGCATAAGACATATATAAATATATATAAATACTTTAAAATATACAAAAACATACATAAAATTCATAAACACACAAATATTTTCACCTTGCCTCAGGCTTCAATATGGCTTGTTCAGGCACTAGTGACTAAACTTGCTGAGTGTCTTTACCTGAATTGAGGTAGTGGCACAAAATTATTATGACTGTATTAGCAGTCATAATCTTCACCATCAGGTACTTGTAGAAGAAGAAAAACTGTATCTAAAAATGAGTTACCTTCAATGAGGCAGATTAAATCTTAATTCTTGAATACACATGTTTTTAGTATTCTGCATGACAAACTGGGAGGTATGGTTAAAGCATTGCATACTGAATTATGATGTTGTATCTAAGGGGGAAAGAAATAAATTTGGTGTGATTGTTTGAGTTGCAGGCCGAATGAGCTGCTTTTCTTGTTAAATACTATTTTTTGCTCAAAAGGGTAGCCAATCGATAAACTAGAATGATTCAGAATTAAGCATTTAGCAAAATATTTCTTGAAGGACTTCCGGGTAAGATGGCGGAAGAGTAAGACGCGGAGATCACCTTCCTCCCCACGGATACACCAGAAATACAGCTACACGTGGAACAACTCCTACAGAACACCTACTGAACGCTGGCAGAAGACCCCAGACCTCCCAAAAGGCAAGAAACTCCCCACATACCTGGGTAGGGCAAAGCGGAGAGATCCCCACACAGAGGATCGGTGCCGAGCGGCACTCACCAGCCCGAGAGGCTTGTCTGCTCGCCCGCCGGGGCGCACAGCGCTGGAAGCTGAGGCTCGGGCTTCGGTCAGAGCGCAGGGAGAGGACTGGGGCTGGCGGCGAGAACTCAGCCTGAAGGGGGCTAATGTGCCACAGCTAGCCGGGAGGGAGTCCGGGAAAACTCTGGAGCTGCCGAAGAGGCAAGAGACTTTTTCTTCCCTCTTGGTTTCCTGGTGCGCGAGGAGAGGGGATTAAGAGCGCTGCTTAAAGGGGCTCCACAGACGGGCGCGAGTCGCGACTGAAAGCGCGGAGCCCAGTGACGGGCGTGGGACGCTGGGGCTGCTGCTGCCGCCGCCAAGAAACATGTGTGCAAGCGCAGGTCACTGACCACACCGCCCTTCCGGGAGCCTGTGCAGCCCGCCACTGCCGGGGTCCCGGGATCCAGGGGCGGCTTCCCTGGGAGAACGCACGGTGCGCCTCGGGCTGGTGCAACGTCACGCCGACCTCTGCCGCTGCAGGCTCGCCCCGCACTCCGTGCCCCTCCCTCCCACCCGGCCTGAGTGAGCCAGAGTCCCTGAAGAGGCTGCTCCTTTAACCCTGTCCTGTCTGAGCGAAGAACAGACGCCCTCCGGCGACCTACACGCAGAGGCGGGGCCAAATCCAAAGCTGAGACCCAGGAGCTGTGAGAACAAAGAAGAGAAAGGGAAACCTCTCCCAGCAGCCTCAGAAGCAGCGGATTAAAGCTCCACAATCAACTTGATGTACCCTGCATCTGTGGAATACATGAATAGACAACACATCATCCCAAATTGAGGAGCCCGGAGTCAGTGCTGTGCCTCTGAGGTGGGAGAGCCAACTTCAGGACACTGGTCCACAAGAGACCTCCCAGCTCCACATAATATCAAACGGCGAAAATCTTCCAGAGATCTCCATCTCAACACCAGCACCCAGCTTCACTCAACGACGAGCAAGCTACAGTGCTGGACACCCTAAGCCAAACAACTAGCAAGACAGGAACACAACGCCACCCATTAGCAGAGAGGTGGCCTAAAATCATAAAAAGTCCACAGACACCCCAAAACACACCACCAGACGTGGATCTGCCCACCAGAAAGACAAGATCCAGCCTCATCCACCAGAACACAGGCACTAGTCCCCTCCACGAGGAAGCCTACACAACCCACAAAACCAACCTTAGCCACTGGGGACAGACACCAAAAACAATAGGAACTACGAACCTGCAGGCTGCAAAAAGGAGACCCCAAACACAGTAACATAAGCAAAATGAGAAGACAGAAAAACACACAGCAGGAGAAGGAGCAAGATAAAAACCCACCAGACCTAACAAATGAAGAGGTAATAGGCAGTCTACCTGAAAAAGAATTCAGAATAATGATGGTAAAGATGATCCAAGATTCTATTTCCCAGATCCAAAATCTTGGAAATAGAATAGATAAAATGCAAGAAACAGTTAACAAGGACCTAGAAGAACTAAAGATGAATCAAGCATCGATTAAAAACACAATAAATGAGATAAAAAAATACTCTAGATGGGATCAATAGCAGAATAACTGAGGCAGAAGAACGGATAAGTGAGGTGGAAGATAAAATAGTGGAAATAACTGCTGCAGAGCAAAATAAAGAAAAAAGAATGAAAAGAACAGAGGACAGTCTCAGAGACCTCTGGGACAACATTAAACGCACCAACATTCGAATTATAGGGGTTCCAGAAGAAGAAAAGAAAAAGAAAGGGACTGAGAAAATATTTGAAGAGATTATAGTTGAAAACTTCCCTAATATGGGAAAGGAAATAGTTAATCAAGTCCAGGAGGCACAGAGAGTCCCATACAGAATAAATCCAAGGAGAAATACGCCAAGACACATATTAATCAAACTGTCAAAAATTAAACACAAAGAAATCATATTAAAAGCAGCAAGGCAAAAACAACAAATAACACACAAGGGAATCCCCATCAGGATAACAGCTGATCTCTCAGCAGAAACTCTACAAGCCAGAAGGGAGTGGCAGGACATAATTAAACTGAAGAAGGAGAAAAACCTGCAACCAAGATTACTCTACCCAGCAAGGATCTCATTCAGATTTGATGGAGAAATTAAAACGTTTACAGACAAGCAAAAGCTGAGAGAGTTCAGCACCACCAAACCAGCTTTACAACAAATGCTAAAGGAACTTCTCTAGGCAAGAAACACAACAGAAGTAAAAGACCTACAATAACGAACCCAAAGCAATTAAGAAAATGGGAATAGGAACATACATATCGATAATTACCTTAAATGTAAATGGACTAAATGCTCCCACCAAAAGACACAGAATGGCTGAATGGATACAAAAACAAGACCCATATATATGCTGTCTACAAGATACCCACTTCAGACCTAGAGACACATACAGACTGAAAGTGAGGGGATGGAAAAAGATATTCCATGCAAATGGAAATCAAAAGAAAGCTGGAGTAGCAATTCTCATGTCAGGCAAAATAGACTTTAAAATAAAGACTACTAGAAGAGACAAAGAAGGACACTACTTAATGATCAAGGGATCGATCCAAGAAGAAGATATAACAATTGTAAATATTTATGCACCCAACATAGGAGCACCTCAATACATAAGGCAAATACTAACAGCCATAAAAGGAGAAATCGACAGTAACACACTCATAGTAGGGGACTTTAACACGCCACTTTCACCAATGGACAGATCATCCAAAATGAAAATAAATAAGGAAACACAATCTTTAAATGATACATTAAACAAGATGGACTTAATTGATATTTATAGGACATTCCATCCAAAAACAAAAGAATACACATTTTTCTCAAGTGCTCATGGAACATTCTCCAGGATAGATCATATCTTGGGTCACAAATCAAGCCTTGGTAAATTTAAGAAAATTGAAATTGTATCAAGTATCTTTTCCGACCACAATGCTATGAGACTAGATATCAATTACAGGAAAAGAGCTGTAAAAAATACAAACACATGGAGGCTAAACAATACACTACTTAATAACGAAGTGATCACTGAAGAAATCAAAGGGGAAATTAAGAAATACCTAGAAACAAATGACAATGGAGACACGACGACCCAAAACCTATGGGATGCAGCAAAAGCAGTTCTAAGAGGGAAGTTTATAGCAATACAATCCCACCTTAAGAAACAGGAAACATCTCGAATAAACAACCTAACCTTGCACCTAAAGCAATTAGAGAAAGAAGAACAAAAACATCCCAAAGTTAGCAGAAGGAAAGAAATCATAAAAATCAGATCAGAAATAAATGAAAAAGAAATGAAGGAAATGATAGCAAAGATAAATAAAACTAAAAGCTGGTTCTTTGAGAAGATAAACAAAATTGATAAACCATTAGCCAGACTCATCAAGAAAAAAAGGGAGAAGACTCAAATCAATAGAATTAGAAATGAAAAAGGAGAAGTAACAACTGACACTGCAGAAATACAAAAGATCATGAGAGATTACTACAAGCAACTCTATGCCAATAAAATGGACAACCTGGAAGAAATGGACAAATTCTTAGAAAAGCACAACCTTCTGAGACTGAATCAGGAAGAAATAGAAAATATGAACAGACCAATCACAAGCACTGAAATTGAAACTGTGATAAAAAATCTTCCATCAAACAAAAGCCCAGGACCAGATGGCTTCACAGGCGAATTCTATCAAACATTTAGAGAAGAGCTAACACCTATCCTTCTGAAACTCTTCCAAAAGATAGCAGAGGAAGGAACACTCCCAAACTCATTCTACGAGGCCACCATCACCTTGATACCAAAACCAGACAAGGATGTCACAAAGAAAGAAAACTACAGGCCAATATCACTGATGAACATAGATGCAAAAATCCTCAACAAAATACTAGCAAACAGAATCCAACAGCACATTAAAAGGATCATACACCATGATCAAGTGGGATTTATTCCAGGAATGCAAGGATTCTTCAATATACGCAAATCAATCAATGTGATACACCATATTAACAAATTGAAGGATAAAACCATATGATCATCTGAATAGATGCAGAGAAAGCTTTCGACAAAATTCAACACCCATTTATGATAAAAACCCTGCAGAAAGTAGGCATAGAGGGAACTTTCCTCAACATAATAAAGGCCATATATGACAAACCCACAGCCAGCATCGTCCTCAATGGTGAAAAACTGAAACCATTTCCACTAAGATCAGGAACAAGACAAGGTTGCCCACTCTCACCACTCTTATTCAACCTAGTTTTGGAAGTTTTAGCCACAGCAATCAGAGAAGAAAAGGAAATAAAAGGAATCCAAATTGGAAAAGAAGAAGTAAAGCTGTCACTGTTTGCAGATGACATGATACTATACATAGAGAATCCTAAAGATGCTACCAGAAAACTACTAGAGTTAATCAATGAATTTGGTAAAGTTGCAGGATACAAAATTAATGCACAGAAATCTCTGGCATTCCTATATACTGATGATGAAAAATCTGAAAGAGAAATCAAGGAAACACTCCCATTTACCATTGCAACAAAAAGAATAAAATATCTAGGAATAAACCTACCTAAGGAGACAAAAGACCTGTATGCAGAAAATTATAAGACACTGATGAAAGAAATTAAAGATGATACAAATAGATGGAGAGATGTACCATGTTCTTGGATTGGAAGAATCAACATTGTGAAAATGACTCTACTACCCAAAGCAATCTACAGGTTCAATGCAATCCCTATCAAACTACCACTGGCATTTTTCACAGAACTAGAACAAAAAATTTCACAATTTGTATGGAAACACAAAAGACCCCAAATAGCCAAAGCAATCTTGAGAACGAAAAATGGAGCTGGAGGAATCAGGCTCCCTGACTTCAGACTATACTACAAAGCTACAGTAATCAAGACAGTATGGTACTGGCACAAAAACAGAAAGATAGATCAATGGAACAGGATAGAAAGCCCAGAGTTAAACCCACGGACATATGGTCACCTTATCTTTGATAAAGGAGGCAGGGATGTACAGTGGAGAAAGGACAGTCTCTTCAATAAGTGGTGCTGGGAAAACTGGATAGGGACATGTAAAAGTATGAGATTAGATCACTCCCTAACACCATACACAAAAATAAGCTCAAAATGGATTAAAGACCTAAATGTAAGGCCAGACACTATCAAACTCTTAGAGGAAAACATAGGCAGAACACTCTATGACATAAATCACAGCAAGATCCTTTTTGACCCACCTCCTAGAGAAATGGAAATAAAGACAAAAATAAACACATGGGACCTAATGAAACTTAAAAGCTTTTGCACAGCAAAGGAAACCATAAACAAGACCAAAAGACAACCCTCAGAATGGGAGAAAATATTTGCAAATGAAGCAACTGACAAAGGATTAATCTCCAAAATTTATAAGCAGCTCATGCAGCTCAATAACAAAAAAACAAACAACCCAATCCAAAAATGGGCAGAAGACCTAAATAGACATTTCTCCACAGAAGATATACAGACTGCCAACAAACACATGAAAGGATGCTCAACATCTTTACTCATTAGAGAAATGCAAATCAAAACTACAATGAGGTATCACCTCACACCAGTCAGAATGGCCATCATCAAAAAATCTAGAAACAATAAATGCTGGAGAGGGTGTGGAAAAAAGGGAACACTCTTGCACTGCTGGTGGGAATGTGAATTGGTACAGCCGCTATGGAGAACGGTATGGAGGTTCCTTTAAAATCTACAAATAGAACTACCATATGACCCAGCAATCCCACTACTGGGCATATACCCTGAGAAAACCATAATTCAAAAAGAGACATGTACCAAAATGTTCATAGCAGCCCTATTTACAATAGCCCGGAGATGGAAACAACCTAAGTGTCCATCATCGGATGAATGGGTAAAGAAGATGTGGCACATATATACAATGGAATATTACTCAGCCATAAAAAGAAATGAAATTGAGCTATTTGTAATGAGATGGATGGACCTAGAGTCTGTCATACAGAGTGAAGTAAGTCAGAAAGAGAAAGACAAATACTGTATGCTGACACATATATATGGAATTTAAGAAAAAAAAATGTCATGAAGAACCTAGGGGTAAGACAGGAATAAAGACACAGACGTACTAGAGAATGGACTTAAGGATATGGGGAGGGGGAAGGGTAAGCTGTGACAAAGTGAAAGAGCGGCATGGACATATATACACTACCAAACGTGAGGTAGATAGCTAGTGGGAAGGAGCCGCATAGCACAGGGAGATCAGCTCGGTACTTTGTGACCGCCTGGAGGGGTGGGATAGGGAGGGTGGGAGGGAGACGCAAAAGGGAGGGGATATGGAAACATATGTATATGTATAACTGATTAAATTTGTTATAAAGCAAAAAAATAAAATAAAATAAAATAAAAATATTTCTTGAAGATTGAATGAAGTGAGCCAGCCATGTGAAGGGGGCCAAAATGACATAATTTGTTCTCAATGATACACTATAAGCCTCCATAAAAATATTAAAATATTTGGAAAATGTTTATGTGCCACTGTTTTGTAATAAATTACATCAGAATTTGAAAAAGTTGTGTAACTCAATGAGGCAATATTTTCTGAAGGACAAATGCATAGTTTTGGATTAAACATATATTCAAAGTGTAAGATAGGCCAATGAATCTTAGTGTAACAGGGTATGGAAATTTCTTTCATATATTTTCAGATTCCATATTGTAACTAGCCTTTAAGAAACTACTACTTGGACAATTGGGTACACTATCAAAGAAGAATTTCTATGATTATCTGGAAAGGTTATTAAACACTCTTCCTTCTCTAGTAATTTATCTATATGAGTACAGCTTTACCATATACCTCAACAAAAACAAAACATCCCAATAGGTTGAATGTAGAAGTAAATAGAATAATCTAGTTCTCTATAAAACAAGACATGGAAGAAATTTGTAAAAATCCATGCTACCTTTTCTTATAAATTACTTTTTTGAAAATATGGTTAATTTTCATAAAATATTTAACATGTTTATGTTAATATATAATCATTTATTATATTTAAAGAAATCAAATAAAATGTCAAAATTTTTCTGTTTTATTTTTTATTTTAAATTAAATCTTATACCTAACCACGTAGGACAGAATTGCATAGCCAGAGCACCGCAGTTGTAAGAAATCAACATAAGTTGGTAGAATAAAGTTTACAAAGATGCTGTTACAAAGATGATGTTAAGAAATTTGGCTTAAGTCTTAAAAAGTGACATATTCAGAAGTTTCAGGAATGTAACTCTCTTGGCTACTTGAGACATTAAAAGGGAGAAACTGGCAGCAGGGAAACAAGTAAATAGCTGCGAGAATCTAGGTGAGCGATGACTGAGGCCTGGACAAAGTCAGTATCCGCAAGGAAGAAAGAAGTATTATACTAAAGGGATACTTATAAAGCCTTCAGGAATGATTTAACACCAACTTGTGTATAGTTGATGAAGAAGAAGGGGGTTTGGTGACAAGCTTGATCAACTGGGTAAGTGGAGATAATATTATCTGAAATGTAAAATGTAAGATGTGGTCCAGTTTGGGTGGCTAAATAAAGTAAGCTTATGAATATGTTGAACTTGAAAAGACTATGGATAATCAGAAAAATAAAGCAGGCAAATACATATTTATATCTGATATTCCAAGACGAGATCTGGATTTGGAAGCAAGCAATTAGAAGTCATTAGGATTAAGTACAGTTGTAGGCATGGAAGTGATTAAGATTACCAAGGGGAAATTTGTAGATTAAGAAAAGCACTGAGGTCAAAACTCCGAACAGTAATAGTATCTATGCTCTTTACAAAGAAAAACAATAAGTGTTCTTACTCTAAAATGCCAGAACTGATTTCCACATAGTCCAAAGGACATATACTAAAAAAGTTTACAGTATGAGGTGAACTTTTACAAGTCAATCTAATTCACTTCTTATTAAAGAAAAAAAAAAGGCTTTCTGTTTTAAACTGGGCCAATATAAATTTTGCTATGCAAAGTTGTATATCATCTCTTTAAAAAAAATTAACAAAAATTTTTTTCTCTCATGCACTTTTTTTTTTTTTTTTTTTTCTTTTTGCGGTATGCGGGCCTCTCACTGTTGTGGCCTCTCCCGTTGCGGAGCACAGGCTCCGGATGCGCAGGCCCAGCAGCCATGGCTCACGGGCCCAGCCGCTCCGCGGCATATGGGATCCTCCCAGACCGGGGCACGAACCCGCATCCCCTGCATCGGCAGGCGGACTCTCAACCACTGCGCCACCAGGGAGGCCCTCTCATGCACTTTTCTTGCTTTCTTTTTTTAAAACCTATTTCCTCTTTTACCTCAGCACTAAAGACGCATAAATAGCGACTTCCCTGGTGGCGCAGTGGTTAAGAATCCGCCTGCCAATGCAGAGGATACGGGTTCGAGCACTGGTTCGGGAAGATCCCACCTGCCGCGGAGCAACTAAGCCCGTGTGCCGCCAGTACTGAGCCTGTGCCCCAGAGCCCGCGAGCCACAACTACTGAAGCCATGTGCCACAACAGTTGGTGCCCGCACCTAGAGCCCATGCTCCGCAACAAGAGAAGCCACCACAATGAGAAGCCCATGCACCACTCGCTGCAATTAGAGAATACCCACACATAGCAGTAAAGACCCAACACAGCCAAAAATAAATTTCAAAAAATAAGACACATAAATAGATTTCACCTAAAGCTGATCTGAGCAATTCTTCTCAGAAGGCTATTAATGTATGTTCTCTGCCCAGAATCTCCCTGTGTTCCTTGGTAAACACAGATTCCTGGGCCCTGCCTCAAATCAACTGAATTTATTATAAGTTTTTAACACGATTCTTATATTGAATGAAGTTCCAGAACCACTGTTCCAGATTGTCACTGTTGTGTTTTTATCCCAGAGATCCTATTTGCATTTTAATACTTTGTGAGTAGGCTGGGTATAGATTTGAACCACTGGTTTATATGCTTCTCCTTTGTGACTTCTACAATGTTTTTAAACTTATTTCAGTTTATATGTCTTTTGACTTCCTCTGTAAGATATGATCCCAGTCTAACATGTTTTATTCATTCTCTTAAGTCAGTTTCCCCTAGAAAATAGAAACTGAGATGTATATATACATTTATGTGGTTTATTAGGGAGTGCTCTCACGAACTATTCCTGTATGGAAAGGAGAAAACAGTTTTGAGTAGAGGGAGAAATTGAAATGCAATAAAGTTAAAACAAAGACCTCAGTCCATCCCATGAGATGCAAAGGACCTAGAAGGAACTTGCAGTTGTTTCGAACTGAAGCAGTGAGACTGGTCGTTTGTACCTCCACATCACTAGTTATTGTATTTGAGAAACTCCCAGGAAAAAGAGTATAACCTTGAGTGAGGCAGCCTTTATCAGCAAAGGCCAACTTCTAGTGAGTCAATATGCTGTGAACTATCAATAGCTAAAAATCCTGGCAGTAGCTAAAAATGAGTGCCTCAGTCCTAACCGCAGGGTCTGGATGGAGAAGTACATAATCCACTACAGCATGAGCAGATAAAAGTTGATTTGTGGACTGCTTGTCTTCATAGACACACTCATTAATTTCTTATGAAAGTATTGCTCAAGAAATTCCTTCCTGGTTAAGACAAGAAAAAAAAATAAAGATGTGAGAAGGGAAGAGTTTAGAGAGTAAAGGATACTTTAGAGAAAAAAAGACTTCAGAAGAGAAAGACTCACAAAAGTTGTATAACATATATAGAGTTTTCCTTTATCCATGATAGTATATATTGTGTATATACTGTGCCTTTTCTTATTCCTGTTTAGGGGTGGGAGGGGGTGGTTTTTCACTGAAAAGGGGGATACACCTATGGCTTGCTTGATGTGGAATCATTCACTGTGTCCTGGATATAGGTTATTGTATAAACACAGATTGGTACCACCCAGAAAAATAAATAAATAAAAATTTAAAAACCTCCACGATTTTTTTTTCTTTTGGCTGTGTTGGGTCTTCGTTGCTGCACTTGGGCTTTCTCCAGTTGTGGCAAGCGGGGGCTACTCTTCATTGTGGTGTATGGGCATCTCATTGTCGTGGCTTCTCTTGATGTGAAGCGTGGACTCTAGGCGCATGGGCTCAGTAGTTTTGGCGCACAGGCTAGTTGCCCCGTGGATATAAGAAAGTGTATATCTGGATAGTATATATAAAGGCACAGTATATACACTTTATATACAGAGTGTATATCTTTTGTCAATTAAAACGTTTAACATTCTTAAGATTTTGTAATTTCTGATAAAAACTGGTTAACCAAAAATATTGCAAATGATAACATTTCAGTGAAAAGAGGTGTTTCAAAATCTGGCTTTATTTAATATGAATATTTTGAGAGTAATATTTGCAACTGAGAAAGTTGTTAGCTGCTCCAAATATAGTGAATGCTTTTTCATGAGTATTATGTTTCATATTTCTTGCTTTTCAAGATTTGATGTGTTTGCTTCATTTAAGCACTGTTTATCAAATTTAAGTGAGGTTTGTGAATGTTATATTCGTTAGTATTTTCATTCATTCAATAATAAATCAACAAACATATTGTAACTACAATGAGTAAAATTCTGTGTTTGGTTCAGCTGATATAATATTGCAATGAACAGACATAGGCCACAAAGGCTTTGCTTCAATTGCAGTGATTTCCAAACTATCACTGACTGATATTTTTGTATGACGCAGTGAAAATGAATTACCAGAGAAGTGAAATAGAATACAAGGCCAAATTCTTTATTATTACATCCACCAAATATAAGATTACTCTGACAAATTGCTAAAAGAGTTTCTAAACACTTTCAATTTCTTTACCCATTTTATCTCAGATTAGTAAGAGGTTGTAGACTGGCAATCGGCCATGAATTACATTTAGAATAAGACTGTTCTATGAAACCTGACTTATTTGAGCGCAGATGAGAATCCTGACCAATAAACTGCTAATTACAATAGAATGCTTTCAGTGTACTGAATAGGAACCTAACCCAGACATTTGCATCAAAAGGAGTCTGCCTGGTATGAATGATAAAGGTTACATGGGATTATGGAGAAGAGATGAATTCCTTCCTCTTCCTTCCTCTTCTGAAAGGAAGAGGAAGCAGAGTTTTCTGAGTAGAGGAAAACACTTGTGCATATATCGAGAAGAGAGGATTGAAGAAATTAATACGATCATATTAATAAGGAATCTTACTAGTCCTGTTTTGAAATTTGGATTTGCCATTAGGTCAATGGAGAACTTTAAGGATGGTGTGATATAATATATGGGTATTCGCTGGAAATAATTTGGGGTAGTACATAGCATTTCTGGGAAATACCATATTTCTGTTTTGATCAACAAGATGGATGATGGTACCAGTGACTGGAATAGAAAATTCAGAAGCAAACCATTCATAGAAGGAAGATGATGAGTTTTGTTTTGGACAGGTTGAGTTAGAATCACCTCTGGGATATCCAAGCTGAGCTGTATAAAATTTGGTTTATAGTATATGTCTAAAGCTTAGGACATATTTAATCTAGAGTTACAGCTATATATTTTGTCAATTTAAACTTGCTAAGGGAGTAGATGAGATTGCAAGGGAGAGTATACACAGTGAAATGGGAAAAGGGACAAAACACTGGACAAAGACCATTCAAAGTATTAGCACTTTTTACTTGAGAGGAACACAGTCAGTAACTACACACCCTGCACAGCAACAAACCATTACAATTCTGATAGGCCAACTCCAAATGCATGTTCTAGTAGTATTGGACTCATTTTCTTTCTGTAGTAATATCTTTGAAATAGCAATTTAATTTAATTGAAAATCTATGAATTTATTTATTTAACTTGTTTTCCTCAGTACCAGAGATATGAAGAGTAAAATACACTCTTGTTGAACTCACACAAATCAATAGAAGAAAAATATATATATATCTGATTTTAAAAATGGGCAAAATATATGAATAGATATTTTTCCAAAAAAAAACATATAAGTGGCCAACAGGTACATGAAAAAGGTACTCAGCATTACTAATCACCAGAGAAATGAAAATGAAAACCACAATGAGATATCACCACACACTTGTTAGAATGGCTATTAATAAAAAGACATGAGATAACAAGTGCTGGTGAGAATATACAGAAAAGGGAAACCTAGGTATTGCTGGTAGAAATGTAAATTAGTGTAGCCACTGTGGAAAACAGTATGGAGGTTCCTCAAAAGATAAAATTGGGACTAGCGTATGATCAGAAATCTCACTTCTGGTTATATATCCAAAGGAAAAGAAATCAGTATCACACAGAGATATCTGCATCTCATTTTCATTGCAGCATTATTTGTAATAGTCAAGACATGGGAGAAACCTAAATGTTCACTGATGGATGAACTTTTTAAAAAGTGGTATATATACACAATGGAATATTAGTCAATGATGAAAATGGAAATCCTGTCACTTCTCATAAGATGGATGAATCTTGAAGGCATTATGCTAAGTGAAATAAGTCAGACAGAGAGAAGCAAATATTACATGATCTTACTTCTATGTGGAATCTAGAAAAGCCAGACTCATTGAAACAGAGTAAATATGTGATTGCCAGGAGCTGGGGGCTGGGGAAATGGGGAGGTGTTGGTCACAAGGTACAAACTTCTAGTTAAAAGATTAATAAGTTCTGGGGATATAATGTATGGCATGGTGATTACCCTATTGTTGTTCACTTGAAAGCTTATAAGAGAGTAGCTTTTAAACGTTCTCACCACCCCCTCCACACACACAAAATGGCAACTATGAGTTAATGAAGGTTTCATGTAGAGTTATTGTGGTAATCATTTCAAAATACATAAATTTCAAACCATCACCTGTACACCTTAAGTTATACAATGTTATACGTCTATATATTTCAATAAGGCTGGGGAGAAAAGCCCTTGTCTTCCAGGGACTTCTTTTTTTCTTTTTGACATGCTTGTTTTATAAACAGAAAAATGCATGCACTAGAAATAACATAAATACTAACTTTGAAAGAGATTTAGTAATAATATGTTGTTACTGGGGAGCAGAACAAGAGTATGAGTTGGAAGATCAATTGTTTCTAGTTGTGATCCTGTTCCTCAGTAGTTTTATGAACTTGAAGAATTTACCTAATGTCTTGGGGTTCTAGGTTTCTTATATGTTAAAAATAGTTGTTGGACTGTTTACCTTGTTTTTTCTTTAAGAAGGACCTGGTAGGAGTAAAGTATACAGATTTTTAGATTCCACTTCAGAGCTACAGAACCATGTACAAGTCCCTGTGTCTTTGTCTTTTGAAGTAAAAGGCTGACTCAGGAATTAATGACTGGGATATGTGAAGATGTAGAAACAAAGAATAGCTGTTGGGCTGGGGAACTGGTAACAATTTAGAATATAAAGCTGCCATATAGCAGACACCAAACTCCCAGTTCCCTGAAAGGTATAGATAAACGCTTGACACACATTCCTAAATTGGTGTTACAGGAAGCAGACTCCCATCAGATGAAAACTGCTGACAGCAAGAACATAGGCCCTAAACTGCTTGGAACCAGAAGGTTGATGATGCTGACTCCCAATTACCTCACCACCAACTAATCAGAAGAATGACCACAAGCTGATCATGTCCTGCTCCTTGAACCTTTACTATAAGACTCCTTACCACCCCCTCCAGGTTGGGACACACTTTTGAGGGCATTAGCTCACTGTGGCTCCCTTTGCCTGGCAAAGTGATAGAGCTTTTTCTTTATACTTCACCCAAAACTCTGTCTCTGGGCTTCCCTGGTGGTGCAGTGGTTGAGAGTCCGCCTGCTGATGCAGGGGACGTGGGGTATTGCCCCAGCCCGGGAAGATCCCACATGCCGCAGAGTGGCTGGGCCCGTGAGCCATGGCCGCTGAGCCTGCGCGTCCGGAGCCTGTGCTCCGCAACGGGAGAGGCCACAACAGTGAGAGGCCCGTGTATTGCAAAAAAAAAAAAAAAAAAAAAAAAAATCTCTGTCTCTGAGATTTAATCTGGCACCAGTGTACAGAGGCAGAATATCAGCAACACTACTAAGTATTCCCTATGATTGAGTCTCTCTAATTTTTTTTTTAGGGGGTGCCTATACAACAAACACTGAAGTATTCCATTGCCCATCATTTGGGGACATATGAAGTAAGTGACAACTGACATCATGTTTACTTAGTAGTCACTTCCATTATTCATAAGTTAGAAAAAATGCAACTTCCTGAAATTTGAAAGAGATTATATAATTATATAAAATCCACCCTTTGTTTTATAATTGTGCTTCCAATTTTCTACACTGTTTTCAAAAGATTATTTTTTAGTTTAATTACTAATGAGTAATCCATATGGCCCATAAGGGTTGGAAACAAACTATAACTAAAATATGACTTTTCATTTTAATAATAAAGGGATATTTTGGTCAATTAACTTTTGATTACAAACTTTAATATATAGTATCCATATCAAGAAAATTTAGTTGCCTCTTTCCAAGGAAAATTGGTCTCCACTCATGGATATTCCTACAAAATTTTACACCTACTATGTTAACCATCCAAATTATTCAATCTTTCTTGATGTACACAAAAGGTACTATATGTAAAGCATTATGTTAATGGTTTTACCATCACTGATTACTCCCACCTTAGGAAGGAAATCTCCATGAATACAAAGCTTTACGCAAACTAAATTTAACCAATAAATTTGAAAACACGTTATTTGTGGACCCACAGGGAAATATGTGTCAGTAAAAACACAGTCTGAACAAGGCAGTATTCTAAGCACAGACTTCCAAGCAATTAATTTACAATAGAAATATAGATTCATTCATTCTATGAGAAATTATCTAATTGGAGAAGAAACTATAATCATAGGATTAGATTTACATACTTATATTTCTTGGACTTGATGTAGACTTTTATTAAAATATTTAAGAACATGTGTATGTGTGTATGAATGTGAGTGAATAAGAAATAGAAAAAGTGATAACTCTGCATTTATACCTGCCTGGCATGTGTATGCTCTATATCTTATTCATGGATCATCTAAAACCACTGGAACTGCTTTTGGAATATTCAACAATTCTATGAATGATTAGCATAACTTTCCCATTGAAAAAAAATGTTAACATCCATTTTATGAACCCTAATTCAAAACAAAGGCAGAATCCAACCCGATTTATAAAATATATCAATTCTCTAATGTGGCATGCTGCTTTAAACAAAAAGGTTTTGGACTGAGCAGGAAGATGTATTCAATATTTTATTTTATTTTTTTTAAACATCTTTATTGGAGTATAACTGCTTTACAATGGTGTGTTAGTTTCTGCTTTATAACAAAGTGAATCAGTTATACATATACATATGTTCCCATATCTCTTCCCTCTTGCATCTCCCTACCTCCCACACTTCCTATCCCACCACTCTAGGTGGTCACAAAGCACCGAGCTGATCTCCCTGTGCTATGCGGCTGCTTCCCACTAGCTATCTATTTTACGTTTGGTAGTGTATATATATCCATGCCATTCTCTCACTTTGTCCCAGCTTACCCTTCCCCCTCCCCATATCCTCAAGTCCATTCTCTAGTAGGTATGTGCCTTTATTCCCGTCTGGCCGCTAGGTTCTTCATGACCATTTTTTTTCTTACATTCCCTATATATGTGTTAGCATACGGTATTTATTTTTCTCTTTCTGACTTACTTCACTCTGTATGAGAGACTCTCGGTCCATCCACCTTACTACAAATAACGCAATTTCATTTCTTTTTATGGCTGAGTAATATTTCATTGTATATATGTGCCACATCTTCTTTATCCATTCATCTGTTGATGGACATTTAGGTTGCTTCCATGTCCTGGCTATTGTAAATAGAGCTGCAATGAACATTTTGGTACATGACTCTTTTTGAATTGTGGTTTTCTCAGGGTATATGCACAGTAGTGGGATTGCTGGGTCATATGGTAGTTCTATTTGTAGTTTTTTAAGGAACCTCCATACTGTTCTCCATAGTGGCTGTATCAATTTACATTCCCAGCAAGAGTGCAAGAGGGTTCCCTTTTCTCCACACCCTCTCCAGCATTTATTGTTTCTAGATTTCTTGATGATGACCATTCTGACTGGTGTGAGGTAATACCTCATTGTAGTCTTCATTTGTATTTCTCTAATGATTAATGATGTTGAGCATTCTTTCATGTGTTTGATGGCAATCTGTATATCTTTTTTGGAGAAATGTCTATTTAGGTCTTCTGCCCATTCTTGGATTGGTTTATTTGTTTGTGTGATATTGAGCTGCATGAGCTGCTTGTAAATTTTGGAGATTAATCCTTTGTCAGTTGCTTCATTCGCAAATATTTTCTCCCATTCTGAGTGTTGTCTTTTCATCTTGTTTATGGTTTCCTTTGCTGTGCAAAAGCATTTAAGTTTAATTAGGTCCCATTTGTTTATTTTTGTTTTTATTTCCATTTCTCTAGGAGGTGGGTCAAAAAGAATCTTGCTGTGATTTATGTCATAGAGTGTTCTGCCTATGTTTTCCTCTAAGAGTTTGATAGTGTCTGGCCTTACATTTAGGTCTTTAAAATATTTAGGTCTTTAATACATTTTGAGTTTATTTTTGTGTATGGTGTTAGGGAGAGTTCTAATTTCCTACTTTCACATGTACCTGTCCAGTTTTCCCAGCACCACTTATTGAAGAGGCTGTCTTTTCTCCACAGTATATTCTTGCCCCCTTTATCAAAGGTAAGGTGACCATATGTGCGTGGGTTTATCTCTGGGCTTTCTATCCTGTTCCATTGATCTATATTTCTGTTTTTGTGCCAGTACCATACTGTCTGGTTACTGTAGCTTAGTAGTATAGTCTGAAGTCAGGGAGCCTGATTCTTCCAGCTCAGTTTTTCTTTCTCAAGATTGCTTTGGCTATTCAGTGTCTTTTGTGTTTCCATACAAATTGTGAATTTCTTTGTTCTAGTTCTGTGAAAAATGTCATTGGCAGTTTGATAAGGATTGCACTGAATCTGTAGATTGCTTTGGGTAGTAGAGTCATGTTCACAATATTGATTCTTCCAATCCAAGAACATGGTATATCTCTCCATCTATCTGTATCATCTTAAATTTTTTTCAAAAGTGTCTTACAATTTTCTACATGGAGGTCTTTTGTCTCCTTAGGTAGGTTTATTCCTAGATATTTTACTCTTTTTGTTGCAATGGTAAATGGGAGTATTTTCTTAAATTCACTTCCAGAATTTTCATAAGTGTAGAGGAATGCAAGAGATTTCTGTGCATTTTGTATCCTGCTACTTTACCAAATTCATTGATTAGCTCTTGTAGTTTTCTGGTAGCATCTTTAGGATTCTCTATGTATAGTATCATGTCATCTTCAAACAGTGACAACTTTACTTATTCTTTTCTGATTTGGATAGCTTTTATTTCTTTTTCTTCTCTAATTGCTATGGTAAAAACTTCCAGAACTATGTTGAAAAATAGTGGTGAGAGTGGGCAACCTTGTCTTGTTCCTGATCTCAGGGGAAATGATTTCAGTTTTTCACAATTGAGGACTATGTTGGCTGTTGGTTTGTCATATCTTCCCTTTATTATGTTGAGGAAAGTTCCCTCTATGCCTACTTTCTGGAGGGTTCTTTATCATGAATGGGTGTTGAATTTTGTCGAAAGCTTTCTCTGCATCTACTGAGATGCTCATATAGTTTTTGTCCTTTAATTTGTTAATATGGTGTAGCACATGATTGATTTGTGTATATTGAAGAATCCTTGCATTCCTGGGATAAATCCCACTTGATCATGGTGTATAATCCTTTTAATGTGCTGTTGGATTCTGTTTCCTAGTATTTTGTTGAGGATTTTTGAATCTGTGTTCATCAGTGATATTGGCCTATAGTTTGAGAAGGATAGGTGTTATCTCTTCTCTAAATGTTTGATAGAATTCTCCTGTGAAGCCATCTGGTCCTGGGCTTTTGTTTGTTAGAAGATTTTTAATCACAGTTTCAATTTCAGTGCTTGTGATTGGTCTGTTCATATTTTCTATTTCTTCCTGATTCAGTCTCAGAAGGTTGTGCTTTTCTAAGAATTTGTCCATTTCTTCCAGTTTGTCCATTTTATTGGCATAGAGTTGCTTGTAGTAATCTCTCATGATCCTTTGTATTTCTGTAGTGTCAGTTGTTACTTCTCCTTTTCATTTCTAATTCTATTGATTTGAGTCTTCTCCCTTTTTTTCTTGATGAGTCTGGCTAATGGTTTATCAATTTTGTTTATCTTCTCAAAGAACCAGCTTTTAGTTTTATTGATCTTTGCTATCATTTCCTTCATTTCTTTTTCATTTAT
Organism: Mesoplodon mirus; assembly: GCF_964341445.2. Lineage (NCBI taxonomy): Eukaryota > Metazoa > Chordata > Mammalia > Artiodactyla > Ziphiidae > Mesoplodon > Mesoplodon mirus. The sequence goes on along the minus strand of NC_138980.1, from coordinate 98,074,134 downwards.
TTCTGATCTGATTTTTACGATTTCTTTCCTTCTGTTAACTTTGGGGTTTTTTTGTTCTTCTTTCTCTAATTGCTTTAGGTGCAAGGTTAGGTTGTTTATTCAAGATGTTTCCTTTTTCTTAAGGTAGGATTGTATTGCTATAAACTTCCCTCTTAGAACTTCTTTTGCTGCATCCGATAGGTTTAGGGTTGTCGTGTTTTCATTGTCATTGTTTCTAGTTATTTTTTGATTTCCTCTTTGATTTCTTCAGTGATCTCTTGGTTATTAAGTAGTGTATTGTTTAGCCTCCATGTGTTTCTATTTTTTATAGATTTTTTCCTGTAATTCATATCTAGCCTCATAGCGTTGTTCTTGGAAAAGATACTTGATACAATTTAAATTTTCTTCAATTTACCAAGGCTTGATTTGTGACCCAAGACATGATCTATCCTGCAGAATGTTCCATGAGCACTTGAGAAGAATGTGTATTCTTTTGTTTTTGTATGGAATGTCCTATAAATATCAATTAAGTCAATCTTGTTTAATGTATCATTTAAAGCTTGTATTTCCTTCTTTATTTTCATTTTGGATGGCCTGTCCATTGGTGAAAGTGGGGTGTTAAAGTCCCCTACAGTGATTGTGTTACTGTCGATTTCCCCTTTTATGGCTGTTAGTATTTGACTTATGCATTGAGGTGCTCCTATGTTGGGTGCTTAAATATTTACAATTGTTATATCTTATTCTTGGACTGATCCCTTGTTCATTATGTACTGTCCTTCTTTGTCTCCTGTAATAGTCTTTGTTTTAAAGTCTATTTTGTCTGATTTGAGAATTGCTACTCCAGCTTTCTTTTGATTTCCACTTGCATGGAATATCTTTTTCTATCCCCTCACTTTCAGTCTGTATGTGTCCCTAGGTCTGAAATGGGTCTCTTGTAGACAGCATATATACAGGTCTTGTTTATGTATCCATTCAGCCAGTCTATGTCTTCTGGTTGGAGCATTTAATCCACTTACATTTAAGGTAATTATCAATATGTATGTTCCTATTCCCATTTTCTTAATTGTTTTTGGTTTGTTATTGAAGGTCTTTTCCTTGTCTTGTGTTTCCTGCCTAGAGAAGTTCCTTTAGCATTTGTTGTAAAGCTGGTTTGGTGATGCTGAATTCTCTTAGCTTTTGCTTGTCTGTAAAGGTTTTCATTTCTCCATCGAATCTTGAAGGAAATCCTTGCTGGGTAGAATAATCTTGGTTGTAGGTTTTTCTCTTACATCACTTTAAATATATCCTGCCACTCCCTTCTGGCTTGCAGAGTTTCTGCTGAAAGATAAGCTGTTAACCTTACGGGGATTCCCTTGTGTGTTATTTGTTGGTTTTCCATTGCTGCTTTTAATATGTTTTGTTTGTATTTAATTTTTGATAGGTTGATTAATATGTGTCTTGGCGTGTTTCTCCTTGGATTTATACGGTATGGGACTCTCTGTGTTTCCTGGACTAGAGTAACAGTTTCCTTTCCAGTATTAGGGAAGTTTTCAACTATAATCTCTTCAAATATTTTCCAAAAATGGGTAGAAGACCTAGATAGACCTTCCTCCAAAGAAGATATACAGATTGCCAACAAACACATGAAAGAATGCTCAATGTCACTAATTTTTAGAGAAATGCAAATCGAAACTACAATGAGATATCATCTCTCACTAGTCAGAATGGCCATCATCAAAAAATCTACAAACCATAAATACTGGAGTGGATGTGGATAAAAAGGAACCTTCTTGCAGTGTTAGTGGGAATGTAAATTGAAGCAGCCACTACGGAGAACAGTATGGAGGTTCCTTTAAAAACTAAAAATAGAACTACCATATGACCCAGCAATCCCACTACTGGAGATACACCCTGAGAAAACCATAATTCAAAAAGTGTCATGTACCACAATGTTCATTACAGCTCTATTTACAATAGCCAGGACATGGAAGCAACCTAACTGTCCATCGAGAGATGAATGGGTAAAGAAGATGTGGCACATATATACAATGGTATATTACTCAGCCATAAAAAGAAACAAAATTGAATTATTTGTAGTGAGGTCGATGGACCTAGAGTCTATAAAACACAGTGAAGTAAGTCAGAAAGAGAAAAACAAATACCATATGCTAACACATATATATGGAATCTATGAAAAAAAAAGGTGAGGTAGAACCTAGGGGCAGGATGGGAATAAAGAGACAGACCTATTAGAGAATGGACTTGAGGACATGGGGAGGGGGAATGGTAAGCTGGGACAAATTGAGAGAGTACCATGGACATATATACTCTACAAAATGTAAAACAGATAGTGGGAAGCAGCTGCATAGCATAGTGAGATCAGCTTGGTGCTTTGTGTCCCCCTAGAGGGGTAGGATAGGGAGCGTGGGAGGGAGCGAGATGCAAGAGGGAAGAGATATGGGGATATATGTATAGCTGATTCACTTTGTTATAAAGCAGAAACTAACACACCATTGTAAAGCAATTATACTCCAATAAAGATGTTTAAAAAAAAAAGGAAAACAAAGCTGGAGTAGCAATACTCATATCAGACAAAATGGACTTTAAAATAAAGACTGTTGTAAGAGATAAAGAGTGACACTACCTAATGATCAAGGGATCAATCCAAGAAGAAGATATACCAATTCCAAATATATATGCACTCAACATAGGAGCACCTCAATATATAAGGCAAATACTAGTAGCCATAAAGGGAGATATCAACAGTAACACAGTAATAGTGGGGGACTTTAACACTCCACTTTCATCAATGGACAATCATCCAGACAGAAAATCAATAAGAACACATAGGCCTTAAATGACACATTAGACCAGATGGACTTAATTGATATTTAAACAACATTCCATCCAAAGGCAACAGAATACACATTCTTCTCATGTGCAAATGGATATTGTCCAGGATTGACCACATTCCAGGCCACAAAGCAAGCCTCACTTTCAATTTAAGAAAACTGAAATCATATGAAGCATCTTTTCCGACCACAACACAATGAGATTAGAAGTAAACTACAAAAAAAAAGTGTAAAAAACACAAACATGTGGAGGCTCAACAATATGCTACTAAAAAACCAATGGCTCACTGAAGAAATCAAAGAGGAAATCAAAAATTACCTAGAGACAAATGAAAATGAAAACACAATGATCATAAACCAATGGGATGCAGCAAAAGAAGTTCTTAGAGGGAAGTTTATAGCAATACAATTTTACCTCAGGAAACAAGGAAATTTTCAAATAAACAACTTATCCTTACATCTTAGACAAGTAGAGAAAGAAGAGCAAACAAAATCTAAAGTTAGTAGAAGGAAAGTAGTCATAAAAATCAGAGCAGCAATAAATGAAATAGAGACTAAGTAAGCAATAGCAAAGATCAATGAAAATAAAAGCTGGTTCTATGGAAAGATAAATAAAATTGATAAACTTTTAGCCACACTCATCAAAAAAAAGGGAGAGGACTCAAATCAATAAAATTAGAAATGAAAAAGGAGAAATTACAATGACACCACTGAAATACAATGGATCATAAGAGACTACTACAAGCAACTATACACCAATAAAATGGACAACTTAGAAGAAATCGACAAATTCTAGGAGAGGTACAATCTCCCAAGACTAAATCAGGAAGAAATAGAAGATATGAACATAAAAATCACAAGTGGTGAAATTGAAACTGTGATTAAAAGACTCCCAACAAACAAAAGTCCAGGACCAGATGGCTCCACAGGCGAATTCTACCAAACATTTAGAGAACAGCTAACACTTATCCTGCTGAAACTGTCTGTCTAAAAAATTGCAGTGGAAGAAAAACTCCCAAACTCATTCTATGAGGCCATAATCACCCTGTTACCAAAACCAGACAAAGATACCACAAAAAAAGAAAATTAAAGGCCAATATCATTGATGAACATAGACACAAAAATCCTCAACAAAATACTACCAATCTAACAATATATTAAAAGGATCATACAATATGATCAAGTGGGATCTATCCCAAGGATGCAAGGATTTTTCAGTATTCACAAATTAATCAGTGTGATACACCACATCAACAAATTGAAGAATAAAAACCATATGATCATCTCAGTAGATTCAGAAAAATCTTTTGACAAAATTCAACACCTATTTATGACAAAAACTCTATAGAATGTGGGCATAGAGGGACTATACTACAAAGCTATAGTCATCAAAACAGTATGGTACTGGCACAAAAATAGAAATATAGATCAAGGGAACATGATAGAAAGCCCAGAAATAAACCCACACACCTATGGTTAAATAATCTAAGACAAAGGAGGCAAGATTATACAATGGAGGAAAGACAGTCTCTTCAATAAATGGTTCTGAGAAAACTGGACAGCTACATGTAAAAAAAATGAAATTAGACCATTCTTTAACATCATACACAAAAATAAACTCAAAATGGATTAAAGACCTAAATGTGAGACTGGATACATACTATAGAACTCTTAGAAGAAAACATAGGCAGAACACTCTCTTACATAAATCATAGCAACATCTTTCTCAATCTTTCTCCCAGAATAACGGAAATAAAAACAAAAATAAGCAAATGGGACCCAATTTAACTCAAAAGCTTTTGCACAGCAAAGGAAACCATAAGCAAAATGTAAAGACAACCCACAGAATGGGAGAAAATATTTGCAAATGATGGGAACAACAAGTGATTAGTCTCCAAAGTTTGCGAACAGCTCATGTAGCTTAATATCATCAAAACAAGAAATCCAATCAATAAAGGGCAGAATACCTATATAGACATTTCTCCAAAGAAGACCTACAGATGGCCAAGGGGCACATGAAAAGATGTTCAACATTGCTAATTATTAGAGAAACGCAAATCAAAACTACAATGAGATATCACCTTACACCAGTCAGAATGGTTATCATCAAAAATCCACAAACAATAAATGTTGGAGAGAGTGTGGAGAAAAGGGAACCCTCCTACACTGTTGCTGGGAATGTAAATTGGTGCAGCCACTATGGAGAACAGTATGGAGGTTCCTTATAAAACTAAAAGTAGAGCTACCATATGATCCTACATTCCCACTCCTGGGCATTTATCCAGAGACAAAACATGGTTCAAAAGGATACGTGCACCCCATTGTTCATTGCAGCACTGCTTACAATAGCCAAGTCATGGAAGCAACCTATATGTCCATCGACAGAGGAATGGATAAAGAAGGTGTGGTACATATATACAATGGAATATTTCTTAGCCATTAAAAAGTGAAAAATACTTGAGTCTGTCATATGTGTCATATATCATGTAAAATAGCACACATGTATTATCCTGTTTAATCTTCACAGCAGTTCTATGAGATGCGTACTACTGTTATTCCCCAAAGGATGAGGCAATGAAGATTTAGAGATATAAGGTAACAATTAGTAATCTGAGGAAAGGGCATTTGAACTTAGGAACTCCAGATAATTTAACCATTATGCTAATTAGCTCAGAACTACTGGAATGTATATTTATTAGCAAGGGATCATCTGGGCTCCTCGAACTTCTACACTTTGCCACTAAAGTCTTAAGTCAGTACAGTCTAGTAAGAACAGGTATCTGTGTAATCACATTTTTCTCTCTAGGAAGAAAAATGCTCAATCAATAACATTAATATATAGGAATTAAATTTAAAGTGCTCTACATTGCTAATCATTAGAGAAACGAAAATCAAAACCACAGTGAGACATCAACTTCCACCTGTCAGAATAGCTATCATCAAAAAGCCTACTAATAAGAACTGTTGGCAAGGATGTTGGGAAAAGGGGATTCTTATACACTGTTAGTGGTAATGAATATTAGCGAATATACACAATGGAAAACAATATAAATATTTCTTAAAAAACTAAAAATAGAACTACCATATGATTCAGCAATTCCACTCCTGGGTATACATATGAAGGTAATGAAAGCACAAATTTGAAAATATACATGCACTCCAATGTTCATAGCAGAATTATTTGCAATAGCCATTATATGGGTCAACCTACATGTTCACCAATAGATGAATGAATAAAGAAGATGTGGTATATATATATACACTAAAATATTTCCTAGCTATAAAAAAAGAATGAAATCCTGCCATTTGCAATGATGTGGATGGACCTAGGCAGTATTATGCTTAGTGAAATAAATCAGACAGAGAAAGACAAATACTCCATGTTATCATTTGTATTTGGAATCACAAAATAAACCAAAGGAATTTATATATGAAAACAGAAACAGAGTCACTGATATAGAGAACAAACTAGTGGTTACCAGTGGGGAAAGGGAAGGAGGGAGGGGCAAGATAGGAGTATGGGATTAAGAGATATAAACTACTATGTATAAAATAGACAAAGAGCAAGGATATATCTTGGCACACAGGAAATATAGCCATTGTTTCCTAATAACTTTAAATAGATTATAAACTACTAAAATATTGAATCATTATACTGTACACTTGAAAGTAATATAATATTGTAAATCAATTATATTTAAATAAGTAAATAATTTATTTAAAATAAATAAATAAATAATTGCAGAGATATGCTGACAAAAGGTTTTGAAGTACATTGTTTTGTTTTGCTTTGTTACTTGGTTTGTTAGTTTGTTTTGTCTCTTAGTAGTGATTTTTATGATATGATCTTAGCCTGGACTAACAAGTGCTCTGAGATTGGGGTTACTGAGCTTAACACTGCAGTGTTTTTTTTCATTTTTTTGTAGAAAACATGACATAAAATCCATGTAATTTTGTTTTTATGTACAAACATCCAGTAAATTATTAAATAAATGATTAAGACCCACCAAAATTTAAAAAGTATATAACACGAGTGCATTTTTATGGCTCACTTCGAATTCAAGTAAGAAATCTCTTGAGGCTCTTGCATTCCATAAAAATTTTGTCTTGAGTTGGCTATGGCTTTCAGTAGCTGCTATTCTTGATTATAATTATAGATTAGTGTTATTTTGCCTTCACAACAGCACTTTAATTTGTTGTAGATTTGGTTAATTATAAAGTGATGCATACTTCCATTAAAACCTTTATTAAAGTGTAATTTTTTTAAAAAAGGTGTTTAAGAAGTGCATGCATTGTGGTTCAAATATGAATGATTCACATCTCTATTGCTAAAATAAATGCAATTATAATTTTAAAACAGCACATTTGTATAGTGACACTCTGTTCGAGAGCAGTAGCAGATATGGCAGAAGATCATCTTTAAAACTTTCATTAAAATCTATTCGAGAACAATCTAAAGGCAAAGACTGTTTTGACCACCTAAATAATCTTAAAATATTAAAGACAGAATATTTAAAACCTACCATAATTTAATATATATGTTTATACCATATTTTTTTCCAAAAAAATGTAAGAAAAGGGTAACAAAACATGCATGTATAATAAAACTGGTGTAAAATAATTTAAATGTAAAATTAGAATTAAGGAAAGAAAACACTCTAACCATATTTATCATAATTATCATAATTAATATCAAATTAGAATGTACCTTAATTTTGAAAAGGATATTAAGAACCATATCTTGTCCAGGAATTGAGATTTTTCAGTTCGTTCACTTGTGTAGTCTAATGATTTTATAAATAATAATATTTAAATAGTGATTTATGTGTCATAACATTAATTAGCATAACTACTCCTCAACAATTAGAAATATACAAAACTTCTTTAAACAAACAAATAACTTTCAGTATAATTACCAAGAAATATTACATATCTGTGAGTTGAGTATCTCACTGTATGTGTGAGAAAAATGGTTGAGACACTTCAAATTGCAGGATTTCACTACTTAAGAGATCAATTATGCTAAATCCTTAGTTGAAGACAATATACTGCTGTAGTAATTTTAATTTTCTTGAATAATTTAAAAAGATAGACTATAAAAATATATTTCTTATTTATTTGGGTTGTTCAGTAAACTGTAATAATTTTTTGCAATTTTCTTTTATCTAATTTGGTATTCAATTACTTTTATATTTAAAGCTATGACATTTATATATTAATACTTTTTCTGTCATATTTGTTTTATGTATTTTCCAATGTACCATTTAATTTTGTATATAGAACTTGTTTGAAAGGTTATAAAAACTACTGGCCTTTCTCTTCCTTTGCTGTTCTGCTTACACAGCTTTGTTTTATCCAATAATTAGTCAAATATTTCATTTTGTTTTTATTTATCTATTTATTTCTGAAATAAGGTAATCTGTGCTGACACCAGCAATAGCTTTTAAGTCACGTAACCACCCGTCTGCTTGGGCAGGGATCAGTCAGAATAAATATGGACATGGGTTGGAACAGGTCCTGGAGAACCCTGCTCCTTCCAAGTGTTCACCCATCCTTCAGTTGCTGGTTAGGAAAAGAGACAGGAAGGAGGGCAGGGGTCTCCAAGCAGAGTCTACATAACCACTTGCATGAAAGGATTTAGATATTTTTACTGTTTGGCGCTACTGGTGCACACTAGCAGATTATCTGCATTGGCTGAGAGAGGAGGATCTAACGGAATTTTGCTTTCCTTGTAGCAGAGATTCCTCACATCAAATAATTTGACCAAATAATCCATTTTTCCTTTGGTTTTAATTAGTGGAGGAAAAAAGACTCAGTCCAGCCTCCTATCAGTTCCTGTGAGTTTTGTTGTTGTTTTTCATGCATTTGTTTGTTTTCACTAGGTCCAAGCACACTGGTATTTTTAAAAAATATTAACATTATAGAAAATCCCTGTTACAGCAAAATGGTGGACTGAGTTTTGTAGGCACTTTCATTCTTTTAAAGAAAAAAAATAGGAAAATTTCAGACAACTCTGAAAACTGTACATTCCTTTGTCCTAAGGATTAGCCCAATCTTGAATATACTGAAGGAGAATAGTTTGGGCTACAAGTCAAGCAAATTAGGATGTTATTAATATGTATCTACAACTTAAATTGGACATGGTGTTGAGCAAGTTACTTAAGTCCCTAAGCTTTTGTGTTTGCATCCATAAAATAAGGATAATAATAGTTTTGAAGTGTTATAAACGTGTGTGTGTATTCACACATTGCATTCTATATATATATAGTATATACAATGTATGTATAGATTAGATGTATATATAGATTAGAACTTGATCAAATAAATTATTATTACTAGTTTTATATAAAACCTCACTTTCCTTTCATTAGAATTAGGGTTTAAATAAGTCACTTAAATTACAATATGGGCCAAAAAATGGCATGAGTAAGGTAGGATCATACCTTTTCATAAGAAGTTTACTACTGTACCTAAGAGTACCTTAATTTCCACAAATTATTCCACCTGCAATGTCTGAAATTTTAAAAATACATGAAAAAAGAAAAAGATGCCACTGTATTAGAAGAGGCTAATCGCTGAGTCAGCATTTAATCTCCTCCATGGATTTCCCTTACAATCCTCAAAACAAGACTTCACTGAAAGAGATTATAGCTTCCCTGAAAAATCATTATTAAGGGGTGGGGGGGGCAAGGATGGCTATCAAAAACTTTACAGAAATCAATGAACTTTAAGATACTGGTTATTTCATAATTATTTTTCATAATTCCTTTTGGAAAGGATCCTTGGTCACAGCATAATTCACTTTCCTAAAAACTAGCATATATTCATGGATAATTTTATTGAGAATATCTTTTAGAAACTTGAAGCATTAGAATTGAGAACACCTGGTATGTTAGTTTGTGATACCAGCTGCAGCATATAGAAATACCTCTCTTTGCAATATCGCTGCAGTAAAAATCTAGATTTCTAGTCATTCGTAATACACGTTTGTGTAATTATACTAAAATTATTAGATATTGTTAATGTTATTTCCCTGACACATTAAGAAATTTGTCTTAATTGGGTTTTGTTTTTACTTTGTTCAAAATTTGTATTAGGGGGCTTCCCTGGTGGCGCAGTGGTTGAGAGTCCTCCTGCCAATGCAGGTGACACGGGTTTGTGCCCCGGCCCGGGAGGATCCCACATGCCACGGAGCGGCTGGGCCCGTGAGCCATGGCCGCTGAGCCTGCGCGTCTGGAGCCTGTGTTCCGCAATGGGAGAGGCCACAGCAGTGAGAGGCCCGCGTAACGCAAAAAAAAAAAAGAAAAAAAAATTTGTATTAAAACATCACTTTCATACTGTAATACTAAGGTTTGTGTCCTCTCGAGGAGATTCCAATATACTGAGCCCAGGATTTATGGACCCAACTCCTTCACTATACTTGAGCATCACTGGGAGTGCTGAAAGATGTTACAGTTGCCTAGGCTGAGCTGTGTCAAATCAAAAACAAGAGGAACAAATGGAACACTAGAGTATATGCTCAAAGAAGATTTAGAATTTTTAGTTTTCAATACTTTTCTAGAGGTTTTCTAAAATCACTATTTTTAAAAATATTTTCATTTTGGCTATAATATTCAAAATATGTTTTATAGGTTTGGTTTTTTCTGTTTAGTTTTCTTGGTATAAGCTAATTATATAAACAAATTATTCTAAATTTTTAAATTCTTTGTTTTCTCTCTGGGATAGTTTCTGAAAGATGTTTTGCTTTAATTTCCCTGTGCCATAAAATTTTAATTTTCTTCCTCTATTTCTTGTTGATGAATTGCTAAGGATCTTCCCAAATTTATAAAAGTGGAGACTAGTATTTACCAAATGCCTTATTAATTTTTATCTAAATGACATTGATGTGGTGTGGACACAATAAATCCCTGAAACACATCTACATTATATTCCTGCCTGCTTAGTAGATATCTATGGTCCACAAGATTCCATCTACATTTCTAATCTAATTGCACAGGATCTGATGAAGACACATCTGCCTCTCAGAATTGTCCAGGTGTCTTGATAATTTTTATTTCTTGCTTATGATCACATTGTCAGTTCAAGGAATAGCATGTTTTCTTGACAAAGTTGAGTTATTTAGGGCATTATCAATTTTCATGAAAAGATCATTTTGAAACTTGAGCAATCAAATTTATTGTTATTTTAAAAATTCTGTCAAAGTATTACAGGGAAGATAATATAATACCTCTTATTTGCTGTAATATAATACTGTATAGAAAGAGGAAGTATAAAAAATATAAATATATGTTGATAATTGTTGAGGTTAATGATGGATGATGGATATGGTGAGTATTTTATACTCTTTTCTCTATTTTATATATGTTTGAATACTGTCATTATGAAAATGACAAAGGAAAAATTATCCAAATAAAATTGGGTTTATAGAAAATACCACAAATTAAATAAAATGAACATGAAAAATACCAAAAGCAAGCAATAAAAATATTTGTATACTTTGAATGCATTATAGTATCCTACATACTAAATGTATGGGTTGTGTTATAGCAGACTTACTTCATTAATTAGGACTCTGTAAATAAGAGCTCCTTAAATATGTTCTCTACCAATAAGTTTTTTAAGTAGCAATTACGTATTATTTGTGATTTTTGTTGTTATTTTTAAACGTTTTACCTGGTGTTAAAAAGTCTTCTTCTCTGACCCACTCCACATGGAAAAGAGCTTTACTGAAATAAAGAAGGAGTAGACTTCTTTTCTTTCAAAGATGGACTGGGAGTTTTGGGTTGGTAGATGCAAATTATTACATTTAGATTGGATAAACAAGGTCTTAATGTACAGCACAAGGAACTATACTCAATATCCTGTGATAAACCATAAGGGAAAAGAATAAAAAAAAAAAAATGACCTCCCCAACCTAAAACACCAACACAATTATAACCATCACATTTTTTTTTCTACCAAGCATTAGTGGGTCTTTCTTACGAAATGAATATGCTTTTTTAACAGTAACATTATTTGAGCAGTTTAACTTAAGTATGCTAATGATTTAGTGTTTGGCTTTCTTTAATATTGAAATTATGTGGTTCTCTCCTATTTGACTACTTTAATCTCTAGACCTGTGGTCAAAGATCTCCTTAATGGGGGGCTGATTTGTTTCATCAGCTTTTTGTTCATTTCTCCTAAAGGAAACTCAAGGCTTCAGAAAACCATATGGATTTCAACCATTTTAAATAGCCACAAGAAAAAGATTCAGAGGTTATGTGGGAGGCTAGGCATGATCTTCTCTGGTGGGGGGGGGGTCTCAACAAACAGTAATGATTCTCATCTACTGTGATGATATACTTCTGCCTCAAGGCAGAGGACTGGACCAGATGACTTTGTAAGGTTCACTTCAACCCCACTATTGGAAAAATACAGAAAATAGCCTTGATCAAATAGCCTTGATCAGATAGTTATATTCTCTCCCACTCAGTCTCTCTCTATCTTCTATCAATATTTCTCCTTCTAATGAAAAATACTAGATTCATATTTGAAATAGAATATCCTTTGGTTCCACACATTTGCACTTTCTATGATATAACTTGTGGATTTCACTGCTTTTAAAGATAAGAAGATAGATGTCTTGACTCAAATAATTATTGAAAGATTTACAGAATAAAATGCATATATGTGATGCTACAACACAGTTCCAGACTACATTCAGTTTTAAAACACATTATTCTAAAAATGTATGAACTTCGGAGAAAAACTCTTTTTGACACCACTCTTGCTTTGAATGGAGAAAAAATTGTAATTCTTATGAATTCAGCATTAATCTCAAAGTTCATTCAACCAACACTTTATTCTCTCATGCTAGTCAACAATTGTTTTAACTAATTTTCTTTCTTTTTTACTTTATTGGGGAAGAAAATTAGTTTACCCACTGAATTATCTTCACAAATAGTCATTATTAAGGCACTTATTTCTGAATTCATTTTGAGCCTCTCCTTTAATCCTTACAAACTTCTACCCACAAATTCTTACAAGTCAGCTGGTATTCATCTTTCATTTCTGGTAATAAAAAGAGTAATTTTTCTTGACATATTTTCTGAAAAGTTAAAATACAATGCAACTTAAATCTGAAAAGGCAATAACAACAGGAAGAGTTTGGAGTGTTTTCCACTAAAAAATGATAATGGTAAAGTGGATGGTTGATCTGCTCAATTGGGAAGTGAAAATTAAAGCAAAACATACATTTTTACATGGAACCTCCTGATATTTATCTCATCTCTATTGTCACTTGGCTATAGGTTGTAGAACGCATATGTCATTTAATGCAGAGGGCTTACTTAATTGACTTATTGCCTAATTATAGGGTTAAGTGGAAATATATTTTAGTTAAGAGTTCAAAACTTACAGTTGGATTACCAAATTTATATAATATTTCTGCCATTCATTAGCTGGTGCCTTAGCCAACTCTGTTTATTATATTTAGAACTCATTCACAAACATATATTATGTGCCACATCCTATGCTAACCCTCAACAAGGCCCAATCAAAGCCCTTAAGAAAATCACAAGATGGGGCATTTATAGACATTACTATAGACATTACTATGTAATGGTATACTAAAAATAATACCACCCACTGGAATCAAGAGAGGATCAGAAAGCATGTTCCGTTTCTTTCATTGAAACTAGAAATAATCACAGCTACCCTGGAAAAAAGTTCCCAGAATTTTTATGGGATTAAAAATGAAAATGGGGTTTATGTAAAAGCCCACTGCCCACAAATTAAGACTTATTAGCAACTCTTTTAAAAATGAGTATGAACTGTTTACTATTAAAAGAATGAATTTAATTCACCTTGCATGAATCTTCATCTATATTTTTTATATTGTAAAGAGTAAATGGAGGGCTTCCTTGGTGGCGCAGTGGTTGAGAGTCTGTCTGCCGATGCAGGGGACACCGGTTCATGCCCCGGTCCAGGAATATCCCACATGCTGTGGAGTGGCTGGGCCCATGAGCCATGGCCGCTGAGCCTTTGCGTCTGGAGCCTGTGCTCCACAACGAGAGAGGCCACAACAGTGAGAGGCCCACGTACCGAAAAAAAAAAAAAAAAGAGTAAATGGAGGGAGAGTTAAACTAACAAGCTGTAATGCTTCTGACCAAAAATCTGGTATTAACAAAGAAAGAAAGACTTGAAGAAGACCACTGCAAAACTATGTTACATAATGAGGCTAATATTTGAAAGAGAAGAAATGGATTAAAGAATGGTAGAAATTCCTGAACATTTTCTTTTTTCTAGATCTGAGTCTCCTCACATAAATTCAGAAAATGCTACTTCTGAGAGCCTTACGCAGACCAGCTGTTATGCTTTCTTAGGTGACACTGTTGTAAATTGCTGGATTGAATGTTCCAGCACCAGAATCACACTTGTTTTGTTACCCTGGGTGGTGAGGACTGTCTCGAGGTGAAGAGAGTAAGCAAAAAAATCACATTAGTGCCCTCACTTTAAGTCTACTGTAGACTCTAGCCTGGCTGTTGTGGGAGTTTTAGGGAGGCAGGGCAAGGGCACAAAACACATCTAGCAGAGTGGTCAGTAAATGTTAACTTCTTTCCAGGGACATAATATAACAGGGTGAAATTTTAAAGCAGACAAAAAAAAAAAAAAGGAAGAAAATAATGTGCATTTTCCAGTGACATTCTATGAATGCTTAAAAAGACAAAATGTAGCTAAATGTTCACAGTGTCCAATTACTTTCAAAGCAGAGTTTAATTCACTAGTAGGAAGACATTTTTCACCAAGTCATATTATTCAGCTTGTAAATCTCCAGTGGGAATGACAACACTCAGGTGAGGGTGGGGATGGTGATAATAAAGTGCTATGGATGTTGGCACTAGGATTCTAGCATTCTGTGTCATTTAGGCAGTTGTGTCAGTACATTAACCTCTCAGGTCACATGGCTGTTATCAGGAATTAATCAAAGGTCAAAGAGAGCATGAGTGTTTAAATCCAAAAGCACAACTAACCTCTTTGGTTATATCTGGAAAAAGAGCAACTCCAGAATTCAAGCCTGCCCAAACTGGGAGGATGGAGACAATACCATACTGGCCTGGACAGGAAGAAGAGCGGGGGCCAGGAAAATCTTCTGAACTCTGAGTTATTGAGTATGGATGCAAATTTTTCACCTCCAGTAACTAATGTATTTGACTATTGTTCATTAATATAGGTGAGAATATTTCCTCATGTAAAAATTTGGAACTTTGCAGAACATAAGGAAAAAGTATAAATTGATATAATAGTAATGCTTGTGACTTTCTCTATGTCCCAACTGAATAATTACACTCTTTTCTAAAAATTAAAATACTAAGCAATTCAAAACATACTTAGATATTTTCAGAATAGCTGGACCAGAAAACAGTGTCAAAAATCATTTGCTAGAAGGTAGGCAATGCTCTTGCAGGGATTTCCTGAGCTCAGTATTTGTTTCACAACAATACACATTTCCCAAGTGAAAGGAAAAAAAAAAAACACACCAAAAACAGAAAGAGTCATATTAAAACTGATGATCTAATCTAGAAAATGCTTTTGAGCAATTTCAAGTCTGCCATTCACAATTGGTATATTTTAATTTACTTTATATTTACTAGGCTCTCACCATATGTTGACTTCCAGTAAAAAAGACAACCCTTAACTTCAATATAGGATGGAATCTTATGTGAAGAGTCATTCATTAGGAGTTTTGCTTCTTCAAATTCAAAAATATCATGTCTCGATTGAACTTTTTACATTGTAACATTATGATATTTGGAGGACCTGAGTATGTAGAAACATGGCCAAAATATGGAGTACAGAGAAAATAACAGGAGGGAGCAAGGAAAAAAAATGAGCATCTATATTTTAAGAGGTCTCAAACTTTATTGAAAATAGGAATTGATTTAGGGTATATGACATATATTTTAAACTTTTTAATGAAGTAAAATATATGTGTAATAAAATACACATAAGTCCTGATGAATTTTTTGCAAATCAAACTTACCAGTTGTAACTAGCACATAGATTAAGAACCCATCTCAGATTCCCTTACCTCCCTTCCGGGACCAGCACCACTAGCCTGATTTTTAATGCCATAAATTGGTTTTGCTTGCTTTTGTACTTTGTTTTAATAGAGTAATCCTCCTTGTGTCTGACTTCTTTTGTAAATTCATTCATATTGTGGTTTGTTGTTTTAGATCATTCATTCTCATTGCTGGGTAGTATTCCATTCTACTTGAGATAAGTTACTTTGCTGGTTTCCAGATTTTTGCTATTGTGATTAAAGTCACTGTGAATATTCTGATCAATGACTTTCGTGAATATTTGGGTACACTTCTGCTTGAAATATAACTAGAAGTTGAATTGCTGCATAATAGGGTGAATGTATATTCAAATTTTTAAGAAACTTCCATAAAGTTTTCCTGAGTGACTTTACCAAGTTGCACTTGTATGGTGTAACTTGTTTCACAGCCTCACTAATGCTTGATGCTTTCTATCTTTCTTTTTTTTTTTTTTTTGTGCGGGCCTCTCACTGTTGTGGCCTCTCCCGTTGTGGAGCACAGGCTCTGGACGCACAGGCTCAGCGGCCATGGCTCAGGGGCCCAGCCGCTCCACGGCATGTGGGATCCTTCAGGACCGGGGCACGAACCCACGTCCCCTGCATCGGCAGACAGACTCTCAATGACAGCGCCACCAGGGAAGCTCGATGCTTTCTATCTTTTAACTTTATTTATTCTGTTGAGTGTGCAGTGGTACCATATTGTATTTTTAATGGGAACTTCCATAATGAATAATGAAGGTGAGCATCTTATAAATCTATTAGCCATTTTGGTTTTTCTTTTGTAAATTGTCTGGTCATGACATTAGTCCAGGTTCTATTCAATTGTTTTTTTTTCTAATGATTTGTGTGACATCTTTTCATAATTTAGATTTACATCCTTTGTGAGTTATATGTATTGTGGAAAGCTCTCCTCACTCTTTTTTTTTTTTTTTTTTTTTTTTTTTTTTTTTTTGCGGTACGCGGGCCTCTCACTGCTGTGGCCTCTCCCACTGTGGAGCACAGGTTCTGGACACACAGGCTCAGTGGCCATGGCTCACGGGTCTAGCTGCTCCACGGCATGTGGGATCCTCCTGGACCGGGGCACGAACCCGTGTCCCCTGCATTGGCAGGCGGACTCTCAACCACTGCGCCACCAGGGAAGCCCTCTCCTCACTCTTGAGTTGCCTTTCCATTCCCATAATGATTACTTTGAAGAACAGAAGTTCTTTTGTTTATTACAGTTCAATCTATGTACTTTTTCTTTTACAACTAGAGTTTTGGGACCTATTTAAGAAATATTTGCCTGCTTCAGTGCCATGAAGTTGATTTCCTCTAAGCATTTTCCTGTTCTAATTTACATATTTAGATCTGAAATTTTATTGAAATACTTTTTTCAAAAATAGAAAAATTTCATTCTGTTACTTAATTTAAATTTTTATATACACACATATACATACATATACACCCCATGCACATACACCCCACACACTCACATGCACACATATTCATTCATTCTCTTAACAAAATCTTTACAGAGTCTACATTTATTTTGTTTTTATAAAATACACCTCTTCCTTTGGTATAGTATGCTTTTAATAGTTGTTCAGTTTGCACATATCCAGTATAGAAAAGGTAAATAAGCATATCTCACCTTAGGTCTATTTTAAGAATCATTGATGAACTATTCAACTCATTAAAATTCACTATTAAATATCATATAACATGAAAAACAACATATTGCCATAATTTCTTAAAATTTTCTATTTAATTTTAAATTAGTTAAAACTATTTGTTTTCACTAAGTTCTCACGTTTGGCATGTAGAAATGTTTATAAAATGATTAACAAAAGGTAACATTTTCATGTGTTTAAATCAGCAGGTATTTTTCTACTAAAAAACAAAAGCATGTTGATCCTACCCTCAATACTTTAAATTTTGTAAAATTTTAAATAACAATATTTTCTGTCATTTCAGACACTGGGATACTTATAAAGATTGAAAATAAGGAATGAGGTGAATTTTGGTTAATATAACAACAGCTCTTCCCCTGAGAGATAGTTTCTACATTAATTGTTTACATATATGTGAGCAACTAAAAACTGGTTCTTTGAAAAGATAAACAAAATTGATAAACCTTTACTCAGACTCATCAAGAAAAATGGGGAAAGGGCACAAATCAATAAAATCAGAAATGAAAAAGTAGAAGTTACAACCAACACCACAGAAATACAAAGGTCCATAAAAGACTACTATGAGAAATTATATGCCAATAAAATAGACAACCTAGAAGAAATGGATAAATTCTTAGCAAGGTATAATCTCCCAAGACTGAACAAGGAAGAAATAGAAAATACGAACACACCAGATACAAGTACAGAAATTGAATCTGTGATTTAAAAACTCCCAAGACACAAAAGTCCAGGACTGGATGGCTTCACAGGTGAATTCTACCAAACATTTACAGAAGAGATAACATCTATCCTTCTGAAACTATTGCAAAAAATTGTAAAGGAAGGAACACTTCCAAACTCATCCTATCAGGCCACCCTCAACCTGGTACCAAAACCAAACATTCCACGCACAAAAAAGAAAATTACAGGCCAATATCACTGCTGAACATAGATACAAATATCCTCAACTAGCAACCTGAATCCAATGATACATTAAAAGGATCATATACCATGATCAATAAAGTTGAATTTACCCCAGGGATGCAAGGATTTTTCAATATCCACAAATTAATCAGTGCAATACACCACATTAACAAGTTGAAGAATAAAAGTCATATGATCATCTCAAAAGATGCAGAAAAACCTTTTGATAAAATTCAACACCAATTTATGATAAAAACTGTCCAGAATGTGGACATAGAGGGAACCTACCTCAACATAATAAAGGCCATATATGACAAATACACAGCTAACATCATACTCAATGGTTAAAAGCTGAAAGCATTTCCTCTAAGGTCAGGAACAAGACAAGAATGCCCACTTTTTTTTCATATAGTTTAAGGAATTTAATGAAAAGTAAAAAAACATCCTAATTAACATTGTTATAACATTTTAAGTCAATGATATCAAGGAGGAAATCTTTAAAATCAACTCAGAAAGTACTCTAGAAAAATTCCAATGTCATAGTCTAATTCAAAGACTTCATTCGATTTAGAGAAACATTCATATATGATGTAAAAGCAAACTACCTGACTTTAAAAATAATGATTTACATGATTCTGCAAGGGTAAATTAAGTGTATCTACTGAATGTTTTCTAACAAGTTTTAGTCTTTTAACATGGTCTTTAACTCTTTCAAGTTATTTAGTATTCCTATACAAATTATCCTAAGAATCAAGATATGCTATGTATATATTTAAAGTGGAATAACAAAAATAATATTTACTACTAATATGATGGAGAGACTGTCATTCAAAATCCAGCAAACCATCATGACAGCTTTGCTCTTTTACTATCAGCAAATTATAAGAATGCCCACTCTTGCCACTTTTATTCAATGTAATTTTGGAAGTCCTAGATATAGCAATTAGAGAAGAAACAGAAATAAAAGGAATCCAAACTGGAAAAGAAGAAGTAAAACTGTCACTGTTTTCAGATGACACAATACTATATATAGAAAATCCTAAAGATGCTACCAGAAAACTGCTAGAGCTCATCAATGAATTCAGTAAAGTTGCAGGATACAAAATTAATGTACAGATATGTGTTATATTTTTATACACTAACAATGAAAGATCAGAAAGAGAAATTAAGGAAACAATCCCATTTACCATTGCATCAAAAAGAATAAAATACCTAGGAATAAACCTACCTACAGTGGCAAAAAACTATTCCAGAAACAATAAGATGCTAATGAAAGAAACTGAAGAAGACACAACCAGATGGAAAGAATACCATTTTTGGATTGGAGGAATCAATATTTTTAAAATGACTATATTACCCAAGGCAACTATAGATTCAGAGCAATCCCTATCAAATTACTAATGCCATTTTTCATAGAACTAGAACAAATTTTAATTTTTAAAATTTGTATGGAAACACAAAAGACTCTGAATAGCCAAGGCAACCTTGAGAAAGAAAAATGCAGATAGAGGAATCAGGCTCCCTGACTCCAGACTATACTACAAAGCTACAGTAATCAAAACAGTATGGTACTGGCACAGAAACAGACATATAGATCAATGGAACAGAATAGAAAGCCCAGAAATAAACCCACACACATATGGTCAATTAATCTATGACAAGGAGGCAAGACTATATAATGGAGAAAAGATAGTCTCTTCAATAAGCTGTGTTGGGAAAACAGGAGAGCTACATGTAAAAAAAATGAAATTAGAATATTCTTTAACACCATATGCAAAAATAAACTTGAAACAGATTAAAGACCTAAATGTAAGACCAGATACTATAAAACTCCTAGAGGAAAACACAGGCAGAACAAATGAATGGATAAAGAAGATGTGGTACATATACACAATGGAACATTAACCATAAAAAAGAACAAAATAATGCCATTTGCAGCAACATGGTGGATCTAGAGATTATCATACTAAGTGAAGTAAGCCAGACTGTGTAAGACAAATATCATGATATCGCTTACATGCGGAATCTAAAAAAAGAAACAAAACAGAATACAAATGAACTTACAAAACAGAAAGAGACTCAGGGATATAGAAAACAATCTTATAGTTACCAAACGGGAAAGGATGAGGGCATATAGGAGTTTGGGATTAACATGTACAGTACTATATATAAAATAGATAACCAACAATGACCTACTGTATAGCACAGGGAAATATAATCAATATTTTATAATAACCTATAAGGAAAAATAATCTGAAAAAGAATATATATATATATATATATATATATATATATATATATATGTATCTGAGTCTAAATCACTGTGCTGTACACCTAAAATTAACACGATACTGTAAATCAAGTATACTTCGATTAAAAAAAATAATGTTTAAGGTAAGAAAGTAATGCTAAAGCATAGAAATAACAGAACTCTCAACAAAAAACTTAATGTATGTTCCTGAGATGTTTGCTTTTTCATTTTAAATGTTTTCATCATTTTTGTTGCTTATATCCTTGCTTTTGGTAGATTTAAAGTTCTTGCAAAATGTTAAAACAATAGAATTTATTTCTTGTATTTTGTTTTCATTACCATTATTTCAAATATTATATTTCAATATTCTATTTCTAAGATAATTACATAATATTCTAAACTCCTAATAATAGTATAAGTCTTCTAAACTCCTAATAACAGTATAAGTCTGAATCTAGTTCTCATGTTCTTTAAATCACTTTTATGAATTTTATTTTAATTAAGAAATACTTTTTTATTGACTGATACCTGTACCAAATGTAACAAACTACCAAAAAGCATCAAGGCAATGCAAATATAAATAATAACAGAAATTTATTAATTTAAAAGGCAAAAGAAACACATTAAAAACATGAAGTAAAATAGAAAGAAAAGGAACGTTTTTAAAATCCTGTTTGAGGACTTTTACAGAAGTTAAAAAGTTGAATGAAATAGTAAGTTTTAGCTTTTCTTTGTGCAAACATTGAGGTGTCCATGGCAAAAAAAAAGAAACTCAGTATATTTGAAAACTGTTATATAATAGTAGCAAGTATGTCACTATTGGGAGAAAACATTTTATTTCTCACCCTGGATTCTATATGGAAACTGGAATATATCCACTCACACACAAAAACACTTATACACACACATTTACCTACATATACATATATTGTTGGATATGCACATGTACAAATAGCAATATTTACATTCAAATGAAGAAAAATTGCACAATTATCTGAATCTTTGTATAAATAAGGTTTTCATATATATTGTACATGTAATAAAGTAATAATTCAACTGATACAGTAAG
This sequence comes from Mesoplodon mirus, assembly GCF_964341445.2. Taxonomy (NCBI): domain Eukaryota; kingdom Metazoa; phylum Chordata; class Mammalia; order Artiodactyla; family Ziphiidae; genus Mesoplodon; species Mesoplodon mirus. Next base: position 98,052,353 of record NC_138980.1, on the reverse strand, counting down.
TAAATACAGTTTTTGCCAGTGTTCAAAGCCGCATTTCTGAGGGAAAAAGAGCTTTTTCTTTAAACTTAAATTTCAAAAGATCCTGCTGGTACCTTCCTCAAGTCTTTCCTTCTGGTGGGGAAAAAAAGACTTTCTGACTAAATCTGTTTATCTACATTTGTTCAAATGTGTCTGGTGTGAATCTTATAGTGTAGGTACTTTGGTCAAAGTTTTATAGTAAAACATTGATTTTCCTTGTTGTGATTTTTGACTTTCCAGTGAAATTGAACTTGGTGTTTATCCCCATAAGAACATTATTATGCTCTATTTTTGCTGCAGTCAATGTTGTCTGTTATTTCACAAACTATTCTTTAAGGAATATATCTTTTCCACTTACCCATAGTGAGTTTTTTTAAAAGGTAGTCAATTTAAATGTTTGGATGCAATCTAAAAGATGAAATAATTTGATTGTGCCAGACCTGACCTTCAGGTCTACGCAAGTCAAATGTAATCCACCCTTCAAATGAAAACATAAATTTAACTATGTGGGATATTTCTCTTTAAGCTCATATCTTAATACACATTGTTATTTCCTTAAAATCATTCTTAGGAGTTGTTTACTTGGGTCACAGATAAGGTGCAAACACACACACACAGACACACACACGTACCCCTTTGTTTTGTTATGATATACACATACAACTTTAAACAACGAATTTGGTTGGATAAAAATCTATCACTGCTACCACATTATTTTATTAAGACAGTTGAGTACTGTTTTAGATTTTAGGAGACCTATTATTCTTTAGGTTAAGATTTAATCACTTCCTAACATGGGAGAGCTGACAGATTACTTCTCAAGCAGTATTTCCAAGAGTAATCTTCAGTATAGATCAAACTCTTATATGAGAAAGACAAGAGTCTGAATGACTAGCCAAGTATCCTCAGACAATAAGCTTATATCAAGATCTTGAACATTTCTGTTCAAAATATGTCTGATATATCTAATGAAAGAAGCCCTTTATGTATTTTGGAAATCCTACTCACAGTAGTTTGGGACTTTTGGTTGCAGATTAGATAATATTATCAATTTAATTTTGCAAATACAGATGAACTATTTACCACATACAATTTACTATGAATTGACCAAAAAGACACCTATCAAAATGTAAGATAATTTATTGTATAGTTATTATTTTTCCTTTTCTATATACAAGAAGTTCCCTTTAGAATGCCTGTCACAGGCCATTAATATCAAGCACTCTATTCTTCCTGTTGCTATACAAGTAGTTTTATGTGTCCATTTCCAGAGGCAAATTTTAGCATTAGCAGACCAATCATTTGGTTCCCAAAAAAAATTACCTCCAAACAAAAATAATTACTAGGTTTCTCATCTCAAATGAAAACCAAAATGCTCTCTCTGATGAAACTTTAGGAAACATTACAAATATTTTGAAATGTTAAATTGAAAACTATAATCCAATAGTAGCTTAACTGAAAAATACTCTCATCAAAGTTACGTATCACATATTGTTGACAGGGAGTTTTGCTTCAAATAGCTCACCTGATGAGATGGAAGAATTGTGAACTTGATATTTTAAATTTAACAGCGTGTTCTCATATGCATGAAGCTACAGTAAATAAAATAGTGTAACTTATGATATGCATCAATGGTGAGAATTATAATGATAGTTTTAAATGTCAAAAGTAAATTTGAAGAGTGAAAACAGATTCCCTGAAGAGAAAGTTACCAAGCATTTGTCACCCATTAAAGCAATGTAAAATGTACAAACCTGGTAGAAAATAGCAAAAGAGAAGACTATGTTATTTTGTTGAAGATTTTGATAGGATTATATGATGTTGGTATTAAATGTTCTTTCTCTCATATTTTTATAGTTGTCAGTTTTTCAAACAATTTTTTTAGCAAAGAAATGTTTTGGTTTCAAGCTTCAGTGGCATTCCATTTTTTGTTGAAAATGAGTATGACAACTTTGCTAAACTCTAAGAAAAAATAAGTCTCTTTTAGAATCCAGAGACATTTTTAAAAAGGAAGATCATGATTAGTTACTTCTACTCTGAAAACTGTTTTCATATTTATGGCATACTTGGATGTTTATATTGAGAGGATAAAGAAAATAAGACCATGTTTTATAGAATATAGGGTCTTGATTTTAATCCAGTTTTTTTTTTAAGCAGAAAGTGTTTATTTTTTTAAGAAGATCAAGAGCAGAGGAAGATAAGCCTTCAATTCTTTTGCATCCACAAAAAGGAACTATGTTGAATTCAACTAAGTCTCTAATGTAATTCTTCTTTCATTTGGTATTTCTGTATCATAGTCTAAAAAATAGGAAACGGCTATGATCATACTGTTAATAAACACTACTCCTAGTTAACCTCCTGTTGACCTATTACTTACTAACACCACCCCTTAAACCCTTAAACAAATAAATGAAAGAACACCATAGACAAATTTGTAATGTCCTCCATAATTCACTTTGATTGACTACCTTTCCAATATATATTATTCACATGAACATTTGTTAGGGAGATTAACTACATCATTATCCTGTATCAACTGGTAAGTTATTATTTATATATAAATTTGTTAGGGGGATTAGCTGTATAATTATCTTGTATTAACTCGACTACATTTTTTTATACTATTCTTACTGAATTGTAAAGTAGCTTACAAATATGGATTGTGTTCAAATACTAGTTATGTGATCTTTGGCAAGTAATCTGACCCTTCTTACAGATGAGTTTCCTTATCTGTAAAATGGAAATAGACACAGTACCTTCCCAAAGGCTTAAGTAGATCAATATGTTCAAATTAGTTGGTTCTTTTGTCATTAGACTAGTAAGAAATTTATTTTGTAAATTAATTAATATGAGAAAATGGCACTTAATAATTTCCTCTAGAAATTATCTAGGATGATATAATAGAATGATATAAAAATAATATTTAGGACATACAAAATAATGTGTAATAATGTCAAATTGATTTTGTTGCTGGGCAACTCTTGCCTGAAATCTTCCTTCACTGTTTATACTTTATTCTTAATTTTCCAGGTTATTTTAGGTTTGTCTTCCTAGGATAAGTGGCTTTTAGAGCCACTGACAGATTGCTGCAGATGGAGAGGAAAATTACTACCACAATGCTGTTATCTCTTAATTGACCAGTAACAGGGGCTATATCATCATGTTCCTAGACACATGGCTTCTTCTGTGACTGGAATACAGTTGGCAATTGCAGCAGTGCCCTTACATAGAAAATACCCAATTAACTTTTCCATTCTATATCAGTTGTAAATTCTCTCTTCTGTCTGAAAACTTTTGTTTCAGTCCTACCTGGCAATGGCAGGGGTGGTGCAGGTTGGGCAGAACAAATGACAAAAATAACTGGGACGGCTGCTGAGATTGAACCAGACATTTTAAGGAACCTGGGTTGCATGGTAATAGTTGTCTTCTACCCTGCACAATGGCTCAGGTTTCTTTCGAGATTTACAAAGCAAATAAAATTACTATTGGTTCTCTGATGCAGTTTTGAAGCTAAACTTGTGGAAATGATAATCTCACTATGGCTCAGCCTTTTCTTTTACCTTTAGGCAGTCTCTTATCAATTTCCAAGACTTTATTCCTCAGGCCCATAAGAAGGAGCATTTTTATTAAATTAGTTAAATGGTCCTTCAGTGAAAGCTCTAGGAATATGGTTTTAAATTTCACATTCATGAAACTTTCATCTATTTTTCCATAACAGGGCTACAGTGATGGAATACTCGTGCAGAGACTGTCAAGCCTCCACACTGGAGCCCCTGTTATGAACTTGATTTGTCAATCATTCATCTATAATTAACACAACTAATAACACTTAAATTGACAATTACAAGCTCACAATGATATTTCTGTATCTATAATGCAATTTTTCTGAGAGGGGCTACAGTTGATCACACATTTAAGAAGCTAAAACTGGTTATTCTCTGGAATATTCAACTAGAAGAACAGCCAAAATAAGCCTCAAGCTGTCCGAAGTCTCTGATATTAAGTCATAGAATAGTATTAAAGACTGTAAATCAGCCTCATTCAGGAACATGGAAAGCTGTTTTTATGTATGCTAGCATTTTTTTCCTAGAAACAATGACACAATTCTAGTAAAACAGAGAGCATCATTAATTTGTTTTACATATATGGTAAGTTCCCAGGCAAAATAATAATTTATATTTGATTCTCTACTTCTACCAATTCATTACATTACTTTGAAAAAAATTGAGTATTATACATAACTTTGAAGAAAAAACAATCATTCCAAAAAACTGTTTAAGGCAATCTCCAGTAATTTTTTAATGATACAAAGTCCAAAATAGAATTAATGAAAGTTTGGTTGCTAGTACATATACTATAATTATATGTTAATTATTGAGAAAGAAAAAAGTGATCTCTGACATCCAGGAGCTATTCTGGTAATATCAGCTAGGCTTTGGTGTTACTATGAACTGTCGTGGCACTCACAGCTAAGTGTGAATGTTTTCCTCTTGAACATAAATAATTTGAAAGAACATCAATATCAGACGTCACTCTGACCGTGATGAAACAAAAATAATATCACTACGTAATCATGTCTGAATACAAATAAAACAAGAATATTATCAAGGCACAAAATAATAAACATCTCTTACTGCTGCCTGTTTATAAATTATACCTTTGCCCCTGTCTAGTCTTCCCTCCCGATACTCAAGATTTAAAAATACCCAGTCATAGATTTACCAGGATTCTTTATAACATACAATCGGGAACAAATCCCCACTTCCTTAAATCTTCCCTTAATTCATCTGATGTGCTCTTACTGAGACTTCCTACAGCTCCCCAAGAAGTATCTTCTTCTTTGCTGCAATGAATAATAAATCTGACTTTTTAATCTATAGGTGTGTTTCAGGTGATATTTGGCTGGAATTCATTGCCATGGTATTATTTGGAACTTCATATTTCTAACAGGATACCTATGTGGCACTACGACTTTTATTTGAACAAATAAACAAACTTATGAACAAAATTATGAAAGACTGAATCCAGTAAGACAGTTTTCTGAGAGAAACAGTGATCTTAGGCAATAGATTATTGGATTAATTTTTCTTTTGAGATGTGTTTTAAATTGGTTCTATATTTCCTGGGTCATGTTGGATTATGCTCCAAGTGTCGTGGTCTGCAGAGAATTTTCCCACATATGGTTTACACTCTAGTGAGGAAAACATGTGTGCATAGCACTATGACTATAGGCACATTGTGAGTATTTACTCTATGAAGGTTTAAAGGAACATGGAGATGGTAAGGATGGAATGAATGTGTTAAGTCCCTGATTCAAGATTTGCTATAATACACATTTTGGCACTCTTCACTATACTACTTCTCTCAAATACAAACTACTAAGTGCTAAAGAATTGTGGGAAACCATGAAGCTCTAATACAGATTTCAAATTAAAAGATTCATAGTACAAAGAGAGGATATACAAAACAAATAAATATAATTAAAGTCAATTTCATAAAAGATTAAAAATCAATCTGATGATTTATTTGTAGTGAGAAAGAAACATAAAATAACAAGAGACTCAGAAAATAGTGGGTAGTTTTAGTCATTTCACTAACATCATCAATTTCTATTTTGTGGTCTAATACAGAAACAAAACACAGGAACATGAATAATATTTGTGATATTTTTCCAAATTTATGGAACCACATTTATGAAACTAAATTTTTGTAATTTTTTCCAAAGTTACTAATGCATAACTCTTTTTAAATTTTATCTTCCAAATTACATTTTTGGTATTTAATTATACAGCTAGAGTAAAAGAAAAGTGTTTGGACAACTAGCACTGATCAGTAAGTAAACCAAAGTAGCTATTTTAAAAGAGAGTATAAAAATCCTCAATAAGCAAGCAAATTTTAAGAATTTCCTTTTTTCAAATAATACAGGATTCGTGCTAAGGAAAAGTTAACCTACTGAAAACTAGTTTGATTGTGTGTTTTTTTTTTAAATCTGTCTTTGTGGCCCATTTATGTTACATTTCTATTACAAACAACTGTAATGAATTTACATTAGTAAAACTGAATGGTGGTAAAGAATAACAATTACTTTGTCTATCTAGGACTGGAGAAAAGTAAACATTTTTTCCTATTTTTTAATTTTTCATATTCAATATTATAGAAAATAAAATTATACATGACATTCTGTCTGTCATAACTAACACATTCCATATGTACAAGACATACATATCCACTCAGTGGACTTTATTTTTTGCTGGATATTTTGTAAAGCTGGCAGTAACTTTTATTGTGTTGCAAGTACTTTATCATTCTTTTCTGTAAATAAGACTGCTAGCAATTTTCTGAGTCTGCTCTTAGCAAGATAATCTATTGAAAACTAGATGTTGTTTCAGAGGAAGTTAGGATTTTGCAACTTCTACTCTTACCAATGGGCAGGATCCACTAAAAGAGAAAGATCTGAAAATGAAATATAAGAAGCTTCAAATAGACCAGCTGAATAAACTGTATTATCGATTTTTAAAGCTTTTTTAAATTATCATTTTGGTCAGTTTATATGGTATTCTGAAACTCTGTTTTTACTAATACTATAAAAATTTACTTCAAGAGCATGATAGAAAGTCGGTAATACTTTAAGACTTTTATCACATTAGTAACTTTCTTATGATATTAGAAATTCAATACAGGACAGAAAAGTCACTGAACCTATAGCTAAATTGCTAATATAATGCAGCACTTACCACTATGACATGAAATATGCATTTTACTCAATGCATTTCAATGCATTGAAAGCACTGAAATATGCTTTCAATTTTTCTTTTTTAGTCCTTTGAGTGATCTTTCTTTTGTTGTATCTTTTAACAATAAATATACAATAATGTGCAAAAGTTCATGAATAGTAAAACAGCAGGACAGTGATTCTTCTAAAGAGAAGAAAAAGGTTATCTAAGAACGAATTGTGCTTCTGGGTTCATACAGCAGAAAACTCATGTTGTCCTAGAATACTTAAAAAGACAAAAAGCTAACATAACATTAAAAACTAAAGTTGTGACAAGATCATATTTTAGGATTTTATATTTACTAATTGAAATAGGAAGTATTTACTAATGAAATTCAGATGGGGTGTTTTGAAAAATAATATAAAGGGTTAGTATCATATAGTTAATACTCTAAATGCATACCACAAACTCTGATACACATGGGCTTTGCTTATTAGAAAAATGGGTGTATTATACAGAAAATTCCATCTGAAGTGACAATTGAAATTCTTTCCATTTCTATTAAGTCAACATTTTGTTAAGTGACTAATCTATGCCAAGGTTCATACAAGTAATGTGACTTGTGATAATAAGCTGTTCTTTTACTAGATTTTTTCAGTAATCAATATCCTCAATACACAAAATGTCATACTCATTCATTTATTTTTTCATTCATCAAATATCTATGGTGCACTTACTGTATACCTTTAAACAGGTACTTTTCAATGTGTTTGGTATATAGTGTTGAACAAGATTGATAAAAGAAATGAAATGTGTGGAATATAATGAATTACTTTAGATAAGTTCTATGAAATCAGTGTAACAGCACACTATGATAGCAGGAGATGGGGTTGGTGACATGCAGGGAAGACAGAATAAGTGACCTTTGAATGGAGACCTGAAAAATGAGGAAGATCCATTAATAAAATAAAGGAAAATAATCACACAAAAACTAAAACTTTGACATTATGTATTTTGCTACAGAGGTACAATACACAATACTGTTTAAAAAATATCTCTGATTTTAAAATAGCTTGAATCCACATGGTTATCAGAATTCTTTCTCATGGATCCCTTCTAATATGATAGTCAATAATACAAAAGGCATTAAACTAGTGCCTGCAATATAAATACCCAAGAGAGAATACCAGCAAGAAACAAACTGATCAATGCAACAAAGCCAGGCAGTGAAAACACCAGGAATAGCTGAAGTCAAAGTACAGAGTGGGACTGAGAGCAGATAATTGATTGAAAGTGATTTTTTGAAACTCTTAGACCATAAGGTTCTGTATCCCCTCCAAAATCAGGTAAACCTTCCTCAGTTCAGCAGATAATTGGGGGACTGCTCTCTGAACAGGATGAACCAAAAAGAGTATGGCATGGTGACACCAGTATGGCTGAGGAAGGAGTAATGGGTTGTAGTGAAAAGAATGGCACCAAAGAAATACCTACATAGGAACAGTTAGAAGAAAATGGTACAAAGGAGCAATGCTTTGAAAATACTGAGGGAAAAAAATAATGTTTAGCCAGAGTGATACACTTAGAAAATTATCCATCAAGGTTAAGAGTACAATAAAACTTTTTTTTGCAGATTTTGAATATTAAAAAAAATACCATTCACTTTTTCTCAAGAACTATCAGATGCTATTGTCCACAAACAAGAGACAGTAGCCACATAATCAAACAAGCAAACAACAACAGCATCCACAAGATAAACAATATAAAAAACAACAAAATTAAACATGAGATGAAGAATACATGGTGTCCAATTCATATGGGTGAGGAAGAAATTCACCAGAAGACTTGAAAAGTAGAGTAGTGAGGTAAGTTATATATTAAGCTTTAATAATGACCAGGGAAGATTGGTGAAGAATACCAATCCCCAGTTGGATGTCTTTCAGTAAATGGAAACTATTGGAAGTTATACGACACCTTGTTTTAAAAGTTATGTGATATGTTTAATAGGAAATAAAACAAATTCAAAATGTTAGAAAATATGACAAACTTTATTTTTTCTCTTTAAGAATATCAACAGGATTTTTCAAATGGGCAAAAATGATAAAACTCACATGGTAAGGAGACCATATAAGAATAGCCTGGGAAATAGTTTTAAAAGAATACTAGTGTCAAGACTAATGATGCAAACTTTAAATTCATTATAATGATACATTACATAAAACAAATTAAAACTAATTCATCAATAGACAGCAAATCAATGTAAAAGTAAAGAACATCCAGAAAAATATTCAAGTATCCAGAGAAGATGATATATGATATGATATAAAGAAGTTAATATATGATAAAGAAGGCATATCAGAGTGACAGAGGAAAAAATAAAGTGAAATAAAATGGAATAATTGACCAATCTCTGGAAAAATATATTCATCAAAAAATTTGAAATCCACAAAGATTAAACCAAAAATATTAAACATAGACAATTTAAAACATTTTAACCAAAACAATGGGAGTCAGAAAAAATTTGAATAGTTTCTTGAATGTGTCAAATTCTATATTCTATAAATAAATGAAAACAACTTCCAGGTAAAAAATATTTTAAAAAGATAATTTCAGACAAAAAAAACATGCAATTTCATCACTGATAGAATAAAAATGGATACTCTTTCAGCTATTAAAATAGACTCAGTTTTATATAAAGACAATAAATATGTGGGTATATATAACTAAATATTAATATATACAAAACTTTAAAAATTATGTGTTGTGAACTTTATAAATATAGAAGTACACTAATCTTGCAGATAAATCAAGTAGAGTAAATATATAAATATGTATTAATATGTTTAAATTTATATTAGACTTTAGTAAGTCAATGATGCATGTTATAATCTCTGAATTGTACTAGAGAACTAGAGAAATAAAAGGGAAAAGACATTAAAAAATTAACATCAATCAAAAAAAAAAAGAAACAAAAATGAAAACAAAATGGGTGTAAACAGAAAGTAAACAGTAAGATAATACATTTAAAATTAAATATGTTAATAATGAGGTCCAATGTAAATGAAGTATATGTTTCAACTAAAAGGAAAAAATTGTGGTGCTGGAAACAAAAAATGAAACTCATGTATATATGTTTTTGAGACACATAGATAAAATATAAAAATGCAGAAAGATTAAATATGAAATAATGAAAAAAGACCATGCCAACATTTAGCAAAAGAAAGCTTGAAGACCATATTCATATTACACAAATAGACTTTACGGTAAGAAACACTATCAATGATAGAGATATTTCAAAATGATGACAATTTGCTGGAAAATTGAGATAACTGTCCAAGGTGATGTCTAATACTGTATAGTCTGAAAATGCATGAAGCCAAAAAAAAAAAAAAAAAAAAAAAAAAAAACAGTTCTTTGTGTGTAGAAAAAGAAATGCCCTGGATAATCCAAAATTTGTGGAGATTTTGAGCTAAATCTATAGAGATAGTAATAAACAATCACGGAATTAAATTAAAAATTAAACCCCAAAATCACTTTATACAAAATTGGGCTATCGTTTCCATTTGGGCATATAAAGAGCTTGTAAGTTGTCACTCCCAATCTCACAACAGGAAAAAGGCTGAAGAAGTGAATACTAATAACTCTTTTCAGATCCATGAGAGAAGTTAAGTGGCAGGGCAAACTACTGCCCTGGAATTTGGAAAGGCAGGTGAATACAGATATCTCAGCTTAACACGAGTAGAGGCTGCTAAAGAAGTGGGGGTGGGGGGGAGCAGCCATTGTGAAATATGCCGGGAGCATTCTTATTCTTCATAACAAAGGCTTACCCTCAAGGGAAACTATTTAACCAGAGCCCTAACCTACCTGAGGGAAGGGCAATTAGTCAACTTCATCCTCCTTCAGCCTTCTTTCTGTTACAAAAGTGGAGCGAAAAAAAGCTAAGAAGTGCTCTTGAAGGTCACATCCCAAGCATTCTAGTCCACTAAGAAAAAAAAAAAAAAAGGTAATCCTAAGATTATAGATTATAGAGATTATTGTATACCTTACAACCACATCAACAGGACTCCAGCATAAGAGAATAAAAATACTGGATTAAAACTGAGAGAGCTGCATGACACATACTCCATTTAAAAAGGAGTTTCTAGGGAAACCCAAATACAAAAGGGGAGACAAAAACAAGGACATTAGAGGAAATTGAAACCTCTGACATGTACAGTGATAGCAAACGTTAAACACAGTTTAACTTGTGGATGAAAAATTAACCAGTCAATCTAAAAAAGAAATGGGAAATTTTATTCAAGGCAAATTTGAGAATTATAACTCAGGAAGAGTACCTCAGAAAACTCTGTACAGTCCCTTAGGAGTCAAAGCACAGCTATGTAAGTTTTTTGAGACAGAGGGCTGTACATTAAATGATGTATTATTGACAGTTTACACAACTCAGTTCTAAGCATCTTTGTGGCCCCTTACAAGATCAAGAAGGAATGTTATATTTTAGGGAGCTGTCTTATTGATGCTTAGGAGAATGTTGCTCTTTATGTTTGATCAGGTATTTCTACCAATGGGGAGGTTTGATTGATGCATAATGCAGATACACAAAATGCACAGTTGGGGGAAAGGGGAGGCCAAAGGACAGAGAAAAATTTTCATGTTTAACTTCTTGTCTTGCCATAAAATATAAATTTTATCTCACAAATCCTTAGTCATGAAACAGAAAAACCTCACACTAAATGTGTATTTACCTCATTTTTTATTACTCAATACACCATATCTGTCTTTCAGCAAAATATTACAAGACATACTAAAAAGTAGGAAAAACACAGTCTGAAAAGACAAAGGAAGCATCAAGAATCAACTATGGTAGAGATTTTGAAAATATTAGGCAAGGAATTTAAAATAACTATGATGAATATGCCAAAGGCTTGAAACCAAGAAGGACCCTGTGGGGCTCCTGGGCCCAAAAGCCTTTCTGAGTCCCCCATTTCCTGTTTGTAGGAAACAGGCTTGAGCCTCCATGACCTGAGTTCCAAAGGGCAGATTCAAGCAGTTTTTAATCAGGGAAGGAAAGGGATACAGAAACAAGGGAGAAGCAGTCAAGAAACAATAGTGCAGCTTTGGGGCAGGGTCCTTGTAGATTACAATTAAAGGGCTGGAGAATGGTATACCACACTAACACTAATCCAACAAAGCTGGAGCAGCTAAATTAATTTTAGACAAAACAGACTTCAGAGCAAGAAAATTTATCAGGGATGATGAGGGGCATTAAATAATAATAAAGGAGTCAATTCTCCAAGTAGATACAATAAACCTTAATGTGTTTGTGCCTAACAAGAAAGTGTCAAATATTGGAGGAAAACTGATAGACATGCACGGGTAAATGGACGAATCCACACATATACAGACACCTGATTTTTGATGAAGGAGCAAAGGGAATTCAATGGAAAAAAAGAAAATTTTTTAGCAAACATTGCTAGAATAGCTGGGCATCTGCATACAACAACAACAACAAATAAAATAAAATCTAGACATAGAATTTATACCTTTGACAAAGCTGAACTCAAAATGGATCATAGCCCTAAATTTAAAGCACAAAATATAAAACTTCTAGAAGATAACAGAAGAGAAAACCAATCCAGTCTGAAAAGGCTACATACTATATGATTCCAACTAATACTGACATGACAAAAAGACAAAACTATAAAGACAATAAAAGAGATCAGTGAATGTCAGCAGCTGGGAAGAGTGGAGGAGGGATAAACTGATGAAACACAGTGGATTTTTAGGATAGAGAAATAATTCTGTATGCTACCATAATGGTAGATACATGACATGAATGTATGAAAACCCTTAAAACTGTACAACAAAAAAAGTGAGTCTTAAGGAAAATTTTAGAATTCAGTTAATAAAAATTAATTAAAAGCAACAAAATGAAAAAAAGTTGTATGTTTGGGAATTAAGAAGTAAACTCTAAATAACCCATGGTCAAGGAAAACAATAAAAATTAAAAAGTAATTTTGACTGAAGAATCATGAAAATATTACATATAAAATACATTCAAGGAAAATAAAGCCATGTTTATGAGGAAATTTATTTTAGTACACACTTTATGGTTTATAAAAATAGACCAAGAATAGCAAATTAAACCTAGAGTATCTTAAAAGTAGGAAAAAGTAAAGAATATAGGAGAAAATAATAAAAAGGATAAGCATAACACAGAGAGCATCCACAAAGCCCAAAGTTGGTAATTTGAAGAGAAAGCAAATAAGGACACTGATTCAGAGTCCAATCACATTAAAATTAGGTAATAAGATGATATCATGATAAAATATATATTATATATTTGAGTATGTAATTAAAATGGACAACTCCTAAGTAAATACATTACCAAAATTTTAAAATGAAGAAATAGTAATTTTGATTAATTTTATATCTGTTGAATAGAACTGAGTATATCACAAAGAAAAATAAAAACCCAGACAGCATCACTATAAATTTCAAAAAGAAAAATATCAACCCAGCTGACACCTTGATTTTGTACTTCTGGCTTCTTGAACTGTGAGAGAATAAATCCCTGTTTTTATGAGCCCCCAAATTTATGGTAATTTGTTACTCCAGACCTAGAAAAGAAATGTAGAATTCATGAGGTTTGGAAATATTCTGTCTTTATTGAAGTTGCTGTTATATAAACCTTCACTTTGCTTTCTGTCTCTCTCTCTCCCTCACCAACTGTTATATTTCAAAGAAAAAAAGGAAAAAGTGTCATTTTACACCATGAAAATATTAGATGAAAACATGGAGATTATTATCATCATAACCTCAGAATGAGGAAAGCTTTCCTAAACAAGATATAAAGTTGAACTGCAATAAAAATAAATGATAAATTTGATTATATAATACATTAAAATTTGCATTTCTTAAAATATCGAGTCCAAAGTCAAACAATGAATCAGGAAAACATATTTACAACATGCAGGCAAGCACATATGCACACACACACACAAACACACCACTATAAACCCTTTTTTAAAAAATACAAAGCCTTTATATAAATCAGTGTAATAAAAATATCCTATTACAAAAAAAGTTGGTAAATGTCATAATCAGCAAGCTTACCAAAAAGAAAAATAACTTAGAAATATGTGAAAACATGCTCAACACACTTATGATTCAGTACATTGAAAGTTTTGTAAAGTATAATTCATATCTGTCAGATTAATGTTTATGATAACAAGAGGTGGGGGTGAATATATATATATTCTCTCACATATTCGGTTTGGAATATTTAGTTGAAACTTTATGTAGTATAACTTGATAATGTCCTTCAAAATTAAAACAACATATACTCTTTTAGTGAGCAATGCTACTTACATGAATTTAGTCCTTACCCACAACTAAGGATTCTGAACTAAAAGATATTCATCACTACGTTATGAATTTTTATGTGTGCATAGCTATTTTTTAAATTGATTTGTGTGTGTGTGTGTGTGCAGTACGCGGGCCTCTCACTGTTGTGGCCTCTCCCGTTGCAGAGCACAGGCTCTGGACGCGCAGGCTCAGCAGCCATGGCTCACAGGCCCAGCCGCTCCACGGCATGTGGGATCCTCCTGGACCGGGGGAGGAACCCGTGTCCCCTACATCGGCAGGTGGACTCTCAACCACTGTGCCACCAGGGAAGCCCTGCTATATATATTTTTTTTAAGTGATAAAGTTTAAATATCCAAATGAAGGACCAGGTATTATTAACTTTAGTTTATAATCATAATTCTTTTCCTAGCACTTGTTAATAAATAATATGTTTATTAAAATATTCCTTATATCTTATTTGAGAAGGTGATGATTTTAGGGTAGTGTTTCTTGGAAGGCATTAAAAAATTACAATTTGTTTCACAATGAATATATTTCTTCTCAGGGAATAGAGATATTCTCAAAAGAATAATTTGGAACAGTTAAATATATCTTACAGGTAATTTGAATTGTCTATAAGGACAAATAAAATAAAATTTTATAAACTGCATCATGGAAAACATAACTAGCCACAATTCCCAGCTCACGATCTACAAAAAAAAATTACTATCAAGTACTTTTGTAAAAATTCACTAATGGATTCAACTTAACATACATTATAATTTCCCCGATTGTAGCAATTCATCTAAGAATTGGAAATACACTTTAAGCTGTATAATGTATTTAAAATAGTTTTCATTAAGGAATATTTGTTAACTTGAATTAATAATGTACAAGTATTCCCATAACTTGCAATGGTTGCATATTTTCTTCCAAAGTTCATTAAGAAGTTGTTCACACTTTTGCTATGTAAATATTATAAATATTGCTTAAATTCCAATAACTCATCAGAGTTTAGTTTAGCTCATCAGAGAGCTATTAGTTTTAAGAGAATACGCTTATTAGCATCATTCAACCTCTAATTCCCGAGTGTTTAGCAGCTACATTGGAGGCCACTGTAGAAATTCTCCCAATGCCTAGAAGCCTGCCCCTGAACTGATCTCTCAAAAGAGTAATTTTCAACCTTGGATGCACATTACACCCATCTGAGGAGATATTTTCTTTTAAAATCCAATAGCCTTAATTTCAGAACAATTAGAATCTCTGGAAGGGGTACCAGATATGAGAGATTTTTTTTAAAAAACATCCTTGTTGATTCCAATGCACAATCGAGTTTGATAGTGATGGCTCTAAAAGGCATTCCTGTTTTACACAGACCCCTCCTCACTTTCAGAAACCATTGATCTTCTGAAGATTATCATTATTTTTTTCAACATCCAGTTTTCATAGGAACAGAGACTCCTTGCTGTGCCGAGACAGTATACATTTGTAGGAACAGATTGGCTGAGTATTTTTTTTGTCTATTGTACCTGCAGTCAAAAGCTACATTTAACTACTGTACATCAAAGGAATAAAATACTTTGCAACAGTAATCTCAACCTTGGAAATAGTTAAAACTAAGTGGTCTTTCACTCCAAGCAAGAAAATTACAACTTCAAACTATTAAAACCATGATGAGAGTTGAGAAAGAGCATCTGCTTTAGCTTGTGTTAGAATAGCTACTAAATAAACTAGATCCAACTTTCCATTAGCCTTCTTCTTCTTCTGGTCTCTTGAGTCAAAATAGAATCTACACTTCTCTTATCCACACAATTTGTGTATTCCCATTCTTATAACACTCATTAAGTCCTTCATTCTCACTTTCACTTCAATTTAAAAATAATTATAAGCCTTTAATTTTCCACTTATATAAAAAATGCTTAATCATCTTCCTTTATATCTTCCTATCATGTTGCCTTTCCAACTTCTTTTGTCTCCATTAAATATCTTAAATTCGTGCTGTCTAGCCTATATGTCATTCCTCTACTTGTGTTTCTTGCCCATCTCTGATTCTTCTCTTCTCCACAGTTAAAACAACACTGAATTTACTATTTTAACAAGGATTAGATTACATTAGAGTAACTATCAAACACGTTTCATGCTTGTTTCCTCCTAGAGATAAAGAGGAATCTTTGTGGAAGATCTGCCTCACAATGATATCTTTGTGATCATCTTTACGAAATATAAGCATCGGCACGTGGAGAAGGGAAATCAAACTATAGGTAATGCACAGAATAAAATAATTATGATTCTTTTTGCTTGCAAATGAGGGAGAAACTAAACTCAATTTGCTACATGTTAGGTTATTGGCTACTGTAAGCAAAGAATCAAAAGTAAACAATGCTAAACACAAGTTAAAGCAGTAAGGAGAGATTTTAATCAGTAATATACTACTGCAATAGAAAAAACAGTATAGTATGAACTGAATTCAAAGTTGACTTATATAGAGTTGACTGAAGATTTTAAAGGGAGAATGAAGGAATAGGGAGTGGGGTGAGCAGAGCTTGGTGGAGTCAGGGAAGTAAAAAATTACAAAATCAACAAGAGACAGGCCTTCGTACATGTGAAAGACATCTGGGTTTGCTAACTGGTGTTTATCTACACCAGGCTCCTGTCCTCCCACAGAAACTGAGAGACAGGCACCCTATCTCCAGCTGTTGGTAACCTTGTGTACAAACAGTAAATTCTGTTGGCAACCTTATGTTTTCTCAGCTAACACTTTAAGGGAAGTAGAGTCATCCTAGGAATGTGGCCTTGGCTATTAAAAACTGTTCATGTTTGTTCAAGTCTTTATAGGCCAAGATTGAGGCCTAGTCCAGAAAGGACTCAGAGGAACCTGGCTACAGTTTGGTCAAGGAGAGAATCTCACAAATTAGTGAAAAGAAATATCACCCATGGCTAGATCCAGCAGCTCAAATGACTTCATCAATATTAATCTTTCTCTGCCTCACAGCTCTGTTTCCTCCTGTTTTGGCTCTGCTCCTTTCCTAAGCAAAATGATTCCTCTTGGTGATTCCCTGAGCTCTAAGCTTTTCTAGTCACTTCAGTAATTCCAATCAAGAAGAGTGTCTGCTCCTCTCCTAATCACTCAAGCAAAAGCTCCAAGGGTTTGACGCTGCCTGAATCATATTACTCTCTCTGAGCCAAAATACTCTGGGTGAGTAACGTGATGTTCTTGTCTGCTGGATTTTGTCACATGACTACCCCTGGATCCAGAATTGTACTTAAATTATGTGGGCTGAGGTTCTACCCTTTCCCTCTGACAATCACAGTGAATATGTTTTATTTGACAATGCTGGTGTTAAGAGTCAATGCTGATGCTGTCAGTATACACTATGGGGTCACTTTCTCTAAAGATTTTTTTTATAAAAACATTTTTTACATAAAATGGAGAATAATTCAGATGGCAAGCAGAAAACTGAATCAGGTGCTCTTGACTGTTCCAGAACAGCTGTTTCCAAAGTCAATTGTCTCCTCCCCAGGGACTATCCCCTTAAACACTGCTACCACTCCCTCCCATTCCTATCCACAATCCCCTGAGTAAGAGGCTCAAAATTTTCTTCCAAACAGTCTCTTATGACAGCCAGATTGTAAACCAGATTGGAATGTCAGTTTCCCAGCAGAACACCAAGATTCCCAACAGTATAGAGGTTGAACAAATACAATTCATGGCTATAACTTATGAGTTGTCCTCATCCCTCCGAACCTGAGGAGTTCAACAAGAATCTATTTTTCCTTCAGAAACATTCTTTAAAAATAGGAGATAAGATTTAAAAATAAATGCTGGGGTTGGAATTAAGAAAATATTATTTTCCTTCCTTAAACATATTCTCACACCTGAAAAAAAAGGTATTTTTTAAAAATTAAAATCATCTTTTATACAACTTTGTTAAAATTGCCCTCCCACTGTGAACCAACTTTCTGCAGTAATATTTTTGAAGTGTTCTGGTGCTAGGAATAATATTTAATTATGTGATTATCTTTCATGTGTGTGTAGTTAATTGTCCTTATGTCAAATGTAAATGATTTTGAACAATAAAAGTGAATGAGTAATGTTCTGGTCATGAGCAACAGATGTCATGTGGATTTTGATTTCTTAGGCATTTATAAATATTTATTTTCAAGTCTAGGAAAGCAATTAGTTAAGATTATAGACTAATAACCATTCAAATCTAGGTTTAAGAATGAAAAGCAGTATGAATCACAGGACTGCAGAACAGTATTTAGAAAAAAAAATCACTATACTCATGTACTTTAAAATATGTCAGAATACAATTTCTATAAAATATGAATAGTCTAGCTATAATTTCTTAGGAAGATTTATGCCACTCTCATGTATAAAGCAGTGTCTTTCTCTGCCTCTGACCAGTGCCTCATATGTCTTGCACATTGCAGACAGTCTGTGTTTATTGAATGGTTTATATGAGTCAGAAAAATAATAAGGTTTACTTTACTAGTTTAGTGGGCATTCTCTGTTAGCTGACAGGCATCCATTCCCCTTTTATTTGAGAAGAGCACTTTATTTTCTTGTTATGTTAGTTTCTGATATAGAGCAAAGTGATTCAGTTATATATATATACATATATATATTCTTTTTCATATTCTTTCCCATTATAGTTTATTACAAGGTATTGAATATAGCTCCCTATGCTATACAGTAGGATCTCGTTGTTTATCTGTTTTATATATAGTAGTGTATATCTGCTAATCCCCAAATCCTAGTTTATCCCTCCCACACCCCTTTTCTCCTTTGATAACCTTAAGTTTGTTTTCTATGTCTGTGAGGCTGTTTCTGTTTTATTAAAATAAGTTCATTTGTATCATGTTTTAGATTCCACATATAAGTGATATCATATGGCATTTGTCTTTCTCTTTCTTACTTAACTTCACTTAGTATGATAATCTCCAGGTCCATTCATGTTGCTGCAAATGGCATTATTTCATTCTTTTTATGCCTGAGTAGTATTTCGTTGTATATATGTACCACATCTTTTTCCATTCTTCTGTCAATGGACATTAAAGACAACCTACTGAATGGAAGAAAATATTTGCAAATGATGAAACCAACAAGGGCTTAATTTTCAAAATATACAAACAGCTCATACAACTCAACAACAAACAAATAAACAACCCAATTGAAAAATGGGCAGAAGACTTAGATAGACATTTCTCCAAAGAAGACATATAGATGGCCAAAAGGCACATGAAAATACGCTCAGCATCACTAATTACGAGAGAAATGCAAAGCAAAATTACAGTGAGATACCATCTCACACTGGAAACTCTATTTTTAGTTTTTTAAGGAACTTTCATACTGTTCTCATAGTGACTGCACCAATTTACATTCCCATCAGTAGTGAAGGAGGGTTCCCTTATCTCCACACTCTCTCCAGCATTTATTAATTGTAGACATTTTGATGATGGCCATTCTAACTGGTGTGTGGTGATACCTCACTGTAGTTTGCAAATGTGATTTGCATTTCTCTAATAATTAGCGATGCTGAGCATCTTTTCATGTGTCTCTTGGCCATCTGTATATCTTCTTTGGAGAAACATCTATTTAGATTTGCCCATTTTTTGATTAGGTTGTTTTTTTTTTTTTTTGATATTGAGCTGTATGAGCTGTTTGTATATTTTGGAAGTTAAGCCCTTGACAGTCACATTGTTTGCAAATATTTTCTCCCAGTCCATAGGTTGTCTTTTCATTTTGTTGATGGTTTGGTGCTGTGCAAAAGCTTATAAGTTTGATTAGGTCCCACTTCTTTATTTTTGCTTTTGTTTCTATTGCATTGGGAGACTGACCTAAGAAAACATTGCTACCATTTATGTCAGAGAACGTTTTGCCTATGTTCTGTTCTAGGCGTTTTATGGTGTCATGTCTTATATTTAACTTTTTAAGCCATTTTGAGTTTATTTCTGTGTATGGTGAGAGGGTGTGTTCTAACGTCATTGATTTACATGTGGTTGTCCAGCTTTCCCAACACCACTTGTCGAAGAGAATGTCTTTTTCCCATTGTATATTCTTGCCTCCTTTGTCAAAAATTAATTGATGGTAGTTGTGTGGGTTTACTTCTGGGGTCTCTACTCTGTTCCATTGATCCATATGTCTGTTTTTGTGCCAATATCACACTGTTTTGATTACTTTAGCTTTGTAGTATTGTCTGAAGTCTGAGAAGGTTATACCTCCACCTTTGTTCTTCTTCCTCAGGATTTCTTTGACGATTCTGGTCTTTTATGGTTCCATATAAATTTTAGGATTGTTTGTTCTAGTTCTGTGAAAAATGCCATGGATAATTTGATAGGGATACATTAAATCTATAGATTGCTTTTGGTATTATGGCCATTTTAATAATATTAATTCTTCTAATCTAACAGCATGGGATAATCTTTCCATTTCTTTAAATCATCTTCAGTTTCCTTTATCACTGTTTTATAGTTCTTAGCATGTAAGTTTTTCACTGCCTTGGTGAGGTTTATTCCTAAGTATTTTATTTTTTATGCAATCTTTAAAGGGTTTTTTTTTTTTTACTTTACCTTTCTGATATTTTGTTGTTCGTGTAAAGAAATGCAACAGATTTCTGTATATTGATCTTGTATCCTGCTACCTTACTGAATTTATTTATCAGTTCTAATAGTTTTTGTGTGAGGTATTTAGGGTTTTCTATAGGTAATATCATGTCATCTGCATATATTGACACTTTTACCTTTTCCTTTACAATTTGGATAACTTTTATTTCTTTTTCTTGTCTGATTGCTGTGGCTTGGCCTTCCAATATTATGTTGAAGAAAACTGGTGAGCGTAGGCATCCTTGTCTTGTTCCAGATTTTAGTAGGAAGGCTTTCAGCTTCTCACCATGGAATATTATGCTGGCTGTGGGTTTGTTATAAATATCTTTTATTATGTTAAGATATGTTCCCTCTATTCCTACTTTGGTATGAGGGGTTTTTGTTTTTTGTTTTTTGTTTTATTTTGTTTTGTTTTTTTGCGGTATGTGGGCCTCTCATTGCTGTGGCCTCTCCTGTTGCAGAGCACAGGCTCTGGACATGCAGGCTCAGCGGCCATGGCTCACAGGCCTAGCCGCTCCGTGGCATGTGGGATCTTCCGGGACCGGGGCACGAACCCGTGTCTCCTGCATCAGCAGGCAGACTCTCAACCACTGCACCACCAGGGAAGCCCATGAGTGGATGTTGAATTTTATCAAATGCTTTTTCTGCATCTATTGAGATTACTTACTTTGCTATTTATAAAGTTGTGGAGCAAAAGTAATTCTCATTTGTGTTTGTGGGAATACAAAATAGTACAGCCACTCTGGAAGTCAGTTTGGCAGTTTTTTACAAAACTAAACATACTCTTGCCATGTGATCCACCAATGGCACCACTTGGTATCTACCCTAAGGAGTTGAAAAGTTATGTCTACACAAATGCTTATCACAAGTTTTCTAATCACTAAAACTTGGAAGCAACTAAGACAAATATCAATAGAGAAATGTATAAACAATCTGTGGTACCTTCATAATATGAAATATAACTTAGTGATAAAAAGAAATGAGTTATCAAATAATTATAAGATATGGAGGAACTTTAAAAGTATTTGCTAAGTGAAAGAAACCAATATAAAATCGTTTTCTAGTATGATTTTAATTATAGTACATTCTGGAAAACGCAAAACTGTGAAGATGGTAAAAAGGTGAGTGGTTGCCATTAGTGGGGGTAGGGAAGGATAAATAAATGCAGCACAGGGGATTTTTTGAAGACAACTTTTTAGAGCAGTTATAGGTTTATAACAAAATTGAGAGTAAGATAAAGAGATTTTTCATATATAACCTGCCAAGGCACACATGCATAGCCTTCCCTATTGTCAAAGCACTTACCAAAATGGAACATTTTTAAGCAAGGGTGAACGTACATTGGCACATCATAATCACTCAAAATCCAAAGTTTACCTTAGAGCTCACTATTGGTGGTGTACTTTTTATGGGTTTGAAAAACTATATAATTACATCCATAATTATAATATCACACAGAGTATTTTCACTACCCCCCCCCAAAAAAAAGGCCCTCTGTGCTCTGTCTGGGCCTGTTGCTTTCAGTTTCAGAAGGTTATTAATTATTGACACAATATCTTTAATAAATATAGGCCTTCTATCTCTTATTGAGTGAGTTTTGGTAGATGGTACTTTTCAAGATATTGGTCCATTTCACTTATATTATCAAATTTGTAGGCAAATAGTTTTTCCTAGTATTTTTTTATTAACCTCTTATTTCTCTTAACCTCTTCTTCAAAAGGTTATGTCCTCTCTTTCATTTCCAATACTGGTAGTTTTTGTCTTCTCTTTTTCTTAGTCTGGCTAGAGACTTATCAATTTTACTGATCTTTTCAAAGCACCAGCTTTTGGTTTTGTTGATTTTCTCTATTGATTTCCTGTTTTCAATTGTTACTGATTTCTATTCTAATTCTTCTTATGTTTTTTCTTCTGCTTACTTTGGATTTAATTTGCTCTTCTTTTTCAAATTTCCTAAGGTAGAAACTTAGGTGATTTTAGATCTTTCTCCTTTTCTAACATATGCATTCAACGCTATAAATTTCCCTGTATATATTATTTTCACTTTGTCCCACAAATTTTCATTTGAATCAAAATAATTAATCGTTAATTAATCAATCAATTAATTAATAATTAATCATTAATCCAAGTATTATTTAGAAGTGTTTTACACAATCTCCATATATTTTGGAATTTTTCAGTTTTCTTTCTGTTACTGATTTCTAGTTTAACTCCATCATGGTCTGAGAATACACACTGTATAATTTTTATTCTTTTAAATGTGGTAATGTGTGTTTTGTGACACAGAAAGTGGTCTATCTTAGTGAATGTTCCAAATGAGCCTGTGAGAAATGTTAATTCTGCTGTTGTTTGATGAAGTAGTTTATAGATGTCAATTATATACAGTTGATTGATGTTGTTGTTGAGTTCAATTACATCCTATGGATTTTCCACAGGGGATTTTTAAGGCAGTCAAACGATCCCATATGATAGTAGAATGATGAATACATGTCACACATTTATGAAAACCAATAGAATGTACAACAGCAAGAGTGAACCCTAATGTAAATTATTGACTTTAGTTAATATCAGTTATTGCTCATCAAATGTAACAAATGTAACTTAGTAGTGCAAGATATTAATGGGGAAAATGGGATGGTGTAAGGATGTATACGAGAACTCTCTGCATTTTCTACTGAATTCTCCTGTAACCCTAACTACACAAATAGTTTAGTAATTTAAAAAATTAAATTAGAAACATATGAAAAAGAAAAGTGTAAGTGTATACACTTATAGCCTATTAAATCTCTTCCTTTGGAAAATTAAGGGTCTATATATGAGCTTTTAATGTGTAAAAGTTTGCAGATGATGGAATTTTTACATGGGAAATATATAGTTTTTGTCTAAAAAAACCCCTTAATGTTAGATATATTTCCAAATATTTGTTTTTAAATGCCTGTTATCTAGCACCCGTTTCTTTTGAAAATTATTACTTTTTATTATTTTAAAAACTTACCTTAAAATGTTGGATTTCATTTTTACTTATTTTTAAAAATGTTTCATAGTTATCATTTTACTAGCATATATATTCTATCTTAGAAAACATTGGTAATTTTAGAACACTTATCTTACAGTAGAAGGAAAATAAGTCATCAAACCATAAGTTTGAAATTTGTTCAATATTTTACCAAATGCATCTTGATTTTCCTGGAATAGTCACAATTTAGGCTTGTTGTTGCAACATCCTGTCTACTAGGTGCCATCTTTTATATTGAAATGTGTCCCATTTGGACAATAAATTATATAGTCATCCTCAATAAGAAGGGATAACAGAATGGCACTTGAGAGATAACATCATCTTTAATTATCATTAAGAAAATTCTTGTCAATGACTCTGGCTTGTGTTTGACTCATGGCAGTGTGGCAGCATATTACGTGCCTTAACATAGAATGTATATGTTCTGTCATAAGTAAGTTATATCAGATCTTATTAGAAACAATAATGGGAATTCCCTGGCAGTCGAGTGGTTAGGACTCTGTGCTTTCACTGCCAAGGATCCAGCTTTGACCCCTGGTCAGAGAACTAAGGTCCCGCAAGCCACATGAGCACAGCCAAAAGAAAAAAAAAAAGAAAGAAACAATGGGGCTTCCCTGGTGACGCAGTAGTTGAAAGTCTCCCTGCCAATGTAGGGGACACGGGTTCGAGCCCTGGTCTGGTCTGGGAGGATCCCACATGCCGCGGAGCAACTGGGCCCATGAGCCACAACTACTGAGTCTGCGCGCCTGGAGCCTATGCTCCGCAACGGGAGAGGCCACGATTGTGAGAGGCCCATGCACAGCAATGAAGAGTGGCCCCTGCTTGCTGCAACTGGAGAAGGCCCTTGCACAGAAACGAAGACCCAACACAGCCAAAAATAAATTAATTAATTAATTAAAAAAAACAAAAACAAAAAAACTGAAGCTCAGAGAAGGTTAGTATATTAAAAAAAAATGATAGAAAGTTCGATTTTAGCAAAGAGTATATGTAAGTAATACGCTGTTTGCCAGCATTTCTTATACAATTTTCTGGGTAATATATACCTTCTCACCTAGTTTCTCATTTTCTTGGAAAGGGTTTTATGTGGGTCCAAGCTTGAGACTAGAGAATCTCACAAATAATAATCTGGTATGTTCTGAAATAACTGCGTTCTGAATATTAATATATATATATGTAATGAGAGTAAGAAAAATTACACATATTTTTCCTAGATTAACTTTCCATTATAATGATGAGAAAATGTTGAGAGTTGACTTACTAATCCAAGTGTCTCTAATAATGCTAAAGCCCCAAATTTCTGGGTCACTATGTGAACCACAGTTTTGCTAAGACAGTGGAACTTCTGTTTTTAGATGAGTTTTAGATAAGAATCAATAAGCACATAGGCAATTTAATGCAACTACTTGGCTATAAACTGCATCAGTAGACATATGTTTCTTTAATGCGTTCACTTTAATGTGGTAAAAGTAATTCTATCTGCATTCATATGTATTAGTTGCTGTTTTCATTTAGCAACAAATTTTAAGTATTGGGAATACTTTTATTTTGCCCTGGCTTTCCTCCATTCCCCGAACTTGTAACAACTTATTCATAAACTCACAGGGAAGACAGCAGGAGAACAATGATCCATCCTCGATTAAACATTATACTCTTACATCAAGGATAAAGAGGGTCCAGGGAAATTAATCCTTTGCCCTAGGAAGTTTATTAAAAATGCTAAATCAGGAGCCGATGGCAGCTTAAATAGCTTGAAGTAATTCTCTAGGGGAAATGTTCTAAAATCCTATCTGTTAAGGTAGGCTTGGTTCAAAAAGAGGCAAAGATCAAGGTAAGAAAAATAGCATAGCTATCAAACATTGCTGACCTTAAATGTTGACGTTAAGAAACTAAAGAAAATATTTACACAACAGACACTATATGTCAATAAAAATCTATTTAGTACTGAAAGCTTGAATTATTTTTTTGACTTAAGAACTTAAATATCTGAAACTACCTCTTAACAGAAAAAAATAGAGTCTCAAGATAACAAATTGGTGCTTAGTTAAACATTTATATTCATGCATGATTAGAGCATGTCTCCTACAAATATCTGCTGCAAACACTACACAGATTAAAATGTTTCTGCAAATAAAATGTGGTCCCAGCTATAGAATTTATTTATTAAGGAATAAGGAGATGGAAAATATACACCTATATATATTGCAATTGTTTCAAGTGTGTGGCAAGTCTCACAAATTGTGACATATATAAAAATATATTGTACTCTGCAGTGAATTTCAGATAAGGATCAGTTAATAAGCATTTCAAGACTAGTATAAAAAGTAGGTTTTAAAAACTCTAAGAGACATTACCAGTTTTTGCTCTGATGTGTAAAAATCTTGGAAGTCATCACTCATATACTTATAATAAGAAACAAACTAAACAGATTGATAAACAACAACTCTTGTTAGGCCACCAGAGAATTGAGTTCACATAACAAACCACTGTCCTGAAAACTGTAGACACAGACAAATAAAGAGAATCACAGCTTCCAGGGAAGTGAAATCACTGGAACAGGTCATAAATAGGAACACTTAACCAGTAATTTGCAAATGACTGTAAGCTGAATGTGGGCTGGCTTGAGAGTTAAAATCTCTTGGAGGCCCAGACTCAGGAAGCACCTCTGAACTTTCGTGAGTTTTACCTCTAGGGCCCCTACTAGTTTCTGTTGATGAAGGTCAGAGAAAAATGACTTCCTACTTCTGGTGGTAGAGGAGGGGAGGGAATATAACAATTTTGAAATATGCCATGACCATTATGTTCTCCATAACAAATTGCCCTCATGGGAAAATACTTTATCAGAGCCTTATCTAACCAAGGGGAAGAGGAATTAGACAACTCCATCTTCCAGGAGACTTTAGGTCTCACACAGGGAAGAAAAAATGGCTAAGAAATATTTCTAAAGGTCACAGCCCAGGGACAGTGGCAGACTCCCAAAATGGATATTTAATAAAAAAAATTATAAAATGGTTCTCTCCCCCAATACCTTACAACCACATCCAGGGGTTCAGTATAGTAACAGTAAATTATAACTGAGATAGCTTCAAGACAGACTCTATTTAAGAGACAGTTTCTAGGAAAACCCAAAAACAGCAGTGGAGGAAAAAATAAGAGCATATAGGAAACTGAAGCCTCTGACCCTTCCAGTTACAGCAAACATTTAATGCTGCATAACTCCTAGCCAGATAAACATATAACCTCTCAAAAAAGGCCTATTTGCCTCAGTTCTTATTTCATGTTCAACTTTCAACAAAAAAATTACAAGACATTACAACAAAAAATTACAAGACATGGTAAAAAAGCAAGAAAAAGTCATCGTCTGCAGAGACAAAACAAGCATCTAGAATCAGATAAGGGAGAGATTTTGAAATAATCAGATGGGGAATTTAAAATAACTCTGATTAATATGCTGAGGGCTTTAATGAAAAATATTGGCAACATGAAAGAACAGATGAGGAATGTAAGTGAAGAGATGGAAACCATAAGAAAGAATCAAAAGGAAGTGCAAGAAATTAGAGTCAGTGAAATAATTAAATAATTCCTTTGATGGATTCATCATTAAATTGGACACAGCTGAGGAAAGAATCAGTGACCCTGAAGGTATATGAATAGAAATTTCCCAAACTGAAAAAAAAAAAGAAATGAAAACAAAAAACAAGAACAGAAGAGCCAAAAACTATGGGACTATAATAAAAAGTGAAACATGCACATAGGGGGAATATCAGAAAGAAAAGAGAGAGAAAAAACAGCAAGATAAATATTTGAACTAATAATTGCTGATAACTTTTCAAAATTAATGACTTACACTAAGAAGTCTGGAGAACGGCAAGCAGGGTAAATATTATAAATCTATATACACAAGCATATCATATTCGAACTGCAGGAAATAAAAGACTCTTGAAAGAAGTCAAAGAAAAAAAATGTTTTACTTTCAGAAGAGCAAAGATTAGAATTACATCAGACATCTCTTCAAAAACAATACAAGCAAGAACAAAGTGGAA
Organism: Mesoplodon mirus; assembly: GCF_964341445.2. NCBI lineage: Eukaryota > Metazoa > Chordata > Mammalia > Artiodactyla > Ziphiidae > Mesoplodon > Mesoplodon mirus. The sequence goes on along the minus strand of NC_138980.1, from coordinate 98,024,622 downwards.
TGAAATATTTAAAGTGTTAAAAAAACACACAACAACAATAACCTAGAAATATGTATGTTTTCAAATTATTCTCAAAAGTAAAAGACAAATACAAATGTCCTCATATAAAAAAATGAGGGGATTTGTCATAAGTAGATCTGCCTTGCAAGAATGGTAAAATAAAATCTTTTGTCTTTCTTATTCTTAATTGATTTAATAGAGCTATTTGTTCAAAATAATCACATCAACAATATATCAGGTGATTATAGCTTATGGATAAGTAAAATAAATGACAGCAATGTTTTAAAAGATGGGGGGATGAATTAGGAATATTCAGTTATAAGGAGAAAGGTCAATCACAAACAAATAAGAATATCAATTTGTAAAATCTAGGACCATGTCAAGGTGACAGAAATAATTTTGCTTTTGGAAAGGAAGAATCTTTTTGAGGCAGAAGAAAAGGAGACAATGATGTGTGAATACAAGGGTAAACTACATTTGAAGAGTGGTGAAATTGAGGGAGCTCATGCCAAATGACCTCCACCCTCAATGATTTAGGTGGGATGACTTTCTGTTGAAAGAGAAGAATGATATTGAAAATGACATTAAAATAGAGGTCTAGGATGGGATAGACAAATTTAAAATATTTCTACAGGGAGAGAATTAATATGGGTTAATTAAACAGATGGCTAGGCAGAGATCGAAAGCTAGGGGAGATTAAATATCACATATTATAGTGAATACTTGTCACATGTTTCTATGAGCATTTCCAGCCATATAAGGCTGAACAGGAGCAAAAAATGAAGTAAATACACAGGCAGAATATTTGCTTAGGGAGCACTATTTTTTATTTGTTTACTTGCCTAAATTTTAATTGTCTAAATTTCTGCTCTCTTTATTGGCACTACCTCCTATTTGTTTTCAGTGGTTACAATGAAATCAAAAGTACTGTCTCTAGTCTTCCTTGATGATGGATAGGAAAAGAAGGAGAAAATGTAGGGTGATAATGTGTCTGCATTTTTTTAAGCTTTTAATGATCTTACTCCACTTAGTATGTAGGAGCTGCAAGAGAGTACAGTAAGTCCCCTACATACGAAAATTTAAGTTGCAAACTTTCAAAGATGCGAACTTGTGTTCACACATCCAATCATGTAAGTTACTTCACGTGTCTGGCATACATTGTCACGTGGGTGCATCCTCTACAAGTGGCTGTGCTTTACTGTACTGTGTTTGTTTTTCATGTATTATTTATGTGAAAAATATTATAAACCTATTACAGCACAGTACTATATAGCCAATTGTGTTAGTTGGGTACCTAGGCTAACTTTGTTGAACTTAGGAACAAACTGAACTTACAAACGGAATGGAATTCATTCGTATGTAGGGGACTTAATGGTATTTCTTCGACCCTAACAATGAGAAAAGGCCAAGTAGTCCAAGTAACTTTTCTGAAACTATCAGACATAGGATGCCACAAGGCAACCAAATAAATTGAATTCCAAAGCATGACCCTCCTGGAAGAGATGACACATAGAAAGTTTTTTAACCTCTGGAAAAGCATGGAAAAGATTGGTTACTCTACAAAAGGGTAAGAAGAAATTAGCTAAAATATTAACTGATTCTTAAAGGTCAAATGTGGAACACTTGTTTGGAAAATCTGGGAGCTCCAAACCCAAGATGATTTTGTAGGCCTCCAAAAGGTGCTCATAAGAAGGATTGGGGGCAAGGCAGAAAATCAAAGAGAACCATTCTCTATGATACAGGATACAGAGGTTATTATCCCCTGCTTGAGAAAGACAGAAAGCCGTGCCCATTTCCCTCAGAACCATCTCTCATTGGAGCAAAAGTCTTAGGCTGCTGGTAAAGGATAGCAAACTCTCCATCTCCCAGGGATGAGGAAAAATCTATTGATTCTGGGGGATTGGGTTTGGAAGAAGAAAAACATATCTGCATCTGAGGAAATATAAGAACACTCTCACCAATAGGATGCAAGTAAAGAGCCATTGTAGCTGGTGAAATGTTAGAAGTAGGGTTGCTGGATGCAGCAAATAAAAATACAAGACTGCCAGTTAAATTTCAAACACAAAACAAATAACTTTTTAGTATATTTTTTTACCGCATGAAACATACTTGCATTAATAGTATATTCTATAAGACATACTTATACTACAAACGACTTACTGTTTTTCTGAAATTCAAATTTAACAGGGAATTTTGTATTTTAGCTGTCAACCCTATGTACAAGCAAAAGACCTCTGTCCATGAGGGAAGAGCAAGAAATCCTCTTGTGCCTAGATTCTGTTTGCTCTACAGTCAAAATTCATGTAGTATCTGACATGTTTCAGCAGCTAATCTGCTGTCACTTCTCACCTGAATTATTGGGAAAGTCCTTTAACCAGTATAACTGCTTTCTTCCTCACCCAAATACAGTCAATTCTCAATACAGCAGTCAGAATTTGCTATTAAAACCTAGGTCACATCATGTTATCCTTAGCTCAAGTCCTTTGGTGGCTTCTGATAAGTAGAAAATCTCAGAAGAAAAGCCAAAGTTCTTGTGGCCTACTAGGTCCTAAAATGTCTAGCCCCTTTTCTGTTGATTTTCTCCACCCCAGTAATAGAACCTCTTGTTGTTTATAGAATTTGCCAATCATATTAGGGCCTTTGTGTTTGCTATTCGCTCTGCCTGGAAGGTTTTTCTCCCCATTATCAACACGTGGCTCTCCTCTCATCTTTTGGATCTTTCCTCAAATGGTAGTTGTTAACTGAGGCCTTCTGTAACAGTGCTTTTCAAAATTATATCTCACCATTCTCATCCATCACTCTCTGTTCTCATCATGCTTTATTGGTAGTCACCTAAGACACCATATATTTTATTTATTTATATGTTTGTTTTCTATCTCCCTTCACTAAATGGGGATTGGGGAAACATGTTTGTTTTATTCACAGCTATGTCCCAGAATTTAGAAGAATTCCTGGAAACATAAATGATGCTCAATAAATGTGTTAAATAAGTGAAGCAATACACAAATGAATGAGTGAATGAATTAAAGCATAAATGACCAAATGTTGCTATCAAAATGACAATGTATTATTTTAGAACATTTATTATAATACTGTTGTAGAGATGTTGATTAAAACATGGTACATTTATATGTTGTTCCTTCTGAGTATTCATCACATTAGAGTAGGACTTTTCTTGAGTCCTTAGGATACTGCAGTAACTCTCAATCTCACAATAAGTTTCTATATTGATGTAAAGTGCTGCCTCAGATGGGATATACTGTAGCCTTTTAATACCAACATTCACCATGCTAAAATATATGCATGGCCTATAACTTCTGTGGAATAGTCTACATTGTGGAATAGGAATGATCCCGAGGCAGAGCTTAAAATAAGCAAATAGGTCAAATGTTCAACGTACCTGCAATATTTTTAATTACTTGGCATATCTTTTTAAATTAAATGTTCAGACCCTTTCAAACCACTGTGACACTAAACTTAAATAGGAGGAATACCAGGAGCCCCATGTGTTTCATCTTTTTTAATGCTCCAAGTAAAATGAATCTTTTGATTTTTTTCATCCTGAAAATGTCTCTAAAGAGCCAGTGGTTTAAATGCAAAGTTCTTCCCTTAAGGAAAAGGTTCGAAGTTTTCATTTTCCAAGAGTAAAATATTACTTTCTCACATGAAAGTTTTGTCTATTTTATTGCTGGAGTTGAAAAAAGAAAAAATCTCAGAACTTCTTTAATATAGCCCAATTCATCAAACTGATTTTTTCTTGCTCTAGGTTATTTCTCATTGATATTCCCTTTGGTTGCTAGAAATTTCTAAACTAGTGTTTCATACATATATGTGGCACACATTATTTAGCTAACTATTACCTTTCATTTGTATTCATTATGTGTGTATGTGACTTTCTCATTGCTCAGCATTATAATAACCATAAAGGAGTGATTTATATTGTTATGGATACAGAGATAAAAGTATTTCATTAGAAAATCAGCATCTTCTCTTATTATAATTTGTTAAAAAAGAACTTCATTAAACATAAAATGTCATTATTTTTTATCGTTGCATGAGTGTGTTTGTTTTTATTATGGTATAGTGAACAACTGCTTTCAGTATCTGTTTGCTTGTTTGTTTAACTTATTTAAATCTATATGTCCTTTAAACTGTAAAATATTGCCTTTTATAGTTGAAAGAGAAATGAAGTAATAATGACAGTAATACCTGCATACTCTAGGTAAAAAAAGTTTATGGCTTGTATAACTTATGTTCTGCCAAATTAATTAAAGTGGGAATTTATACCTCAGAATGACAATTTTTTTTTAATTTTTTTGGAGAATGTACATAACTGCTTTGAATTTTATCTTGTTACAAAATATAAACATGCCCTACTCTTGCATTCATCTCTTTAGATGAAGTAATAGCAAGATTCACTCTAAGAAGTAGTTTCAATTCTAATTTTTATGAAAATATGTATTCCATATACATATATTGAAGGAACAATGAGCATAATCTCTACTGATTTCACAGGTGACAGTTTGTAATAATTAAATAGCATAAATCATTAAAATATAAAGAATATAGGTCATTTATTATTAAAAAACTAGTATTAAATTTTAAAAATTTCTGTCTCCTACTTTTTTACTTTGCAAAATTTAAATATATAGATGTTCCTATACAATGATACCATTGCTTACTTTAAAATAGAAGTAATTATATTTACATTTAAATATATTTAAACCACAAACATCATCTTTACAGTTCTGGTGGGCAGTCTGTGATGGTTAATTTTATGTGCCAACTTGACTACATATTTGGTCAAGCACCAGTCTAGATATTATTGTGAAAGTACTTTTAAAATGAGATTAACATTAAATTAGTAGATTTTTAAGTAAAACAGGTTAACCTCCATAATCTCCAACCTCATCCAACCAGTTGAAGGCCTTAAGAGAAAAAGGTTGAGGTTCCTCAAAGAAAAATGAATTCTGCCTATAGACTGCCTTCAGACTGCAGCTATGACTTCGATTCTTCCTTGGTCACCTAGCCTGCCTGCCTGCCTTTCAGATTTTGGACTTATCAGTCCCTATGACTGCATAAGCCAACCTTAAAGTCTCTTTCTCATATACACCCCCACCCCCAACCCACACACAAGCACACACACAAAAACATCCTGTTGGCTCTGTTTCTCTGGAGAACCCTGACTAACACACTCTCTTACTATGATCTTTATTGCAAACATCCTTCACTTATGGACTAATGCCACCTCTCCTGTAGCTTTTCCCCTGGCCTTTGTTCCTCTGATCCTTCCCAAGCCATAAAAACTCACTACTTTGGCCATAGAAGCTTTTGTGGGAGAGAAATAAGACTTGGAATTTTTGGTGGTCTTATAAATTCAGAGGTGGAATAATGGAGGAAACTGGAATGATAAAACAAATGATGCTCAAACTAACCCAGAAAATAATCATTTTGGTAGAGATAAATTCACTAGCCAATTTCAAGAGAGGACTGCCTTTAAATACAGTCACTATAAATTTTAAGATTTTATCATTTTTTAAACTTTGAGGCTTTAAAAGGGTAGTAATCATGCATTAGTATGAAACAGTAAAATCATATTACATTCTTCCTAAAATATAGCTAAATCAGCAGTCCTTAATTAACAGGAGTTTTGATCACATAGTAAGGCAGTGACTTAGAACTATGAAATACTTTGGAGCAGCTGGGTGGAATGGGTTGACTGGAGGTTACAGGGTGGGTGATTTAACGATGGATACAACTCAAAACATTTTAGAGGAAGGAAACTGGGTAAGAAAAGGGTACTGGAATGGAGAATAGATACCAATGATATTAGTAACAATGATAACAAATAATACCACAACTTTGTTTAATATTTAACCTATTCTCAGAAAAATAAGGAATCTCTGCTTCTTCCTTTTGATATATCATTGCCTTTTCATCCTAGTATTCAGAATTCAGTCCAGAAGTATTAGCATTTCATTTTTCTACATTAGATTTTGTAGCTATTTAAAGGCTAAGCTGAGAACTGAATAAATTTAATATTTTTTCAATTGAGGTATGTGCTCTGAGTTATAAATAATCAACTTAAGATTGAACGCTAGAAACACAATTTATTTGTAACTTTGAGGCCTGCCAATATTATTATGTGTCATCAGTCACTTTTAAGACAATGCAAAGTTTAAAATATTTGCCAATATTTTTGTTTATATCTTACAGATCTGGGTTCATAAAGAGTTTCCATGATGATTTAATTATTCCAAACCATAAAAATCTCTGCCAATATTTACCAGTGGGGTTTGAAAATTGAACAATATTGTTTCTGCTTTGTGATTTTGAAAGTTTGATTGCTATGGGAACATATTTTTCAGTTAGTTGTTTGATATGAAAAGTTCTTGAAATATGATAACATTCCATTTAGATATGAATTGTATCAAATTACACCTTTATAAAGTAAATAAAATTCAATATTTTTCAAAACAAGAAAGCATATGGAAAATTTTAAAACTTTTTGAATATACATAATCAAATGAAATATATTACTATTTCCTGAATATCTATTCAGGAAGAGGAAATGAACACTGATTAGACAAAATATGAGGAGAGAAAAAAGAACCTTCATTTAAAAGCCAATACATAGAGGAGGAGCTTCAAGATGGTGGAAGAGTAAGACGCGGAGATCACCTTCCTCCCCACAAATAGATCAGAAATACATCTACATGTGGAACAACTCCTACAGAACACCTACTGAACTCTAGCAGAAGATCTCAGACCTCCCAAAGTTAAGAAACTCCCCACATACATGGGTAGGGCAAAAGAAAAAAGGAAAAACAGACACAAAACAATAGGGATGGGACCTTCACAGGTGGGAGGGAGCTGTGAAGGAGGAAAGGTTTCCACACACTAGAAAGCCCCTTCTTGGGCGGAGACTGCAGGTGGCGGAGGGAGGAAGCTTCGGAGCCATGGAGGAGAGTGCAGCAACAGGGGTGCAGAGGGCAAAGCAGAGAGATTCCCACACACATGATCGCTACCGACCAGCACTCACCCCCCGGAGAGGCTTGTCTGCTCACCCGACGGGGCAGACAGGGGCTGGGAGCTGAGGCTCGGGCTTCAGTCGGATCACAGGGAGAGGACTGGGGTTGGCTGCATGAACACAGCCAGAAGGGGTTAGTGCACCACGGCTGGCCGGGAAGGAGTCCAGGAAAAGTCTGGAGCCGCCAAAGAGACAAGAGACTTTTTCTTGCCTCAGTTTCCTGGTGTGCGAGGAGAGGGGATTAAGAGCACCGCTTAAAGGAGCTCCAGAGATGGGCGCGAGCCGCAGCTATCAGTGCAGACACCAGAGATGGGCATGAGATGCTAAGGCTGCTACTGCAGCCACCAAGAAGCACAGGTCACTATCCACACCTCCCCTCCCGGGAGCCTATGCAGCCTGCCACTGCCAGGGTCCCGTGATCCAGGGACAACTTCCCCAGGGGAACACATGGCGCATCTCACACTGGTGCAACGTCATGCCAGCCTCTGCCGCTGCAGGCTCGTCCCGCACTACATGCCCCTCCCTCCCCCTGGCCTGAGTGAGCCAGATACCCCGAAACAGCTGCGCCTTTAACCCAGTCCTGTCTGAGTGAAGAACAGATGCCTCAGGCGACCTACAGGCAGAGGCGGGACCAAATCCAAAGCTGAACCCCAGGAGCTGAGTAAACAAACAAGAGAAAGGGAAATTTCTCTTACCAGCCTCAGGAGCAGCGGATTAAATCTGCGCAATCAACTTCATGTACCCTGCATCTATGGAATACCTGAATAGACTACGAATCACCCAAAATTGAGGAGGTGGGCTTTGGGAGCAATGATATATATATATATTTCCCCTTTTTCTCTTTTTATGAGTGTGTATGTGTATGCTTCTGTGTGTGATTTTGTCTGTATAGCTTTGCTTTTACCATTTGTCCTAGGGTTCTGTCTCTTCATTTTTTTTTATTACTCAAAAAATTCTTTTCTCTCAATAAATATTTTAAATAACTTTATTTTATTTTACTATATTTTATTTTATTGTACTTTATGTTCTTTTTTCTTTCTTTCCTACTTTTTTCTCCTTTTTTTTTTTTTTTTTTTTTTTTGGTATGCGGGCCTCTCACTGCTGCAGCCTCTCCCGCTGCGGAGCACAGGTTCCAGACACACAGGGCCAGCGGCCATGGCCCATGGTCCCAGCTGCTCCACGGCATGCGGGATCCTCCCGGACTGGGGCACGAACCCACGTCCCCTGCACCTGCAGGCAGGCTCCCAAACATTGCACCACCAGGGAAGCCCCTTTTTCTCCCTTTTATTCTGAGTCATGTGGAGGACAGGCTCTTGGTGCTCCACCCAGGTGTGAGGGCTGTGACACAGAGGTGGGAGAGCCAAGTTCAGGACACTGGTCCACAAGAAACCTCCCAGCTCCACGTAAAATCAAACAGTGAAAATTCTCCCAGAGATCTCCATCTCAATGCCAAGACCCAGCTCCACTCAAGGACCAGCAAGCTACAGTGCTGGATACCCTATGCCAAACAACTAGCAAGACAGAAACAAAACCACATCCATTAGCACAGAGGCTGCCTAAAATCATAAAAAGGCCACAGACACCCCAAAACATACCACCAGATGTGGACCTGAACTCAAGAAAGACAAGATCCAGCCTCATCCACAGGAACACAGGCACTAGTCGCCTCCACCAGGAACCCTACAAAACCCACTGAACCAAGCTTAGCCACTGGGGACAGACAGCAAAAATAGAAACTACGAACCTGTAGCCTCTGAAAAGGAGACCCCAAACACAGTAAGTTAAGCAAACTAGAAGACAGAAACACACAGGACGAAGGAGCAAAGCAAAAACCCATGAGACCAAACAAATGAAGAGGAAATTGGCAGTCTACCTGAAAAAGAATTCAGAAAAATTATAGTAAAGATGATCCAAAATCTTGGAAATAGAATGGAGAAAATAGAAGAAATGTTTAACAAGGACCTAGAAGAATTAAAGAGCAAACAAACAGTGATGAACAACACAATAAATGAAATAAAAAATTATCTAGAAGGGATCAATAGCAGAATAACTGAGGCAGAAGAATGGATAAATGACTAGGAAGATAAAATAGTGGAAATAACTACTGCAGAGCAGAATAAAGAAAAAGAATGAAAAGAATTGAGGACAGTCTCAGAGACCTCTGGGACAACATTAAATGCACCAACATTTGAATTATAGGGGTCCAAGAAGAAGAAGAGAAAAAGGGACTGACAAAATATTTGAAGAGATTATAATTGAAAACTTCCCTAATATGGAAAGGAAAGAGTTAATCAAGTCCAGGAAGCACAGAGAGTCCCATACAGGATGAATCCACGAAGAAACACGCCAAGACACATATTAATCAAACTATCAAAAATTAAGTACAAAGAACAAATCTTAAAAGCAGCAAGGCAAAAACAACTAATAACACATAAGGGAATCCCTACAAGGTTAACAGCTGATTATTCAGCAGAAACTCTACAAGCCAGAAGGGAGTGGCAAGACATATTTAAAGTGAGGAAGGAGAAAAACCTACAACCAAGATTACTCTACCCAGCAAGGATCTCATTCAGATTTGATGGAGAAATTAAAAACATTATACACAAGCAAAATCTAAGAGAATTCAGCACCACCAAACCAGCTTTACAACAAATGCTAAAGGAACTACTCTAGGCAGGAGACACAAGAGAAGGAAAAGACCTACAATAATAAACTCAAAACAATTAAGAAAATGGTAATAGGACCATACATATCAACAATTACCTTAAATGTAAATGGATTAAATGCTCCAACCAAAACAAATAGATTGGCTGAATGAACACAAAAACAAGACCCATATATGTTCTGTCTACAAGAGACCCACTCAGACCCAGGGACACATAAAGACTGAAAGTGAGGAGATAGAAAAAGATACTCCATGCAAATGGAAATCAAAAGAAAGCTGGAGTAGCAATTCTCATATCAGACAAAATAGACTTTAAAACAAAGACTATTACAAGAGACAAAGAAGGACACTACATAATCATCAAGGGATCGATCCAAGAAGAAGATATAACAATTGTAAATATTTATGCACCCAACATAGGAGCACCTCAATACATAAGGCAAATACTAACAGCCATAAGATGGGAAATCGACAGTATCACAATCATAGTAGGGGACGTTAACATCCCACTTTCACCAATGGACAGATCATCCAAAATGAAAATAAGTAAGGAAACACAAGCTTTAAATGATACATTAAACAAGATGGACTTAATTGATATTTATAGGACACTCCATCCAAAAACAACAGAATACACAATCTTCTCAAGTGCTCATGGAAAATTCTCCAGCATAGACCATATTTTGGGTCACAAATGAAGGCTTGGTAAATTTAAGAAAATTGAAATCGTATCAAAAATCTTTTCCAACACAATGCTATGACACTAGACATCAATTACAGGGAAAACACTGTAAGAAATACAAACATATGTAGGCTAAACAACACACTACTTAATAACCAAGAGATCACTGAAGAAATCAAAGAGAAATAAAAAAAAATACCTAGAGAAAAATGACAATGAAAATAAGATGACCCAAAACCTATGGAATGCAGCAAAAGCAGTTCTAAGAGGGAAGTTTATAGCAATAAAATCCTACCTTAAGAAACAAGAAACATCTCAAATGAACAACCTAACTTTACATCTAAAGCAATTAGAGAAAGAAGAAAAAAAAAAACCCCAAAGTTAGCAGAAGGAAAGAAATCATAAAGATCAGATTAGAAATATATGCAAAAGAAATGAAGGAAGTGATAGCAAAGATCAATAAAGCTAAAAGCTGGTTCTTTGAGAAGATAAACAAAATTGATAAACCATTAGCCAGACTCATCAAGAAAAAAAGGGAGAAGACTCAAATCAATAGAATTCGAAATGAAAAAGGAGAAGTAACAACTGACACTGCAGAAATACAAAGAATCATGAGAGATTACTACAAGCAACTCTATGCCAAGAAAATGGACAACCTGGAAGAAATGGACAAATTCTTAGAAATGCACAACCGTCCGAGATTGAACCAGGAAGATATAGAAAATTTGAACAGACCAATCACAAGCACTGAAACTGAAACTGAAACTGTGATTAAAACTCTTCCAACAAAGAAAAGCCCAGGACCAGATGGCTTCAAAGGCGAATTCTATCAAACATTTAGAGAAGAGATAACATCTATCCTTCTCAAACTACAGGCTAATATCACTGATGAACACAGATGCAAAAATCCTCAAGAAAATACTAGGAAACAGAATCCAACAGCACATTAAAAGGATCATACACCATGATCAAGTGGAGTTTATCCCAGGAATGCAAGGATTCTTCAATATACACAAATCAATCAATGTGATACACTATATTAACAAATTAAAGAAGAAAAACCATATGATCATCTCAATAGATGCAGAGAAAGCTTTTGACAAAACACAACACCAATGTATGATAAAGAACCCTGCAGAAAATAGGCATAGAGGGAACTTTCCTCAACATAATAAAGGCCATATATGACAAACCCACAGCCAACATCATCCTCAATGGTGAAAATCTGACATTATTTCCACTAAGATCAGAAACAAGACAAGGTTGCCCACTCTCAGCACTATTATTCAACAGAGTTTTGGAAGCTTTAGTCACAGCAATCAGAGAAGCAAAAGAAATAAGAAGAATCGAAATTGGAAAAGAAATAAAGCTGTCACTGTTTGCAGATGACATGATAGTATATGTAGAGAATCCTAAAGATGCTACCAGAAAACTACGAGAGCTAATCAATGAATTTGGTAAAGTAGCAAGGTACAAAATTAATGCACAGAAATCTCTTGCATTCCTATACACTAATGATGAAAAATCTGAAAGTGAAATTTAAAAACCACTCCCATTTACTATTGCAACAAAAAGAATAAAATATCTAGGAATAAACCTACCTAAGGAGAAAAAAGACCTGTAGGCAGAAAATTATAAGACACTGATGAAAGAAATTAAAGATGATATAAATAGATGAAGAGATATATCATGTTCCTGGATTGGAAGAATCAACATTGTGAAAATGACTCTACTACCCAAAGCAATCTACAGATTCAATGCAATCCCTATCAAACTACCAATGGCATTTTTCACAGAACTAGAACAAAAATTTTCACAATACTTATAGAAACGCAAAAGACCCCAAATAGCCAAAGCAATCTCGAGAAAGAAAAACGGAGCTGGAGGAATCAGGATCTGTGGCTTCAGACTATACTACAAAGTTACAGTAATCAAGAGTATGGTACTGGCACAAAAACAGAAATATAGATCAATGGAACAGGATAGCAAGCCCAGAGATAAACCCACGCACATATGGTCACCTTATCTTTGATAAAGGAGGCTAGAATATACAGTGGAGAAAAGACAACCTTTTCAATAAGTGGTGCTGGGAAAAATAGACAGCTACATGTAAAAGAATGAAATTAGAATACTCCCTAACACCATACACTAAAAATGGATTAAAGACCTAAATGTAAGGCCAGACACTATCAAACTCTTAGAGGAAAACATATGCAGAACACTCTACAACATAAATCACAGCAAGATCCTTTTTCATCCACCTCCTAGAGAAATGGAAATAAGAACAAAAATAAACAAATGGGACCTAATGAAACTTAAAAGCTTTTGCACAGCAAAGCAAACCATAAACAAGACCAAAAGACAACCCTCAGAATGGGAGAAAACATTTGCAAATGAAGCAACTGACAAAGGATTCATCTCCAAAATTTACAAGCAGCTCATGCAGCTCAATATCAAAAAAACAAACAACCCAGTCCAAAAATGGGAAGAAGACCTAAATAGACATTTCTCCAAAGATGATATACAGATTGCCAACAAACACAGGAAAGAATGCTCAACATCATTAATCATTAGAGAAATGCAAATCAAAACTACAATGAGGTATCATCTCACAGTGGTCAGAATGGCAATCATTCAAAAATCTACAAACAATAAATGCTGGAGAGGGTGTGGAGAAAAGGGAACCCTCTGGCACTGTTGGTGGGAATGTAAATTAATACAGCCACTGTAGAGAACAGTATGGCGGTTCCTTAAAAAACTAACAATAGAACTACCATATGTTCCAGCAATCCCACTACTGGACATATACCCTGAGAAAATCATAATTCAAAAAGAATCATGTACCAAAATGTTCATTGCAGCTCTATTTACAATAGCTAGGACATAGAAGCAACCTAAGTGTCCATCAACAGATGAATGGATAAAGAAGATGTGGCACTTACATACAATGGAATATTACTCAGCCATAAAAAGGAACGAAACTGAGTTATTTGTAGTGAGGTGGATGGACGTAGAGACTGTCATTAAGAGTGAAGTAAGTCAGAAAGAGAAAAACAAATACCATATGCTAACACATATATATGGAATCTAAAAAAAAAAAAAAAAGCGTCGTGAAGAACCTAGGGGTAAGACCAGAATAAAGATGCAGACCTACTAGAGAATGGACTTGAGGATACGGGGAGCGGGAAGGGTAAGCTGGGACAAAGAGAGAGTGGCATGGACATATATACACTACAAAACGTAAAATAGATAGCTAGTCGGAAGCAGCCACATAGCACAGGGAGATCAGCTGGTGCTTTGTGACCACCTAGAGGGGTGGGATAGGGAGGGTGGGAGAGAGGGAGATGCAAGAGGGAACAGATATGGGGACATATGTATATGTATAACTGATCCACTTTGTTATAAAGCAGAAATGAACACACCATTGTAAAGCAATTATACTCCAATAAAGATGTTGAAAAAGAAAGAAAGAAAGAAAGAAAGAAAGAAAGAAAGAAAGAAAGAAAGAAAGAAAGAAAGAAAGAAAGAAAGAAAGAAAGAAAAAAAGAAAGAAAGAAAGAAAGAAGGAAGGGAAGAAAAAAGGAAAGTATTACTCTTAAACAATTTAATAAGCCATCGAAGAGTAAAAGCTTTATGTCTGTCTCCTTTAGAAAGCCTTGATTTTTTAACTGACTGTGTATATAGGGAAAAGAAATACAAGAGGTGTTCTTATCACAGTGCCTCTCCTACATTAGGTGATTTTACTTCCTCTTACTTTCCATAGAAAAGAGAAGACTTTAGGTGTAAACTTTTTGAATGTTTCATATTGCTAGTATACAATATGCTTACATTATTAACTTTTTGCCTCTGATTTGTTTTTTCTAAATCTCTTTTCTATGTACTTTGAATTCCATTTTATCTTTCTGTATGTAGAATTTAATCATTCTCCTCCTTCCTTAGTTTAATCCACATGATTAAAAGCACACACAAAATGAAAAATAAAGCAAAACAAACATTAAAAACACTTTATCTCTTAATAATTTATTTCCTTTCTTTCATCCTGTCATGATATGAGTTTCCCAAGGGCCTAGCGAGTACTAGTGATCAATAGTTGTGTGTTTAATGAACAAATAAGTGCTTTCCCTTAAGGTAATCTGTTTACCTTAGAAATTTCTTACATTAAAGTTTAGAATAATTTAATCATAAATATATGGCTAAATAGCTTGTAGAAAAAAACTAATATAAAATATTGATACATTTATTATTAAAATATTAAAACAAAAGCAATCAAAAGGGGAAAAATTGCTTAAATATGAAGAAACCACTTTACCATTTTATGCTACTATTCTCTTTTAAGTTAACAGTGATAAGAATTCATCAGTTTTCAGTTACTCATGTTCTCCTGTTTCTTGCAACAATTAAAAATAGTAAAGAGTAAGTTAAATTTAAAATATTAGTGTATCTATGAGACTTAGAGAAAAATTTCTCTCCTGCTTGAGGAAACTGTTTATATAAGAAAGAAAGAAATAAGATTGACGATATTATATAAAGTATATTTAAAACATTATATTCTTTAACATGGTATAATTTCCAAATATGATCTGTATATATTTTTTTATGGATGTGTCATTGTCATAAAATAAAATAACACAAAAACAATAACTCAGTTTAAGGGTTTTGCCAATTTTACATAGCTATACAACCACCACCCAAAACAAGATGCAAAATTTCCATCACCCCAAAAATTCCTTCATGTATTTTTCCTACAAATTCTCTGTCCCTGACCCAAATTATACTCTCATATCTAATGCTATGGATGGATTTTGGCTGTTCTTATATTTTATAAAAAGAATTACTTAATACATGCTTTTATGTGTCTGGCTACTTTCACTCAACATAAAGTTTCTGAGGTTCAATCATGTTGCTATTGCATGTATTGGGAGTTCATTATTATTATTTTGTTAGTACTGAGTAGTGTTACATTGTATGAATAAGCCACAATATTTTTATCTATTCTCTTGTTGATAGACATGTCAGTCGTTTCCAGTTTTGGTTACTATGAGTAAGGTGGCTATTAAGATTCTTGTATGAGTCTTTTTGTGGACATACATTTTTATTGGTGGTGGTAGCGGTGAATATCTAGTAATATAATTCCTTAGCCACAGCACTGATGTATTTTTAACTTCATTAGAAACTGCCAAACACTATTCCAAAGAGGTTACACCAGTTTACATACCTACAAACACTAAATGAGAGTTCCAGTTGCTTCACATCCATACCAATATTTGGTGTTGTCAATATATATATATTTGAAAATTTAGTCACTCTGTTTGGTATAAGGCAGTATATTTTTAGTGTTTTAACTGGGATATTTCTGAAAAATAATAATTTTGGTGCCTTTTATTTGAGGTGTCCATTAAAGTTTTGGCCATGTTTAATGGATTGATTGCATTTTATTTATTATTTATTTGTACAAGTTCTTTATACATACTCTAGAGACACATTCTTTGTCATATACATTCTTTTTCCAAATTGTAGTCTGCCAACTCAACGTTTAATGGTGATTTTTAGGGAGCAAACATTTTTAATTTTGATAAAGTCCAATTTGTCATTTTTTCCTTGTATAGTACATGCTTTTGGCATCTAGTTTAAGAAATCTTTTCCTATGCTAAGTTCCCATAGATTTAAAAAAATCTGTTTTTCTACATATTTATGGATCTGGGTGCTATGGTTCCATCTATACTCTACCTCAAATTAATTTTGTATAGGGAATGAGACAGTGGTTGAAATTATTTTACTTCCATATTGATATCTAATTTTCCAGTAATTTTTGTTAAAAAGGCTTTCTTTTCTCTGTTGTATTGACTTGGGACCTTAACTGAAAATCAATTGGCCATAAAAATGTTGGTCTATTTTGAAACTTTATTCTGTTCAATTGATTGATTTGTCTATCCTTATGCAAATATGACGTTTTGATGGCTGTAGCTTTACAGTAATTATTGAAATCAGGTAGTATATGTCTTCCAATTTGTTTTTGTTTTCCAAGACCCTTTTGGTTTTTCTAGACACTTTATTATGTTAATTTTAGAATCAGCTTATCTATTTTTTCAATAAATTGGCTGGAATGGCAAAGAATCCAAAATCAACTTAGGGAAAACTACATCTGAAAAATGTGGAATCTTCCAATCCATGAATATAATATATTTCTCCATTTGTTTAGTTATTCTTTACTTACCCTAGTAATGTTTTTGAGAATGTAGTAATTTGATACTGTTGTGATTTTTTTTTAATTTTACAATTTTTTAAATCATTTACTTATTTTGAGTCAACCATTTAGTATTGTCATTTCATTATCTTCTTTTTCACTTTATTGTAATAGAAAATCAGCAATATTCGTATTTTGTTCCTATGATACAATTTGTTTTCTTTGGCACCATTTAATATCTGCCCTTTCTTTTCAGTTTTCACTGCTTAGAGTATAATGTGACTAGGCATATTTTCTCTTTATTAACCCTGCTTGGAAGTCATTGAATTTGTTAGATCTGTTTTCATCCTTCATCAGTTTTGGACAGTTCTCAGCCATTTTCCCCATATTTTTCTTTTCTCCTTCTAGGACTTAAATTGTAGTATACTAAACTGTTTGTTATTATCCCAAGGATCTCAGACTCTCTGGATTGTTTTCATGACTATTTTGTCCTATTTTTCTATTTTATCTTCAAGGCCTCTCACCTTTTCTTCAGTTAGTCTAATCTGAATTTAAGCCTTTCAAATGATTTCTTCCTATATGATATTACATTAAAAAATTTCTAGCACTACATTCAGTTCATTTTTATAGTGTCCATACCTCTGCTGAAAATTTGCATCTCTTCACACATTTTTTTGCTCTTTTTCAAATACGTAATTTGATTATTCATACAAAATTATTTGAAAGTCCCTGTCTGATAATTCTAATATTTGGATCATTTCTGAGACTGCTTCTATTGACCATTTTCTCTCTTGACCTTGGGTCATATTTTCTTGATTTTTTAAATGTATTTTATAATATTTGATTTTGTACTGAAAGTTTTATATAAAATAATGATGGAGGGCTTCCCTGGTGGCGCAGTGGTTGAGATTCCGCCTGCCGACGCAGAGAACGCGGGTTCGTGCCCCGGTCTGGGAAGATCCCACATACCGCAGAGCGGCTGCGCCCGTGAGCCATGGCCGCTGAGCCTGCGCGTCCCGAGCCTGTGCTCCACAATGGGAGAGGCCACAACAGTGAGAGGTCCACATACCACAAAAAAAATAAAATAAAATAAAATAATGATGGAGACTTAAGTAAATAATGTTAATATCAAGAGAAAAGCAGATCTCTTTCTTGTTGTCCCAAAACAATGGGGCTGAGTCAATCTAACCTATACTTTTTCTGGGTCTGAGTTTTGTTGCAGGCTTAATGTGGTTCAGATCACAGCTGTTTTTTAAACATTTTGAGGATGGAACCCGGACCAGAGATCTGAACACAGAGGAGATTCCAAAGATCTTCCTTGTTTCACAATTAAACTTCTATTTTTCAAACATGTGGAAAATCTCATGCTTCTTTATAGCTTCACTGTCAGGTTTTTGGCTTTCTGTGGAAGTCTTTGAACTCTAGCTCTGCCCTCTGTTTTCTGTGTCTCAGTAGACCTCTTCCAATCTAGTTACCCTTTCCTAGCTTCTGTAGGGCTCCAGCTCTATGCTGTGTGGGGTTCTTTTTCTCTCCCAGTTTTATTGAGATATAAACAACACATAATATTGTATGAGTCTAAGGTGTACAACATTCTCTAGGAGCATGTCTCTTAGTTCACTTGCCAACCCCTCAGTATTTTGAAGGTGAAAGCCTAGAGTGACTGAGGTGTTTCTCTTTGTCCCCTTACCCTGAATGACTAGAGTATTTTTATAACTGAAGACTTAGAGAGCTATTGAGGGATTTCTCTTAGTACTCCCGTCTCCTTCACCACCACCATGTATAATGAAGAGCAACAAGTCAAGGAGAACATGTAGATGCAATTTACTTTTTGTGGGATGTTCTGAATTCTATTCTGTCACACCAGCCCACATACCACTATTAAATGGGTGCTAAAATTCAAGTAGTGTCTCTTCCACTTCTTTAATGGCTTCCTCCTCCTGAGGATCTCTACTAGGGATAAGTTGTGAGTCTGTTCTCTCCCGAATAGAACCTGAGATTGTCTGGAATGTATTTGTTTTCATTTGTGTTTGTGTGTATATGTGAAAGAGAGACATTAATTTTATAATAAATTTTGCAAAATCATAATTTTGTAGCTTGAGTTATTTCATTCTTAGTGTGGAAATGACCATCTCATATGACCTCCATTTCTCAAAGCTTATTAATTAAAAATACTTTATCCATAATATGCCCATTACTATTACTATTAAAATAAATAGATGGAATAAAATATACAGAAATTTTATATATACAAAGAAGTGTATATAGACAGGTTGGGAAAATATTGAATGAAAGAACTTTACTTTGACATTAATATACTTATCCTCTTGCAAACTGCAATATGTTTTATCAATACATCTTTTAAAATATTGATCTATACATGGTAAAAAAAACATATACTTAGAATACTGAAATGCTATTGGCTAAATATAGAATATCCACAAATGCCCCATATATAGTTTTACCTTATTTGCATTTATTATTATATTTAAACATTGTGAAATTATATGAGATATGTACACTTGTTATTTTGATTTTACAAATGAGAAAACTGAGGAAATTGGAAAGGCAATATTTAAACACAATTGATTTGATTTGATTTATTATTATTATTATTATTTTCTTCTAAGTAGAATGTACTATTTCCTGGAACTCTAAGAAAGAATTCTTTAGGGTATGATATAGTTAATTTAAGATAGATATACTTTAATGAATAATAACAAATTGACTTGTCTAAATATAACATAGATATGAGCAAAATTGCCCTTGGTAATTTTTTCTGGAAATTCATACATTAGATTTAGGTAATTAAGCATGGCCATTGTCATACAACATAATTTAGTAAACCTATTATAGTAAATGATAATATTTTTAAGTCTACTCTGTCCCACTTTCCCAAAGGTTTGTTTTCCACATCAAAGTATTATATTGAGTCACTAAGTATATTTATTTCACCAGAACACTGATATCACTGTGCATTAATAAGATCAGTTAAAATCCCTTTATACTTTAAATAAAGTTGTATGTTTTAAAGATACAGGCAAAGAATAAAATTTCTGGGAAATTCTGTATCTTAGCCATTATGTGAGTTAAATTTCAGCTGGGAAAGTCAATTACCTCTTTAGTGTTCTATATATGTATGTAGGCATATTATACACAAAGTAACAGCTAGATTTGGAGCAGAAAATTAACTTCAATGATAAAGTCTAATGAGATGGTCATAGGAGGGAAAATATATCAATCAGAATGCTCCACTTTTAATAATATACTATGCTATACACCAAATTTATATTTTCCTATTTTCAACAGTTCAGTTAGATCAGGTTTCTCAAAATTTTGTAGCTGAGGCCAATACGGTGTTTCTCAATATGGAATTGGAGTTCAATTTCACTGTAGGTGAATTTTAATGATAGAAAAATAGTTTTCATGTAAAATGGATAAAATAATTTCTGTTAATATGACAATAAACATAATATTAAAACTAATGATTTCAGATCTTTGAGAGGGATAATATGGTTCACCCAATGAACACTAAGGGATCTCTTTGAGTCTTGGTGATTGACATTGAACTTTAGTTCAGATTCTTTATCCAATTATCTTTATTTTTTCTTTCTCTATTTATAATTATTTAAAGCAACATACAGCTAGAGGTTGGGAAGTGGTAGCAAGTGCTTGGTGGCCTTACCATATGAATCAGATTATTTGACATGGACTTAGAAAATAAGGAGATATTTATTCTTGAAAATCTTTAACAATCTTATGTAATATGCTAACACAACGTGTATGTTAGATTCAAATTAAGTGTTGAGGATTTCAATTTGCAAGTCAGAGCCTAAAGAAGCTTTAATCAATCTTTATTTATATTTAAACAGTGAAAAGAGTCTCCTCATTCCTGTGGAATATTTAGAATTTTTTTTATATACCCAATAATTCATCACAAATATATTATCTAAAAAAAGAAAGAATGAGTTGTAGAAGACACTTCCGGGCTGGGACAGTGGTGTTTGGCAATATGGTAGTAATAATAATAAACTATTGTATTCACATGGTGCTTTTATACTTATCAAAGCTCTTTTATCCCTTCCCACTATTGCAGGGGTTCTATTAGCAAATTTCTCACTCAGCTAAGAGTTGCTAATACCTTAGTGTTACTTTGATATTCAAGAGCTGAAGAGCTCATTTTAAATGTCCTGCACTTTCTATTAATTGAGATAAATTTCTTCTTTTTAGAGGTAAAATATGATGATCCTTTGCCTTTATAGAGCTCTCCTTTTGCTTTGATCTGCCTTCTGCCAACTCCCAACACACACACACTCACACACACATCTAGCCTTTTTGCCTGCCCAAGGCTTCCTCATCTTCTAAGATTAAGTCTTAGTGTTACCTCCTCTCCAACCACATCCTCTTTGTAATTCCTCTCAAGTTGGGTTAGGTACTCTCCTCTGTACTGATACAGCTCTTTGTTTATGCCTGTAACAAGCTTAGCTTATTTGCAGTCCTATTTTTTTTATTTTTCATCCCTTTTTATTGACTATTTTTAAAGTATTTTAAAGGCTACTTTCCATTTACAGTTATTACAAAATATTGGCTCTATTTCCCATGTGGTACAATACATCCTTGAGTCGATCTTACTCCCAAAAGTTTGTGCCTCCCACTCCTCCACCCATCTATTGCCCTCCCCCACCTCTCCCCCCTGGTAACCACTAGTTTGTTCTCTGTATCTGTGAGTCTGCTTCTTTTTCATTATATCTATTAGATCATTGTAATTTTTAGATTCTACATATAAGCGATATCATACAGTATTTGTCTTTCTCTGCCTGACTTATTTCACTCAGCATAATGCCCTCCAAGTCCATCCACTTTGCTGCAAGTGATATTTTTTTAATGGCTGAGTAGTATTCCATTGTATATATATACCAATCTAACCTCTATATCTTGGCAATTGTAAATAATGCTGTTATGAACATTGGGGTGCATGTATCTTTTTGAATTAGTGGTTTTGTTGTTTTGAATATATATCCAGGAGTGGAATAGCTGGGTCATATGGTAGTTCTATTTTTAGTGATTTGAGAAACCTGCATACTGTTTTCCACAGTGTACAGGGGTTCCCAACAGTGTACAAGGGTTCCCTTTTCTTCACATCCTCACCAACGTTTGTTATTTGTATTCATTTTGATGATAGCCATTATGACAGATATCTCATTGTTGTTTTGACTTGGATTTCCCTGATGATTACTGACGTTGAGCATTTTTTCACATGTCTGTTGTCCATTTGCATTTCCTCTTTGGAAAATGTCTATTTAGTTTTTCTGCCAATTTTTTAATCAGTTGTTTCTTTGTTTTGATGTTGAGTTGTATGAGCTGTTTATATATTTTGAATATTAATCGCTTGTAGGTCATATCATTTGCAAATGTTTTCTCTCATTCAGTAGATTGTATTTTCATTTCATCAATGGTTTCCTTTGCTGGACAAAAGCTTTTAAGTTTAATTATGTCTCATTCGTTTATTTTTTGTTTTTATTTCCTTTACTTTAGGAGACAGATCCAAAAAAGCATTGCTGCATTTTATGTCAAAGAATGTTCTGCCTATGTTTTTCCTCTAGGAGATATATAGTGTCCAGTCTTTCATTTATGTCTTCAATCAATTTTGAGTTTATTTTTGAATATGGTGTTAGAGAATGTTCTAGTTTCATCTTATAAAATGAAGCATCTTCTCTGTGGATTTTAGTAATGGCAACTTCCTGGGTTTGGTATTTTACTACATGTAAGATGTCAACACTGGCGGAGGTGGGGTGATGGCTGAACAGGTCTTCCCTGTACATTTCTTTGCATCTTCTGCAACTTTTAAAAATTAAAGAAAGAGGAATAAGAAGGAGGAGGAGGAGAAGGAAAAGAAGAAGGAGAAGAAGAAGAAGGAGAAGCAGCTTTTCAAGGCCAACCATGGGGAATATTTTGTCTGCATCTCTATTCAGGACTGTAATGAACTGAACTCAGTGTACTGCAGCAGGTTACTAGAAAATTAAAATCCAATTAGGACAGTGCTGTGAGCCTGGCAAAAGGGTATATTAGAGCCCTGGCATAACCCTTGGGCTTGGTAGAAGGAGGCTGAGCAGAGAATGTAAAGCATCACCTTCTAAGCATAGAAACCACAGTAACAGTTTTTAAAAAAGAAAGAATGACTCAAGCTCTTACTTTTCAAATTATTACTATCAGAGTTTGTGCTTTAAAACAGCTGAATATCTTATCCTCAATGTTAAAAAATAACTATTTTTATCTGGGAAATTATAGGTTCTTTCTATACAGGATATTAAAATTATCCCTTACCACACAATATAACAGGTCACCTAAAATAACTGAAATGGACTTTTATTTTTTGTATTATCAGTGCAATAAGTAAATATTGTACATCTTCCCTTAGTACCAAAATGCATGTGAGTACTTTTCCCTTGGCAGTCAGGGTACTGACTTAGTGCTCTTGATATAACTGTACTATTAAATAATGTTTTTCCAGTAGTTCATTTTTTTTCTCTCCTAGCAAACTATGACATGTTAGTAGGCTGAATGATACTTCTTTAATTTTGGGCTCTTGCCTGCCACTAGTGACAAAAATTTACCAATTTTGTGCTGGAAAACATTTCATGATTATTCAATAAAACACAAAAAACAAACAATAATTATAACAATGATCTCTGTGCTTTGTTCTAAAATGATGTGTAACCTTTTTTTAAAAAATTGGGTTATAGTTGTTTTACAATGTTGTGTTAATTTCTACTGTACAGCGAAGTAAAGTATAGTTCCCTGTGCTATACAGCAGGTTCTCATTAGTTAACTATTTTATACATATTAGTGTATATATCTTAGTCCCAGTCTCCCAATTCATCCCACCTTGCTTTCCTCCACTTGGTGTCCATAACTTTGTTCTCTACAAAAATGATGTGAAACCTTAATGAGTATTGACAACACTGTATAATATATGGGTAAATAGGAAAGAAACTGTGACTAGATAGCTGGTCTAATGCATAAAACTTTAAAATACATTGTTTTCTCTGTTTACAACTTTTGAATTGCTTGTGCAGAAATATTTGTTTCACATATTTCCTTATACCAGGACATAAAGATTTACATTCTGTATTTCCTGAGTTCAGTTTATTATTTGCTTCTATACTTTTCTGTGTAATATTTTAAAACTATGATTATGGATAATATTAACACATCTTATACTTTAATGAATAATTTTAAAGTGATCTGTTCATTTGGTGAATTGGAACTATAACATCATATTTTTAACAACCCACAAACTTAAGAAATATGAATAATGGTAAATAACATCAACTTAAATAATCTTTTAATTGAATGTTAACAAGGACAAAATAACCAATATATAATTTTTACTGTCACATAAATTCTTTGAAAAACTAATAACTAAGCATGTAGTAGATTTTTTATGAAACTCAATCATTTACTAGCATTTCAAATTTGTTTAACAGTTATGGAAGATAGTATTTTTTTCCTAACTGAGATATATGTAAATCAAGGGTCCACTAGTGACTTAGAATAACACATAACTACTACTGTTATTTTAACAGTAAATTATTACTGAGTATTACCTACACATTTAATAACTTAATATAATTTTATAATTTACTTTAGTCTCCAAATTCCCTCTACAATTTGATCAAATCACTAATTCATTGTGATTTATTTCCAATTTTTATTGCATTTATTTTAAGCAGTCCTGTTTAATATTTTCCAATTGTCTTGGTCATTTTATTTATTTATTTATTTATTTTATTATTATTATTTTTTATAGTGTTTTACTTTTTACTTGTTGACAGTTTGCTTTATTTATTTATGGCTGTGTTGGGTCTTCGTTTCTGTGCGAGGGCTTTCTCTCATTGTGGCAAGCGGGGGCCACTCTTCATCGCAGTGTGCGGGCCTCTCACTATCGCGGCCTCTCTTGTTGCGGAGCACAGGCTCCAGACGCGCAGGCTCAGTAATTGTGGCTCACAGGCCCAGTCGCTCCGCGGCATGTGGGATCCTCCCAGACCAGGGCTCGAACCCGTGTCCCCTGCATTGGCAGGCAGATTCTCAACCACTGCGCCACCAGGGAAGCCCCTGTCTTGGTCATTTTATAGCATATTGTTCTCATTCATAGCTTAGCTGTGTTAAATTCAAGAAATCATCAGGGAGTCTTGTCCCCCATACTGCTAGTAGTGGAAATTGACATACACAAGTTTATGGCACCAGATTTAAGATAAATTTTTTATCTTATTACATTAAAATGTTTCAGATACACCGAATAGAAAATGCTAATATATTTCACAGTTTAGAAAATTATATATAATGTGGAATGACCTAGATACACTGGAAAAGTGTAAAACTAAAATACTTAAACTTAGCAAATAATTGAAAGTACTAGACATTTCTAAAGTTATATTTGTCTGTGATGTAATGCTACTTAAATCTCAATCTTAAGAAATCTATGTGTAATTAGAAAAAATAATGCACATTATATTTTTCTTTTTTAAGAGTTTTCAACCTTTTAAAGATGTAAATAAAAAGCCAATTACTAAATGTTGATACAAGTGACACCATCATTTTAATTTGTTTTTTTAAGGACAGGCAGAATGGCCAATTTTCAGGATACATTATTAACATTGTACCAATTCAAGATTATCTCAAATCATGTTATATATACATATAACATGCATTAATATAAAATCTCCAGTGTTACTATGTAGAAGAGCAATAATAAAAACATGGATGAGAGAAAAATGTTAAAGAAGCAATGCTATATTTAATCAAATGACACTGACTGTAAGTATATGCATGCTTTCATTTGCTTTCTTTATAACAGTTTATTCAAAGTATAGTTCCTATACAACCCTAGAACCAATTTCTACCCCAAAAATACATTTCAATAAGAGCTCACTCACATGTATTTTGCACAACGCTATACTTTAGTTTTGTTTTTCAAGATTATTCTCTCATGTGCAACTGTGTAGGAACAGATATTTGTGTAATGGTAGGCATTAAGCAACAAACCTTCCGAGCATAAACTTTTATTTTTCCTAAAATTCAGTTCAGTAGATTGTATTGAATGAATAACATGAGAAACATGAGAAAGTCTCAGTGTTAGGACATTTCCTACTCTCATAGATTTCATGGTATCATAGTTTCCATGGCTTTCCTCCTACATGAACAAATAGAGGACAAATCCACATGTTTCATTCCCAAGGAAAGATACTTAATACATCATATTGAGTTTGATTTCCATACAAAAATGTGACCTAAGAAAAGTAAAGTTCTTCCTATAGCCTTGTCTCATAAGTGAAATATCATGAAGCCAATAAAAGGTGCAATGTTTTAAAACTTTGAAATCTAGTATGAAAGCCAAAATGTGGGCTGAAAGTCACTCAC
Source organism: Mesoplodon mirus (assembly GCF_964341445.2). Classification (NCBI taxonomy): domain Eukaryota; kingdom Metazoa; phylum Chordata; class Mammalia; order Artiodactyla; family Ziphiidae; genus Mesoplodon; species Mesoplodon mirus. The sequence goes on along the minus strand of NC_138980.1, from coordinate 97,998,644 downwards.
TTTCCTACAATTCTTTTGTGAAGTTAATAAGATAAATATACCTGAACACACAAAAGAAACCAGAATCCTATTATTTTTTATAATTCAATAGTCACATGCACTTGTAAGCTGAAACCTAGTTGCATTTAATCAGTTATCATTATTTTGAGTTAACAATACAGTTTATAATTTATATGTTTAGCATGGTTTATAGAAACATCATCTTTTCTTGATTCTAAATATGTCAGAAAGGCAGACATTCTTTTCTGCATTCTAGAAATATCTAAAATAAAGTATGGATTGTTGTTTTAGGTCCCTGTACACAAAAATGAATTGATACCAGAAAATAAGCAGAAGTTAGTTATTCTTGAGATACACCTGTTGAAGTAATATGTCATGACTGACTTTTTATTTCTGCGTGTGATGGAGGACATCTAAAAATATTGCTCTTTCTTTGATTACAAAGTGAATTTGTAACAAAAAAATCATATTTATAATTATTAAAGGGAAAAATATCTTTAGGGAATTTTGCTCCACTCCTCTCCCAATATAAGAGGAACAGAGGACATATTCTTCCCTCCCTTACTTTCTACTTTTGCCAGATTATCTTTGCATGATTTAATATTACTAAATACCCATTTTTTAAATTATAGATCTCCAAGTTTGGTCTCAAAGTTCAAATATTTCTTTGTTCCTATTTTTAATTTACCTCACTATTTTTTAATATATTTTAATGCTCCCCCTTTATTTTGCTATATTCAATTAGCTCAAAACAGTCAACTTCCCAGTCATTTTCCTTATTCTGTAAATGACTCTGGATGATACTTGGATTAAGAACATTCACTTCTTTTATAATGGCAATTTCTTCCTCTGTATAGTATCAGTGTAAGTGTGTGAGTGTTGTTATACAGTTAAAGCTTATCAAATAGGCCCCTTTATGATTGATTTCTACTGTAATTGATGCTTCTCAGAAGGTACATTCAATGAAACTTTAAAGGAATTAGAGCATTTGGAGTAGTAATGGCTTTTCTTGTTGTGAAAGGAGATGGTCTAGTATTGCCTATATAAAATGTTCTAGGATTAAGTTTCTGTACAATTTCTGCTATTTTTTTAAAAAAATTTTATACTAAAAGAGAATCATCTTGTTATTTCTACTAAACAAGGGAAGAAAAATAAAATGATTTGCCAAGCTGACAAAACTATCTCAGCATTCAGTTTGTAAGTTGGCTCCATTGTCAGAGGATTGCAGCATGGGAGGCAGACAGGCTGAAATTGTAACAGAAATTTAAAAGAACATGTTCTTGCTTGAAGCACTGTGATGTTAATTTACTACTCAATAAATGCAACAAGCTTCCACTGAGGCTGGCAAGCCTAGAGAGAGAAGCAACATGAAGATATCTATGTGAATAGTTGCTTAGCTATTTATGAACAGTGGCTGATTAGAGATGTGCAGGGTGATTCTTCTACCAAGGTTTTATTCCCTACACCTGTACCTCTGAGTCCAAATGTTGTTAGTGATATAAAAACCCAATGATTTACAAGATAACTTCCGAATGTATAATACCATAAAAATATGATTAGTGCCCATTAAAATGATAAATATATTACAGGCTGGGCTCTCATAGGACTTCTGATATTCTGCTGTTTGTAGCTCTGGATAGCATAAATCTCAGAACATACTCCTCTTCTTAGAACTCTCCAGTGGCTTCCCACTGCAACCAGAATAAATATATCAACTTATATTCTGTTCTGCAAGCTACTACGTGTTCTGACTGATGCCTGAATCTCTGGTCTCTTTTCTCTCCTTTCTTCCACTTAGTCATTACATTTCATTCCCAGTGGCCTTTAGTGTATCCCTTAAACATGCTCAGGTATTTTATTCTGTGATTTTTTCATTTTGGATTGTCCTTTTACTAATAGATCTTCACAACCCTGGCTTCTTCTCATCTTTCAGGTCTCCAGAGAGGCCTTATCCAATCACCATTGCTAAAGCAATTCCTCCACATACCTCTTTCCCCATGTTATTTTTTATTACATTGCTCATCTCTTTTATTTTATAGCACATAGCAACAACTAAAATTTTATTTGTTAGTGTTTTTATTGTCTGTATTATCCTCACCAGAATTTTAGCTCTAAGACCTAAGACTGAGGGCTCTATTTTGTTTACATAGTAGACACACAAAAAATTTTATTCACATTGGATGGAAAATAAACCTACTAATATTAATGAATTAATTTATGAAATTAACAAAAGTTTCATATATATTTATGAAAATTTCCACTATTAAAATGACTATTAGAGTGAAGGGTAGAAGCGTAGACAAGAATAATGTCACCATAAATTTTATTGGATTTATGGTTTATAAAAGTACTTCCAATCCCTTATTTAGTCTAAAACACTAGTATAGTAATTTTAATTCCTAAATACATTTTTGGATTTCTTTTTTTAAACTGTTTATAAGTGACAAGATGAAATGTGGTTTTGTTTGACAATTTTTGTAAGAGTTAGAGGTTTTATCTCTCAAAAAGCAAATGTATTTAAATCTGAAATAAGTGCTTCTGATGACATTTAAAAGACAAAAAAATAAAAAGACTTGGAATATGGGTACTTAGGGGCAATAATAACAAACATGTGCACATCTGCTGAGCTATGTGACAGGCACTCACAGTTCAACACTCTCTGAAGATATAAATTTAGTTAATTATCATGGCAATTATGAGGTTAGTAATCTCTTTCCTATTTCACAGTCTAGAAAACCAAGACATTGTAAAGAAAAGTAACAGAGTCATATTTAAAGAGTTAATATGGGGAATAAAGACACAGACCTACCAGAGAATGGACTTGAGGATATGGAGAGGGGGAAGGGTAAGCTGTGACAAAGTGAGAGAGTGACATGGACATATATACACTACCAAATGTAAAATAGATAGCTGGGGGAAGCAGCCGCATAGCACAGGGAGATCAGCTCAGTGCTTTGTGACCACCTAGAGGAGTGGGATAGGGAAGGTGGGAGGGAGGGAGACGCAAAAGGGAAGAGATATGGGAGCATATGTATATGTGTAACTGATTCACTTTGTTATAAAGCAAAAACTAACACACCATTGTAAAGCAGTTATACTCCAATAAAGATGTTAAAAAAATAAAAAATAAAAAAATAATAAAGAGTTAATATGTGTTAGAACTGGTATCTGAAATTTCATAGGCTGATCTCAGAGGTTAAAAAGCTGATTGAGAGTAAGAAAACTAAGAGAAAACATCCCCCATTTCCTTCAAAGAATAAAATCTTAAAAAAATTAGTTTACTGACACAAATCATAATAGACTCTGCTGTCTTTCTTTATTCAAAATGTATGGAGTAATGTTTGCAGTTAAGTAAAAAACAAAACTCAGCTTCCTTTGCAAATGCAGAATTTAAACTCAATATAACCATGCACAACCCCTCTGCTATTGATGGCATATTTGGTGGATAGATTGCTTCTCCTTTCTATAATCCATTTGAGTTTTTTCACTTGTTGCACTGAGATGTTTAACTTTCAATTAAAATCCTGCTAAATTAGAATCCTATATGAGCAAATAATAGATCAATGTCTATAATTAATAAGTCATTGATAACTAACAGTTTTTGCCACCTCTAAATATTTCCTCATCAGTTCTATAGCAATATTATACTTAAATGCATATTTCCTCTGAATATTTTTCCCTATATGGTACTGTGCATTAAGTTTAGCAACATAATTTACTCTTTATGTAATCATAAAATATTTTATTTTACAACATGCATTTCTTAATCTGTAACTCATATGGCCATATAACCACATAAAACAGGGATGTGTGTGTATGCGTGTGTGTGTGTGTGCGTGCGCATGTGTGTGTGTATGTATTTCCTGTTCCTTTAGAGCTGTGAAAGCCACTAGTATGTATGGTAGTGGATAGGAGTGTAACTGCATCAAAGCAATTCTTTCTCTCCTATAATTCACTAAACCTTATGCTTATTAAAGTTATTTAATAGAAATTTCTCACTGATGTCTCAAAATGATTCCTTCCACTTTCCTTGAGAAGCTGACTGAAAACAAGAACAAGAGGACCTCACTCCATGCTAATTTATTTAAATTAAGCCTAAATGCTTATCTGTTAAATAGTGTGATACTATTTCTGCCAAAAAATTACCAGAATAAAAACAAATTACATAAAATATGTAAATATTTGAAAATCAAAAAAGAAAATATAAAAATTGGCCCAGAGTACATAATTTACACAGTAATTATAATGCAGGTAGACTAACCTAAATAAGATACTTTTTCTTTTCTCTATTATTTAGTCTATATTTTTATATTCTTAGATGTACTGCTTGAAGGTATATTCAACATCAAGTATACATATATGTATTCTATATATCATATCTTCATTATTCAAGATGATTAACTTTGAAAATATGAGCTTTAGTTTGTCTTACTTGAAAGATCAGTCAATAGAACTTACCTTTTTTTCAGCCCTAGGTGGGAAGAGAAGGGGACAGGTAGGGAGGAAATAAAGTCCAAGAGCAGAGGGTTTTTTCTGGCTCAAGTCTGATTTTTTTTGGTAACAAGTCAGCATCTACTAATCCAAGATCTCAGCACTGATCCCCAAACAATGGTGGATTTACACTCCGGCCTCAATTTAACAAATCTGACAAATCAAAGTAAGTATACTAACATGGAATCAAGACAATTAATGATTATAAAAATTCTTTAATTACTTTGAAGAAAATTAATTCTCTTAGTCTTTTTTAGGTTCAATTCCTAGAAACAGAGCCTGAGTCTGGGCTTCTAGCATGTGATATATAGGGAGAGTGTGCTTTTGGAAAGCAATACAGTGAAGCGAAAAGAGTTGAGCAAGATTGTGGACCCAGAGAAAGCCTTTTCTTGGTCTGCTCCAAAGGACAGGATGCCTTTTGAGCAAAAATCACACCCAAGAATTGTCCTAAATTTTCACCCCTTGGGCCATTCCCTTGCAGGAATGCAGAGACCTAGGAAAGCAATTTCCTTAAGCCTAGTACTTCTGACCAACATCACCAGCAATATAGGGAATTTATTAGAAATGCAAATTCTAATTCTTCACTCAAGATCTGGAAGTGGAATCTGTGTTTTTACATTCCTTCCAGAATATTCTGATGTCCCCTAAAAGTTGAGAACCTTTGGCCTAGAGCAATTCCTTTTGTAATTTTGCAGGAAAAGAAAAGCTATTTTGAGCCAGTAGCAGCTCAATTTACAGCAGATAGATTAACTTGTCTGGTGAAAGGGATCTGCATGAGGCACTAAAATCATCCACTAAACTTTCTACATATTGTCACCTATATTTTTTTTTATTTTACAGAAAAGAAATATTGAGGAAACTGTGGACGAAGACAAGAAAAGAGAACCTCATAGAATAAGAAATGTATTATCAATAAGAACTACATCAACTATACATCTCTATCAGCCACCATTTTCTGTTACACTACTGTCTTTCCAAAAATGTTTAAAACATTTAACAGTTGAATTAGCCATTGGAGGAAACACAGACAGCATTCAGTTATTACAGTAAAACATTTTGAAATTGAGGGGGAATAAATAACTAAAAATCAATTTTAAGGATAGCTAAACCTCAACTAAAATGTAGTCTCCGGCCAAAACAAAGCGTTATACACACATATCCAGAAAACGACCTTACAAACTTGTAAATGTATGACTTTATTTATATAATGGGCTTAAAGAAAATAACTCTTAAACAGGCTAATATTCTCCTTGAAATCAATAAAATTTTCTATACTAGAGGAAGGAAGGAAAGAAGAAAGGAAGGGAGGGAGGGAGGAAGGAAGGAAGGGAGGGAGGGAGAGAGGGAGGAAGCACAAAGAAGGAGAAAATAAGAAAGAAAGAAACAAAGAAACAAGAAAGGAAGAAAGGAAGGAAGAGAGAAAGAGAGAGAAAGGGAAATTAGTTTATCCTAGCCAGTATTTTTACTTACACAGGAAACAGGATGGGCCTCACTACCTTGGCAGTTTTCTTGTGTGCTACAACACAATTAGCAGTCGGTAAGAAAGTTTTAAAAACTGGATATTCTTCTGAAAGATTTAAGATAAGCAAAAAAAGTGTGTTTCCTTTTTCCAAAGGGTCTTCATACATGTTCTCTGGTTCATCTCAAGTAATTACCTTTTTGCCCATACCACTGTCATCTGTGAATTCAGATGGGTATCTAATTCAGATCTCTTTTCAAGCAGTAATTCCACAAGGAAGACATATCTTAACCGCCAGACAAAGCTGGCTCTCTTAAAGCATGTGCTCATTGGGCTTCCCTGGTGGCGCAGTGGTTGAGAGGCCGCCTGCTGATGCAGCAGACACGGGTTCGTGCCCCGGTCCGGGAAGATCCCACATGCCACGGAGTGGCTGGGCCCATGAGCCATGGCCGCTGAGCCTGCGCGTCCGGAGCCTGTGCTCCACAATGGCAGAGGCCACAACAGTGAGAGGCCTGTGTACAGGAAAAAAAAAAAAAAAAAAAAAGCATGTGCTCCTTGCACAATGGACCATTCATCTGGGGCATTTATATTTGCTAGAATTTTAAATCAATTTGTGAATATTTTATTAATATCTATGTTGTCTATGAGACTAAGCTCCAGGTTGATAAGAAGTATGACTCTTTGGCTCATCACTGTGTCCCTAGTAAGGTCAGATTCTATTTTATACATAATAAATATAAAATTAGGAGTAAAATATATACACAAACATTTTAAAATTTAAAAATAGAAAAAAATAAACACAAACATTTAATAGAACATCACAAAATGCAAAAAAGAAAAAAATCCAGACCAGCTTCTGACACCATATATTTAAAACCATGTTTATCTCCCACTGCCATCAAATATATTCATATCAAGATATTGCCTCTGGCACTACATCTTTGTGTCATGAATTCTGGGTAATTGATACAGGTTGGGAGAATTTTCCTAGGAACCTATTCTTGTACAAGGATACCTAGCAAAAACTTAACTGTGTAGAAATGACAATGTATCACTTCAACTTTTTCCTTAGTTAGATCCCCAAATATCCCTAGCCAATCCAATGCTACTCATAAAGAAAAGTATAATGGACAGAAAATCAGAGTGGTTAAAAGACAGCAGTCTTTCCTGAGTGGAAATCAGAATGGAAAAATATTTCAGTCATATTTCTGCAAAATTTACGAAAATGACATGACCAAAATTTACAAAAATGACATGAATCCATTGCTGAACAATTCCCAGAGCCTTGGATAAGGTCTTAGAGAGGCGAGGGACCCCAATCAGGTGAGAGGTCTAGAGACTTAAGCTTCTTTATCTTCCCAATAAATCTGCCTCTTATCATCAGCTTCATGTACAATGCCCACTCCATTGTAGTTTGTCAATAAATATTTGCTAAATAAAAGTCAAATGATAGAAATGTCTTATTGCTCCATTTCTTTCCTAAAGCACCAATCAAATAATACAGATAGTGTTTAAGCACTAAAATTTAATTCAGAACAATTACTATTTTGCATGCTATACTGTTTCCCAATGGGGGTTTCATATTTCCAAGTAAGTAGTTTTAGAGTCTAATGACTTATGCAAACACATTGATAGATAACTCTGGAAAATATTTCTTTCTAGCACAAGATTATTCAAGAATTCTAAGAAGTTGGTACTGTCTTTTATTGAGAAATAAGAAAATGATACAATTAGTTTTAAAAACTAATAAGGGTATTTTGCCTCATGGGGTTTATATTATCATCTTCTAAGGATGACTTATTCTGACACATTCCATATCCTTACAACAAGCTGAAAATCAATCCAACAGAGTTAGCTGTGATTACAAAAACAAAAACAAACAAACAAAATGGAGCTGGCATCTGTAAAAAGGATTCTTAGCACTCATATCCAGAAACTTTTAACCTAAGTTCTATTATAAGAGCTCCCACATAAGAAACTAACTCAAATTATGTTTTTGAGGGGGAAAATAAAGAAAATAAATTTTGGAAAATGATTTTCATGGATCTCTCATGTTTATTCATTTGTTGTGAGTAAAATGCCAATTGGACTTTTGTTCCAGATTATCTTTTCAAGGATCTTTGTATAGCAAACAGTCTTGGAAGATAGAAATAGTGTCTCCCTCCAAAGCAAATGATAGTCATGTTTACTGTCAATTACAAAAAATTTCAGTCTCTCTATGAGCCGGGCTCTTCTATAATAACATAACCCACTAGGTATGGAGGTCTAATGTAGCCTGGCTCACACTGTTCTGTAGAACTCAGGCTCTGACCCAGAAGTCTCGAGTCCTCTATCAACATCCATGAAACTGTGGCAAGCTAACTTGTTTAGGCACTTCATAGTTCTTGACAGCAAGTCAAAATGAAATTTTGAATAAAAGGATGGTGGGCACGTATGTCTAAGCCTCAAGAAACCACTTGCCTTATGGGATATGATTTCCACTGAATATAAAGAGTAGGGGCCAAGTGGTGGATAATCCTGAGCAAGAACCTGATATATTCCTAAACATCTGAATCCACTGTTTCTACAACACCAGGGACAATCATAAACTGGATTCCAAGTTATGACATTTGCCAAGCTAACTAAGAGTGAAAATAATTTTCAAAATATAATATTTATAAATGTTAATGAGAAGCCTGGATTGATTCAGTTAAGGGTTTAAATTTTTAAAAAGGCTAATTGTTTCCCCCTACAATATATATCATCCACATTACTGGAGAAACTAATGATATTTCATCATCATCATGTTGTTATGAGCTCAAGAAAAAGGATAAGAAAGTGGCAGACACTTTTACTTGTAATATTTTACAAGGCCCTTGCAAAAATTCAATATATGGCAATGCACACAAACATGCACATACATCTGTACATGGACATGTGCACACATGTGCAAACACATACACACAAAGAAGGTGGATTCAGCCATTATAAATTCCTAGGCAGCCTGTTTCATGTCCCTTCATAATCAAGGCAATTGTCTAAATTCTCAAGCAGAAGGTATGAACAAACTTTCCCATAAACTCATGAGTATTTTTTTTAATTTGAAGTTTTTAATTCCATGTTTCTACTTTCCACTCACATTTGTGATGATAACCAGTACGCAGGTAAACCAATACTATTTTATAGCCCAAAGTATAGGCAACAGGTGATAACATTACTTGATCCTTGCTTGATGGTTACTGTGGTAACAGTAGATTTGCTTAAATTTAACAAGTGTTTGGACTTATTTGTCATACAGTCTTCTAGTTCTACAGAAATTATTATATGATCTTAGACAGTTTTATTGGAAAAGGGGCTCTAAATAAGCCAAGGAGTTGACTTTTCATTTGACTAGCGGGTCCCCCAGCTACCCAGTCCATTGATTGGCTTCATTGTTGCACAGATATGCCAGCTCATCAAATGGAAGCCCCTAGGCAAGAAAAGATATACTGAGTGACTACTAGTGCCACCATATGCTGGGCCCCATCTTTGACAAGTGTGTTCCTGAACAAAAAGTATTCTTTTGTTAAAAGCAATCAATATCAAATATTTCTCTTTTTATGTGGTAGTTGTTTGGGATCATTATTGTTGCATTTTGCCAAACTATAAGAGGATAAGGAGTCTAGATGGCTGGAGGGCAGGAAGCATGTAAAATATTAAGAGTTAGGCCTATTCAATTAGCAAACAGACTGAATAACACAACTATTCTGGGACAAAAGAAATTTTTCCATATAAACCATAATAATAAAAATAGTATGTTTGCTTGTCTTTGACTTCTGTATATATATGTCTCCTGAAGAACATGTGGAAGTTATAAATATCTGTTCCCTAATTCATTATCTATATCCTGGCCATTTCATTCTTAATCTCCCACCCTTAGCTACACTGCTTAAAATCACCACAATGAAAAAGACGAGAGGGTCAAATGAGCAAATGGAGGAAGTTACCCAGTAATTCTTACCATCTTGATTTTCTGGTTGTTTCCTTCAGAGACCAAAAAATGGTAGATTAGATTTCTCTCTTCCCACTTTATTATTTAAGAGTGACACCTATGTCCATATCCCCCAAGCAACGTTATAGAGACCTTTAAACTAGGGAATGTAACTGAGGCTGTATATTCAATAACAGCAAAGTAGTAACAATATTCTCATTTTTGATTGAGTAGTTTGCAATGTGGGGACACTAGGGACTAAATCATTCCCAACTGAGAGCTCCATCTTGATCAGAAATAATTCCATTGGGACATTTACTCACAATATGTCTGGTGAACTAGAAAAAAATCCTAAAATCCCTTTCAAATGCTAAGATAGAATGAATCCACATATACTCTTTAAGAAACAGTAGATTCTTTGTGACTTAGAACAAGATGGCTTTCTTCTCTTTGTATTCAATTAGCTGTCAAATACCAATGATAAAGGAAGAAGGAAGAGATAGGATATACAAATCCAAACAGAAAATAATCAAAAAGACTTTGTTGCTGAAGAGTAATAGATATTTTTGTTTCTGTTGTTATAGTTTTTTAGCTCATATTTATTTTCTCATTTATGGCTTCCTTAGACCAATATTAAAATCAATTTATGTTTTCTGAGTACATTTCAATAGGTAACCAGAAATATTCTTAGTGGAATAGATAAAAAAGCCTGGTGTTTAAAGTGAGTGAACAAAATTCAATAGTTGGTATTTCTCAAAGCAAATTTCATTAAATTTGTACATTTAAGTCATTGGGGGAATTACTAAAAATGTAGTCCCGTGGGAAATATCCCAGAATTTCCTTACCACCTTTTCTGCAACTATGGATCAAGTATTTTCATTTTAACATATTACCCAGTTGATTCTTAAATATACTAAACTTTGGCTATCTATATGTTCACATGATGCAGAATCAACATTATTTACTTCTAAAAACTAGACTAAATCATTGTTAGTCTAATAGCCAACAAAGTTAATAATTATATTCTAAACATATTTCAACTAAATTCATTAACTGACTCACTCATTTATTTTCTCCACAATTATTGAATGTCTACTATGTCTTACACACTAATGTTAAGCATTGGAAATAAGAAAGTGAGAAAGATAAGGTCACTGTATTCCTGGAGCTTACATTCTACTAAAAAAACAGAGACATTAATCAAAAAATGTAATGTCACAACGTGAACAGGAGACAGTTTTATATAGAGAGACAGGTATGTTTTAAGAAAGTTTAACCAACAGTGTGATTTGACCTTGTCAGAGAGGTTAACGTAATCGTCCCTGTGAAAGTGATGATCAAACTGAAATACAAAGAATGCATAATGACTAAATGGACAAAAAAGTATTTGAGGGGATCTTAGTCTAGGCAAAAAAAATCAGACTGTGCAAAGTCATGTGTTAGTAGAGGGCATCGAACTTTCATGAAAGAAGAAAAAGACTACCGTGGTTTGTACAGAGAGCAAAGAAAAACATGATCATGATTTTATCATAGATTAAACTATAGATGTTGGTAGAAGCCAGAATAGGCTGGTCCTTTTTATTCCTTGTTGTGGTGTTGAGTTTGTATTCTAAATGTCATTGGTAGCTATCCAAAGATTACAGAGATGACATGACCTGATTGCTTCACAAAAAAAATATTTGTAGATGCAGAATGGAAAAAATACTAAGAAGAGAAGTATCAGTTAGTTTTTGCTGCACAAGAAACCACCAAAAACTTAATGGCTTAAACAGTCATTATTTATTTAGTTCAAAATTCTGTGGGTCAGTAATTTACACTGGACTCAGCTGGGCTTGCTCATGCATGTGCAGTCATCTGGCTGTCAGCTAGATGGCTCTATTTCTAGAGGTTGGTTGTCTGTTGGCTGGTTTAACTTCAGTGATTGAATTATGCACGATTCACCATCCAATAGGCTAGCTAAGGCTTTGTCACATGATGTCAATGGCAGGGATCTCAAGAAAATAAAGAAAAGACAAGCCTGACTATACAAGTGTTTTTCAAGGCTCTCTTTGTGTATGGCAACTAAAGAATGTTGCTCACTACCTGGTTCTACAAGAATGAAGTAACTAGCCACTGCAGTTCACTGACCTTCAACACACCCTGAAAGTTCAGGGTGGAGATCAGAAATGAGGCACTCTGTGCTCTGGGAAAAACTGGCAAGAACAGACCTTCAGATAGTTAGATATTTACAGGAAAAAATTTTATGAACCCAATTTCTTGCATCTTCTTTACCTAGAAAAGCATTAAAATCATTAATGGAGACATCTGCTCCTCTTGACTATCAGCAACCTTCTACAGAGATGTGTGCTTGATTGCACGTATCCTCTTCATCAAAATCATATATATACTGATCACCCCCCAAATCTTCAGAGCAGTTCCTCAGAGCTATCTGACAGATTGTCTCCAGGCTATAGTCCTCAGTAAGCCCCCAATAAAACTGAACTCAGGGGCTTCCCTGGTGGCGCAGTGGTTGAGAGTCCGCTTGCTGTTGCAGGGGACACGGGTTTGTACCCCGGTCCGGAAAGATCCCACATGCCGTGGAGCGGCTGGGACCATGAACCATGGCCGCTGAGCCTGCGCGCCCTGAGCCTGTGCTCCGCAACGGGAGAGGCCACAACAGTGAGAGGCCGCGTATCAAAAAAAAAAAAAAGAAAGAAAAAAACCGACTCACAGCTCTCAGGTTGTGTGTTTTTTCAGTTGACATGAAGTAACCAAATTAAATCACATGCCAAAATCCAGAGTTAGAATGAGAGAGCACAGAAAAATTACATGGCCAGGGGGTATGAATAAAAAAATTTATTGTGGCTATGTTTCTAATCTACCACAGCAGGAAACAGTGGACACAGGTTATGAGGTGATTGCTAAACACCAGTTAAATGACTTGTATTGGGGAGTGCCCACAGTTTTCCTCCTAGACTTGAGAGATATGTAGAAAAATAAAAAAAAGTAGTAGACAGAACTTGATGACTGGATTGGATACAGGGAGTGAGAGTAAATAACTATTAAGAAAAAGAGCCTACATTTATCATTTGAACAGCTACAGACTTGATTGTACCACTCATAAGATGGAAAGGTCTATCAGACTATGTTTGTGATTGTAAATGCGTATTTTTTTTTTTTTTTTTTTTTTTTGTGGTATGCGGGCCTCTCACTGCTGTGGCCTCTCCCGTTGCGGAGCACAGGCTCCGGACGCACAGGCTCAGCGGCCATGGCTCACGGGCCCAGCCGCTCCACGGCATGTGGGATCTTCCCGGACTGGGGCACGAACCCGTGTCCCCTGCATCGGCAGGCAGACTCTCAACCACTGCGCCACCAGGGAAGCCCGTAAATGCATATTGAAATGAGTTGGCTTGAAACTTCAAAGATGAAATATTAAAAAGGCCTCTGGAGTTTATTGATATGGGTATAAAACTCTTACTAAAGGTCAGGCTTTTGATAAAACTTTTGTAATCCATTAGTAGATACAGTGAAATTGAAGCTTTGTATGTGTTTGACATCAGTTACAATGTTAAAATAGATTGAAAAAATAAGAGTGTCTAGGCTTTCATCTCGAAGAAATCTAATGACAAGTAGAAAATGAATGCCAAACAAAGACAAAGCAGCAGTCAGAAAGAAAGGAGGAAATCCAGGTGTTTTTGTTTTAGGAACCTCCTGAATGGAATATTCCAGAAGTAGAAGTGATCAACATCTTCAAAACTGCTGAAGAAATGAAATAAATGATAAATTAGAATTTCCTATTGGACTTAAGGAACCTGGGATTTTAGCACAAGCTGCTTTGGGTGAATGTGGGGGGAAGAAATTAGACTGGCAAGCACTAAAGTATAGGGAGGTAAAGAAATTGATACAGTAACTTCCAGGAAAATGTGGTATATATGTATATATACACATAATACACACAATGTGGGCTTTTACGGTTTTATAGAACTACCATAATGAAGAGAAGGGTTGAGGGATATGATGAGAATAGATTCAGAGTAGGTGATGAGAGAAGAGACTTAATAATGTATCATATTAACAGCATTTAACATTTAAAATGGACTTTTCCTAGATATAATGTAATTTCTTCTTCCTCACAAATTTATTAGAAGTTGGGCAAGTAAGGTCTACCTTTATTTACTGATACATAAGCAGACTAATTGCTTTTGCCCAATATTATAAAGCAGGTAAATTTCTGAAATGACCACAGTTCTTTAGACTAATAATACAGATCTCTTTCCATTATACAGTGTTTTCTCCTATGGAAAGGTGGCAAACACAAATAATGAGTGTTGCAGAGAGGTATTCCCATAAGAAAGAGGACAAAAATGTTAACAGTGGAATGGCTACCTGTCTACTGGGCATAGAAGCATAGTAGTAGACAGCATGGGTATTGGAGTCAGACTGTCTGCATTGAAATCATGAACCTGCCAAGTTAAAAACAATGTGATCTTGGGGAAGATACTTAACTTCTCACTGTGCTTAAGTCTTCTCATTTGTAAGATGAGGATAATAGTTGTCTTCTTATAAGGATCAAATAAGTTAGTGCAATGAGTTTGTTAGCACGATATGCCTTTTACCTCCAATAGGAAATTTTTATTTGAAGTACTAGAGAAAGATATTGTAAAAATCAAATTATTTTACTAAAGAAAAGCAAAGCTCATCTATGATTTGCCATTCTCAAAGAGTTGTAAACAGGTGTAACTTTTGTTAATTTATTAATTTTATAGAGACATTAGTAAATCAGAGAATCGAAAATCACTTCTAAAAATAAAAAATGGACACTTGAACTTCAAAGTTCATAGAGAATAAATAAAAAAGGAAAATTGGAAGAATGTTTTTAAAAATCACAAAAGATAAAGTCAATAGCATAAGGAGCCTTAAGTTATTTCCCAAGGTATTATAGAACCATACAAACAAAATGTGAAGAGAAAACCATTTGGAGACATTAGCAGTAAAGCTACCTTTCCAAACTGCATGTAAGATGAACTAGTTTATAAGATACATTAAAAGGTTTAAGACATGAATACTAGAAATACACAAACAAATGTATTAAAATAAAAGGAAAGCAGTCCCTAATTTTCATTTAAATATGGACAAATTAACCTTGGTTTTTTGAAATGATTTTAACCACTTTCAGTGATTTTATGCAGTACTGAGCATATTTTGAAATGCTTCTCTTCTAATCCCAAATCAGTTCAATCTCTAACCTGGCATTATGTTGAACAATTAGAACAATTTGATACTATTAAAATAGGTTAGCATAAGAGTCCATTCAGAATGTTGAACTTAAAAGAAATATTTTTAGGGAATGTGAATTGGTGCAGCCACTGTGGAGAACAGTATGGAGGTTCCTTAAAGAACTAAAAATAGATTTACTATATGATCCAGGAATCCCACTACTGGGCATATATCTGGAGAAAACTCTAACTCAAAAAGATAAATGCATTCCACTGTTCACAGCAGCACTATTTACAATAGTTAAGACATGGAAGCAAACTTAATGTCTATCAACAGATGGATGGATAAAGATGTGGTATGCACACACACACACACACACACACATACACACTGGAATATTACTCAGCCATAAAAAACAACAAAATAATGTCATTCGCAGCAACTTAGATGGGCCTAGAGATTATCATCCTACGTGAATACATGAAGTAAGCCAGGCAGGGAAAGCCAAATATCACATGATATCACTTACATGTGAAATCTAAAAAAAATGATACAAGTGAACTTATTTAAAACACAGAAATAGACCCACAGACATAGAAAACAAACTTATGGTTACCAAAGAGGAAAGGGGGGAGAGGGATAAATTAAGAATTTGGGATTAAAATATACACACTACTATATATAAAATAGATAAACAACAAGGACCTACTCTATAGCACAGGGAACTATATTCAATATCTTGTAATAACCTATAATGGAAAAGGATCTGAAGGGTAAGCCAAGACGAAGTGAGAGAGTAGCATTGACATATATACACTACCAAATCTAAAATAGATAGCTAGTGGGAAGCAGCCGCATAGCACAAGGAGATCAGCTCGGTGCTTTGTGACCACCTAGAGGGGTGGGATAGGGAGGGTGGGAGGGAGGGAGACACAAGAGGGAAGAGATATGGGGATATACGTATATGTATAACTGATTCATGTTGTTATAAAGCAGAAACTAACACACCATTGTAAAGTAATTATACTCAAATAAAGATGTTAAAAAATGTTAAAAAAAGAATATATATGTATATATATACACAAGCATATAACTGAATCACTTTGCTGTACACCTGAAACATTGTAAATCAACTATACTTCAATAAAATACATAAATATATAAATAAATAAATAATAATAGAATTTTTAAAGCAGATAAAAAACACAAACATCTTGAAAGAGCTCTACAAAATATTTCTATTGTATGTATACATACATATATATGATCTTACATCCTATATTATATAGCACTTAAACATTTTATAATTATACTGGATCACATAATTAAGGTTGTAGGGACTGGAATATCATTTTAGACAAGGAAATTCAAGCGATACCAGCTTATGACCTGCTTACATTTCTATGAGAAGGGTCAGATTTTTAACAGGACCTTCTGGAACTGAATGAAAGTCCTTTCCATGTTTCTTCTCGCACAACTGTATGATTATATTTTGGGTTGTTTGCATTTTTTTGTTTCTTTGGTTGGTTGGCTTGGTTTCTTCTTCTGATGTAGCCTGCTAGGTCACCATGTTATGATGACAGATTATTGTCAGAGGAAAGCCTGACTTCTTCTCCATTCCACATCTGCCATGACAGAGTGTTCCCTTCTCTGGGAACAGTGCCAATAAGGGTAACATTAGAAGGGAGACTTATTTCACTTGAATGTTAAACAAACAAACATACAAAACCCCAAAGCAATATATGCTATAGTACTCCTATTTGCTAGTATATTGATAATTTAGGTCAGTAAAAAAGCAAAAGATCTAAGAATTAATCTTGCTATAGCATCAACTCTTTCTGTTAAGGGCTAACCCTCATGCCAAAGTATCTTATTTTAAATTATAAAGGCACAAGGTTTCTTACAATCATTTGTTGGAGATATCACTGCTTTTATTCTCCTGACTATGAAAAGTACATTTGTTCAAGGTTTATTTCAAAGGCCCAGAAAAAATACCTATAATCTGTGGGAACAACTATGAAACCCCTGGTCACCTGAGAAGTAAATAATCAGTTTGGGACCACAAGGAGAGTGGGAACCCAAAATTCTAAAATGTGATTTCTGGGTCAGACTTTCTCTTTCTTAGTATTATGTATGGTAGAATGAAGAGGACATCTCTAAAACATCCCCAATCTTTTGTCCCAGCCTTGTTTTTATGTATTAGAGTAAGGTCAGTCTCTCCACATCATCTGCATTGATCTCAAACTAACCAGACTTCCTACGTGTGAGAAGAAACTTGCCTCTAGAACCTGACTGGAGGAAAGAAGAAGGGAGGAAAAAGGAAAGAAAATGACTGCATTAGCCATCTATTAAGAAAAAAGGGACAAGATTAAACTTAGATGCTATGGAGTCTGGAAAGCAGGAATTGTTTTTTGATTGCAGGTATTCCTTGTTTCTATGTATATGTAAGAAACCAAATGAAACAATTGTAGGAAAAAATTCCCTTCACAGTTTGTTTGCCCAATGTAGAACATTAGCCAAATGGTCTGTTTCTGAGTCTACCCATATTCCAAAAGAATTGTTTTTTCTCGAAGCTTTTCTGTTTTCTTTTTATGCCCCCCACCCCTGTTGGTGTGTTTCTCTTCCTTTCCTTCTTCTCTCTCTCCCCATAAACCATAACTCAGTTTATTTAAAGACAGCAAAGTGCTATGAATTTCTTAGACATGATACGTCATACAAATGGGAACAATAGCAAAAAAATATGTTTCTCTCTGGGAGCCCCAATTGTAACATAAGGCAGTGGGTTTTTATAATGAGCTACAAAAGTCTTTCTTAAGTAACATTAAACTTTTACGGAAAGCCACAGAGCTTGGGAACAGACAAGATTTCAGCTAATTGTCTATACTTAAGGCACTACACCCATATAGAGAGGAAAAAGAGGTGGAAAGAGGGAAAAAATCAAGAAAACAAACCTTAAAACTGTTGTAGTTCACATTTTTCAGAATTCTCATTCTCTAAAAGTAAAGACACACTAGCAGGGGCTTTTGGTTTGGAGTTTTGGTTTTGTTTTTTTTTTTAGAAGAGAGCCACATCATTCGATCTAATTGGGTGCAGAAATTTAAGATATACTCCAGACTAGGAAGGACCTAGGATAAATAAAGGATAAATAATCCTCAGAATTTCAACAGATGTATATCCAATTGTCATGAAGTCAACTTTGGTAGCTTATAAGCTTATGACTATAAACACCATAAATTATTCCCTATGGGGCTACAAATTAGGGAGAATTACATTTGTTCTCGGGCCAAGTTTTATAATTTACCCATAAGAAGGAAAAAAAAAATTTTTGTTAAAACACAGAAGCAGTAAGAAAGCTGGAATACACTATTTTATTGATATTGTTATAAGTGTATCAGTGATTATCACCAGAGGGATATTTAAGAATGTCTGAAGTCATATTTGATTGTCACAATTAAACAACAGTGTTCTTCCTATCTAGTGTTACACCAATCATGGTGTTAAACACACTAAAATGCCAAGGACAGCCTTCCACAAATTAATAGTTACCCAACACAAAATTTCGATTGTGCCAACACTGAGGAACCGTGGCTAAAAGTTTAGAGACAATCCTGTTAGCTAAATGATCCAGAGTTTTTCAGACTTCTTGAGAGTAAAAAGATTACCAGAATGTTATAAGAGCATGAATGTGCTTATAAAATAAGGTCTTAATACATGACATATCTTGGCACTCCTGAAGAGTAAAGATTGGTTTGGAGCTTGGCAATCATAATTTGAGAAAAGAGTAAATTATACAGTGTTGATCTGAGTTAGAATTTCAGAGCCCAGTGGGAACTCAGAAGTCATCTAATATAACTTCTACATTTTATAGATAAGGAAATGATGTCCTTGGCATTTTTTAGTTGAAAAACTAAAAACATAATATCACAGAATTAATGTTGAAACTAGTTTAAATTGTAGGCCTCCTATGTGTCCACCTCTCTTCAGTAGCCTAAGCATTACAATCATATCCTTTTCAAGACAGATGTGCTAAACTTTTAAAATTAAGGGACACTAAAGTAAGAGAAATACTAAAAAAAAAAAAAAAAACCTTGACGTGGACAAATTTTAACTATGATTTTAGGAAGGTACTTACTATCTTTAACAGTGGTCTCATCTAAAAATGGGTGTAAGAATATCTTGTTGAGAGAATATTAAAAAAATCATATAAGGTTCAGACTATAGATAAAGTTAGTTATTCACTTAGGTCCTTTACAAGTGTAGAAAACATAACTTTGAGATTATTTTAACTGCACAACTGCCATGTGAATCTCAAAAAGCTCATTTATGCACATGGTCTACATTTAAATACCAGTATTCACATCTGCTTTGTTATGACTCCAGGCATGTTGATTAACCTCTGACATATCAATAAAAACATAATCAAGTGTCTAATACTGACATGAACATTGACTATTACATAGACTAAATTAGAGCCATAAACACACTGGAATAGGGTTTAGGAATTAGAAATTATCTGCAACAGCGAATTAATGTAAAAGTAAATGTAGTGATAATTCTAAAAGTAATAAATTACTCTCAGAATAGAAAGTGAACCAAAGTTAGTAGATAAAGAATTGGTGGAAAAATGTAATAAAAAAATCACAAAAAACCTACATATGGTACAGATCAAATACCGAAAGAAGGACCACATCAAGTTTTTAGAAAACATTTATTGTCCAACAGAAAATCTAATTTTTTCATTTGTCCTCAAACCATAGTGAACAGTTCAGTGAAGTAGAAGAGATATCATTTCCACCTGCCAGCAACTGAGACACAGATTGATTCACAGTATCTGTATTGACTCCCTCAGTGATCTGAGAATAGGTAAGCTCAGCAGATATCAAACACATCCATGCGACAACAAAACAGCCCCACAAAGGATTTATATTATTTTTTGGCAAATGTGTATGTGTGTGTGTGTGTGTCTGTGTGTGTGTGTGTGAATATACACATATATATTTCAAAGACAATATACCAGGTGAGTTTCTGTAATGAAAACATAATCATTTTATATAATTTGATATTGATACTCTATATGTCTGGAATATCATGAGAAAACATAATTTTGTGTTTAGCAACATCTACATATATCCATATTTATAAAAGAACATCATTTTTCAGGTAAATTTTTAAAAATTAATTTATTTATTTTTGGCTGCGTTGGATCTTCATTGCTGCACGTGGGCTTTTCTCTATTTGCAGCAAGTGGGGGCTACTCTTCATTGCAGTGCATGGGCTTCTCATTGCAGTGGCTTCTCTTGTTGAGGAGCACGGGCTCTAGGCACGTGGGCTTCAGTAGTTGTGGCACGCAGGCTGAATAGTTGTGGCTCACGGACTCTAGAGCGCAGGCTCAGTAGCTGTGGTGCACGGGCTTAGCTGCTCCGCTTCATGTGAGATCTTCCCAGACCAGGGCTCGAACCCATGTTCCCTGCATTGGCAGGCAGATTCTTAAACACTGTGCCACCAGGGAAGTCCAGGCAAATTTTTAAGGAAAGATAGAAAGTAAGATTTGTGGGCTTCCCTGGTGGCGCAGTGGTTGAGAGTCCGCCTGCCGATGCAGAGGACGCGGGTTCATGCCCCAGTCCTGGAGGATCCCGCATGCCGCGGAGCGGCTAGGCCCGTGAGCCATGGCCGCTGAGCCTGTGCGTCCAGAGCCTGTGCTCCGCAACGGGAGAGGCCACAGCAGTGAGAGGCCCGCGTACCGGAAAAAAAAAAAAAAAAAAAAAGATTTGGGAGCAGCAACACAAAGCTGCTCATCTAGGAAAAAATATTCCTTCTCATCTAGAAAAAAAAAAATGGAAAAGGAAAATTTCAAAAAGTTATGTTATTTTGTAGGCCACAGAACAAATATTTAAGTGTAAGATTAACTTCTTCAATTGTCCAACTGATACAAGGTGTAAGGAGTGAAAGGATCCTCTGTGTAGGTTAAAAACAAACACACACCTATGTGTGCTTAAGTTGTATATACGTCAACGTTTGATATCACATAAACTCATAGAGAACACAAAAAGAATCCAAGAAGTACAATGATTCCATGAGTAATTTGTGCTTCATTCATCCTTGCACACCTACCATCACCTAAGCACCATCCTGAGATCGTTGTTTTCAAATTAGTTTAAGCATGAGTTTGCTAACTATTATGCACAGATAAAGCTGATTTGTGTCACAAGGAAAATTACAAGTTAAAAAGGATAAGAATTGGTTAGGGAGGAAGATGGCAGAAGAGTAAGACGCGGAGATCACCTTCCTCCCCACAGATACATCAGAAATTCATCTACACGTGGAACAACTCCTACAGAACACCTACTGAACGCTGACAGATGACCTCAGACCCCCCAAAAGGCAAGAAACTCCCCACATACCTGGGTAGGACAAAAGAAAAAAGAGAGACAAAAAACAGAGACAAAAGGATAGGGACGGGACCTGCACCAGTGGGAGGGAGCCGTGAAGGAGGAAAGGTTTCCACACACTACAAGCCCCTTCGCGGGCGGAGACTGCAGGTGGCGGAGGGGGAAAGCTTCGGAGTAGCGGAGGAGAGCACAGCAACAGGGGTGCGGAGGGCAAAGCAGAGAGATTCCGGCACAGAGTATCGGTGCCCTCAGGCACACACCAGCCCGAGAGGTTTGTCTGCTCGGCCGCCGGGGCGGGCGGGGCTGGGAGTTGAGGCTCGGGTATCGGCTTTCAGTCGGAGCGCAGGGAGAGGACTGGGGCTGGCGGCAGGAAGAGAGCCTGAAGGGGTTAGTGCACCACGGCTAGCCCGGAGGGAGTCCGGGGAAAAAGTTTGGAGCTGCCGAAGAGGCAAGAGACTTTTTTCCCTTTTGTTTCCTGGTGCGCGAGGAGAGGGCATATAAGAGCGCTGCTTAAAGAAGCACCAGAGACGGGCACGCCCGGCTAAAGGCGTGGACCCCGGAGATGGGCGTGGGACGCTGGGGCTGCTGCTGCCGCCGCCACATGGCCTGTGTGCAAGCGCAGGTCACTGTCCACCCCGCTTTGCAGGGAGCCTGTGCACCCCGCCACTGCCGGGGTCCCGGGACCCGGGGACAGCTTTCCCGGGAAAGCGCACGGAGTGCCTCGGTCTGGTGCAACGTCACGCTGGCCTCTGCCGCCGCAGGCCCGCCCCACACTGCACGCCCCTCCCTCCCCTCTGCCTGAGTGAGCCAGAGCCCCCAATCAGCGGCTCCTTTAAACCCGTCCTGTCTGAGCGAAGAACGGACGCCCTCCGGCGACCTACGCGCAGAGGCGGGGCCAGGTCCAAGGCTGAGACCCGGGAGATGTGAGAGCAGAGACAGGGAAATCTCTCTGTGCAGCCTCGGAGGCAGCGGATTAAAGCTCCACAGTCCACTTGATGTGCCCTGCGTCTGTGGAGTGCATGAATGGACAGCGAATCATCCCAAATTGAGGAAGTGGACTTTGAGGACAAGATTTAAGACTTTCCCCCCTTTTCCTCTTTTTACAACGAATTATCCCAAATTAAGGAGGTGGACTTAGAGAGCAAGATTTCAGACTTTTCGCCCCTTTCCTCTTTTTACAACGAATTATCCCAAATTGAGGAGGTGGACTTGGAGAGCAAGATTTTTTATTTTTCCCCCTGCTCTCTTTTTATGAATGTGTATGTGTATCCTTCTGTGTGAGATTTTCTCTGTATAGATTTGCTTGCACCATATGTCCCAGGGTTCTATCTGTCCGTTTTTTTTTCAATAATTACTTTTTAATTTTAATAACGCTACTATATTTTATACTTTATTCTATTTTACTTTACCTGCTCTTTCTTTTTTCCTATCTTCCCTTCCTCCCTTCCTCCCTCCACTCCTCCTTTCCTTCTTTCTCTCTTTCTTTCCTTCCTCCCTCCCTCCCTCCCTTCTTCTTTTCACTCTTTCTTTTTCTTTCCTTCCTCCCTCCCTCCCTCCCTCCTGTCTGTCTTTCTTTCCTTCCTCCCTCCCTCCCACCCTTCTTCCTTTCACTGTTTCTTTTTCTTTCCTTCCTCCCTCCCTCCTGTCTTTTTCTTTCTTTCTTTCCTTCCTCCCTCCCTTCTTCCATTCACTCTTCCTTTTTCTTTCATTCCTCCCTCCCTCCCTCCTTTCTTTCTTTCTTTCTTTCCATCCATCCTCCCTCCCTCCCTCCTTTCTTTCTTCCTTCCTTCCTTCCTTTCTTTACTTCATCCTTTCTTTCTTCTACTAATTCTTTCTTTCTACTTTTACTCCCTTTTATTCTGAGTGGGGTAGATGAAAGGCTCTTGGTGCTGCAGCCAGGAGTCAGTGCTGTGCCTCTGAAGTGGGAGAGCCAACTTCAGGACACGGGTCCACAAGAGACCTCCCAGCACCACATAATATCAAGCAGCAAAATATCCCACAGATCTCCATCTCAACACCAGCACCCAGCTTCAGTCAACGACAAGCAAGCTACAGTGCTGGTCACCCTATGCCAAGCAACTAGCAAGACAGGAACAAAACCCCACCCATTTGCTGAGAGGCTGCCTAAAAACATAATAAGACCACAGGCACCCCAAAAGACACCACAAGACGTGGACCTGTCCACCAGAAAGACAAGATAGAGCCTCAACCACCAGAACACAGGCACTAGTCCCCCCCACCAGGAAGCCTACACAACCTACTGAAACAACCTTAGCCACTGGGGACAGACACCAAAAACAACGGGAACTACGAATCTGCAGCCTGCAAAAAGGAGACCCCAAACACAGTAACATAAGCAAAATGAGAAGACAGAAAAACACACAGCAGGTGAAGGAGCAAGATAAAAACCTACCAGACCTAACAAATGAAGAGGTAATAGGCAGTCTACCTGAAAAAGAATTCAGAATAATGATAGTAAAGATGATCCAAGACTCTATTTCCAAGATCCAAAATCTTGGAAATAGAATAGACAAAATGCAAGAAACAGTTAACAAGGACCTAGAAGAACTAAAGATGAATCAAGCATCGATTAAAAACACAATAAATGAAATGAAAAATACTCTAGATGGGATCAATAGCAGAATAACTGAGGCAGAAGAACGGATAAGTGAGGTGGAAGATAAAATAGTGGAAATAACTGCTGCAGAGCAAAATAAAGAAAAAAGAATGAAAAGAACAGAGGACAGTCTCAGAGACCTCTGGGACAACATTAAACGCACCAACATTCGAATTATAGGGGTTCCAGAAGAAGAAGAGAAAAAGAAAGGGACTGAGAAAATATTTGAAGAGATTATAGTTGAAAACTTCCCTAATATGGGAAAGGAAAGAGTTAATCAAGTCCAGGAGGCACAGAGAGTCCCATACAGAATAAATCCAAGGAGAAATACGGCAAAACACATATTAATCAAACTGTCAAAAATTAAACACAAAGAAATCATATTAAAAGCAGCAAGGGAAAAAAAAACAAATAACACACAAGGGAATCCCCATCAGGTTAACAGCTGATCTCTCAGCAGAAACTCTACAAGCCAGAAGGGAGTGGCAGGACATAATTAAAGTGATGAAGGAGAGAAACCTGCAACCAAGATTACTCTACCCAGCAAGGATCTCATTCAGATTTGATGGAGAAATTAAAACCTTTACAGACAAGCAAAAGCTGAGAGAGTTCAGCACCACCAAACCAGCTTTACAACAAATGCTAAAGGAACTTCTCTAGGCAAGAAACAACAGAAGGAATATACCTACAATAACGAACCCAAAGCAATTAAGGAAATGGGAATAGGAACATACATATCAATAATTACCTTAAATGTAAATGGACTAAATGCTCCTACCAAAAGACACAGATTGGCTGAATGGATACAAAAACAAGACCCATATATATGCTGTCTACAAGAGACCCACTTCAGACCTAGAGACACATACAGATTGAAAGTAAGGGGATGGAAAAAGATCTTCCATGCAAATGGAAATCAAAAGAAAGCTGGAGTAGCAATTCTTACATCAGACAAAATAGACTTTAAAATAAAGACTATTAGAAGAGACAAAGAAGGACACTACATAATGATCAAGGGATCGATCCAAGAAGATATAACAATTGTAAATATTTATGCACCCAACATAGGAGCACCTCAATACATAAGGCAAATACTAACAGCCATAAAAGGGGAAATCGACAGTAACACACTCATAGTAGGGGACTTTAACACCCTACTTTCACCAATGGACAGATCATCCAAAATGAAAATAAATAAGGAAACACAAGCTTTAAATGATACATTAAACAAGATGGAGTTAATTGATATTTATAGGACATTCCATCCAAAAACAACAGAATACACATTTTTCTCAAGTGCTCATGGAACATTCTCCAGGATAGATCATATCTTGGGTCACAAATCAAGCCTTGGTAAATTTAACAAAATTGAAATTGTATCAAGTATCTTTTCCGACCACAATGCTATGAAACTAGACATCAATTACAGGAAAAGATCTGTAAAAAATACAAACACATGGAGGCTAAACAATACACTACTCAATAACAAAGTGATCACTGAAGAAATCAAAGAGGAAATTAAAAAATACCTAGAAACAAATGACAATGGAGACACGAGGACCCAAAACCTATGGGACGCAGCAAAAGCAGTTCTAAGGGGGAAGTTTATAGCAATACAATCCCACCTTAAGAAACAGGAAACATCTCGAGTAAACAACCTGACCCTGCACCTAAAGCAATTAGAGAAAGAAGAACAAAAAACCCAAATTTAGCAGAAGGAAAGAAATCATAAAGATCAGATCAGAAATAAATGAAAAAGAAATGAAGGAAATGATAGCAAAGATCAATAAAACTAAAAGCTGGTTCTTTGAGAAGATAAACAAAATTGACAAACCATTAGCCAGACTCATCAAGAAAAAAAAGGGAGAAGACTCAAATCAATAGAATTAGAAATGAAAAAGGAGAAGTAACAACTGACACTGCAGAAATACAAAAGATCATGAGAGATTACTACAAGCAACTCTATGCCAATAAAATGGACAACCTGGAAGAAATGGACAAATTCTTAGAAAAGCACAACCTTCTGAGACTGAATCAGGAAGAAATAGAAAATATGAACAGACCAATCACAAGCACTGAAATTGAAACTGTGATTAAAAATCCTACAACAAACAAAAGCCCAGGACCAGATGGCTTCACAGGCGAATTCTATCAAACATTTAGAGAAGAGCTAACATCCATCCTTCTCAAACTCTTCCAAACAATTTCAGAGGAAGGAACACTCCCAAACTCATTTTACGAGGCCACCATCACCTTGATACCAAAACCAGGCAAGGATGTCACAAAGAAAGAAAACTACAGGCCAATATCACTGATGAACATGGATGCAAAAATCCTCAACAAAATAGTAGCAAACAGAATCCAACAGCCCATTAAAAGGATCATACACCATGATCAAGTGGGGTTTATTCCAGGAATGCAAGGATTCTTCAATATATGCAAATCAATCAATGTGAAACACCATATTAACAAGTTGAAGGAGAAAAACCATATGATCATCTCAATAGATGCAGAGAAAGCTTTCGACAAAATTCAACACCCATTTATGATAAAAACCCTGCAGAAAGTAGGCATAGAGGGAACTTTCCTCAACATAATAAAGGCCATATATGACAAACCCACAGCCAACATTGTCCTCAATGGTGAAAAACTGAAACCATTTCCACTAAGATCAGGAACAAGACAAGGCTGCCCACTCTCACCACTCTTATTCAACCTAGTTTTGGAAGTTTTAGCCACAGCAATCAGAGAAGAAAAGGAAATAAAAGGAATCCAAATTGGAAAAGAAGAAGTAAAGCTGTCACTGTTTGCAGATGACATGATACTATACATAGAGAATCCTAAAGATGCTACCAGAAAACTACTAGAGCTAATCAATGAAGTTGGTAAAGTAGCAGGATACAAAACTAATGCACAGAAATCTCTGGCATTCCTGTACACTAATGATGAAAAATCTGAAAATGAAATCAAGAAAACACTCCCATTTACCATTGCAACAAAAAGAATAAAATATCTAGGAATAAACCTACCTAAGGAGACAAAAGACCTGTATGCAGAAAATTATAAGACACTGATGAAAGAAATTAAAGATGATACAAATAGATGGAGAGATATACCATGCTCCTGGATTGGAAGAATCAATATTGTGAAAATGACTCTACTACCCAAAGCAATCTACAGATTCAATGCAATCCCTATCAAACTACCACTGGCATTTTTCACAGAACTAGAACAAAAAATCTCAAAATTTGTTTGGAAAAACAAAAGACCCCAAATAGCCAAAGCAATCTTGAGAACGAAA
This sequence comes from Mesoplodon mirus, assembly GCF_964341445.2. Lineage (NCBI taxonomy): Eukaryota > Metazoa > Chordata > Mammalia > Artiodactyla > Ziphiidae > Mesoplodon > Mesoplodon mirus. Next base: position 97,971,242 of record NC_138980.1, on the reverse strand, counting down.
CACGGAGCTGGAGGAATCAGGCTCCCTGACTTCAGACTATACTACAAATCTACAGTAATCAAGACAGTGTGGTACTGGCACAAAAACAAAAAGATAGATCAATGGAACAGGATCGAAAGCCCAGAGATAAACCCACACACATATGGTCAACTTATCTTTGATAAAGGAGGCAGGAATGTACAGTGGAGAAAGGACAGCCTCTTCAATAAGTGGTGCTGGGAAAACTGGACAGGGACATGTAAAAGTATGAGATTAGATCACTCCTTAACACCATACACAAAAATAAGCTCAAAATGGATTAAAGACCTAAATGGAAGGCCAGAAACTATCAAACTCTTAGAGGAAAACATAGGCAGAACACTCTATGACATAAATCACAGCAAGATCCTTTTGGACCCACTTCCTAGAGAAATGGAAATAAAAACAAAGATAAACAAATGGGACCTAATGAAACTTCAAAGCTTTTGCACAGCAAAGGAAACCATAAACAAGACCAAAAGACAACCCTCAGAATGGGAGAAAATATTTGCAAATGAAGCAACTGACAAAGGATTAATCTCCAAAATTTATAAGCAGCTCATGCAGCTCAATAGCAAAAAAACAAACAACCCAATCCAAAAATGGGCAGAAGACTTAAATAGGCATTTCTCCAAAGAAGATACAGACTGCCAACAAACACATGAAAGAATGCTCAACATCATTAATCATTAGAGAAATGCAAATCAAAACTACAATGAGATATCATCTCACACCAGTCAGAATGGCCATCATCAAGAAATCTAGAAACAATAAATGCTGGAGAGGGTGTGGAGAAAAGGGAACACTCTTGCACTGCTGGTGGGAATGTGAATTGGTACAGCCACTATGGAGAACAGTATGGAGGTTCCTTAAAAAGCTAAAAATAGAACTACTATATGACCCAGCAATCCCACTACTAGGCATATACCCTGAGAAAACCATAATTCAAAAAGAGACATGTACCCAAATGTTCATTGCAGCTCTATTCACAATAGCCCAGAGATGGAAACAACCTAAGTGTCCACCATCAGATGCATGGGTAAAGAAGATGTGGCACATATATACAATGGAATATTACTCAGCCATAAAAAGAAATGAAACTGATCTATTTGTAATGAGGTGGATAGACCTAGAGTCTGTCATACAGAGTGAAGTAAGTCAGAAAGAGAAAGACAAATACTGTATGCTAACACATATATATGCAATTAAAAAAAAATGTCATGAAGTACCTAGGGGTAAAACGGAAAGAAAGACACAGACCTACTTGAGAATGGACTTGAGGATATGGGGAGGGGGAAGGGTAAGCTGTGACAAAGCGAAAGAGAGGCATGGACATATATACACTACCAAACGTAAGGTAGATAGCTAGTGGGAAGCAGCTGCAGAGCACAAGGAGATCAGCTCGGTGCTTTGTGGCACCGCCTGGAGGGGTGGGATCGGGAGGGTGGGAGGGAGGGAGATGCATGAGGGAAGGGATGTGGGAACAGATGTATATGTATGACTGATTCACTTTGTTATAAAGCAGAAACTAATTAAAAAAAAAGAACACACACACACACACAAAGAATTGGTTAGGAAAACTTAATTATTACAGTTAGATAAAAATGGAATTGTTGTATAATTCCTCATGTTAGGAAGGTGAATTTATATCTAGTGCTCAATATTTCAGGCACTGTGCTAAGCTATCTACTTGATGAAATAGCTTATTTAGTCTTCCTTGAAAATAATAGCATTATCATCCTGTTTTCAGAAAGGAAAATTGAAGCGCAGAGAGGTTGAGTAAATTATCCAAGATCACATAGTTTGTAAGAAGTGGTAATCAAATCCAGATTATATTGTCTCTAAAGCTCAAGAATATCTCTTTTTACAAATCTTCTGAGGAATCCTCTCTGACATTTTCTGTTGAACCCCTGACCTAGAGGAGATGGAAGTCAGACTAAAACTGATTTTGCTGTTATCATTGGATATTTTCAGTCTCTATTCATATAGAAATTACTATTCTAGAGAAATCATCATAATTTAGTGATTTCAATGTGAAGTGGGAGAGACAGACTTTGTTAGACACACAAAATTTAACCAGCAGGTTATCAGAATGTGAGTTTAAAAATAAAACTACATTTATTATCTACCTCAGAAAATTGTGATTTCAGATAATAAAAGATTAATATATTTTCTCATCTTTCCAAGCCATTAAACCACCTTCCAATTTCATTAGTCAGTCTTGAAGGGGTTTTGTATTCCCCATCTTAAATGTTAATCTCTGGTATGTAATTTTGTTAAGTAAATGATAAAACTAAAAGAAGATACAGAAAAAGTATTTTTTATTTAATTCAATGAATCCCTGCGTTAGTCATATTTCAACATTGCTGTGAATTTATGCACTACTATCCTCACCCAGTTCCACGGAGTAGTTAGGAACTTGTCAGACTCCAAAATGTGTGATTCTTTTAACCTGAATTCTCCTTCAATCAAATTATAATGGTTGGAAAAATATAACTATTACTAAGTGTAGTTACTATTACTTAGTAACTATTACTAAATCTGGGAAATATAGGCTATGATATCACGATTTTTACATAGGCACAGCTGAAATTTCTCATCATGAAAACTCAACCCTCATTATAATAGCATTAATCATTGTCTGGGAATTGGACTACTGAGTTAGAAATAGAAACAACATTGTGGCATGCAATTGCTGGAATTTAGTGGTATATTATACAGACAAATTAAAAATAAATCTTTATGTGAACAATTCTCCAATTTTCTCTCTATCTTTCTGTCTCTCTCACTCTGACTCTGTCTCTGCCTCTGTCTCTCTATATGTATGTGTATATATATATATATATATGTATATATGTATGTGTATATATATATATGTATATATTTCCCAAAGAAATAATCACAAAAACATATACAAGGATGTTCATTTTAGCAACATTTTTAATAAATTTAAAGCAATCTCAATTTGTACCCCCAGGGAAAGTGCTAGATTGATTATGTTGTAGTCATACTATAGAACTCTGTACAAGAGTTAAAAAGAGGCAGAAAAATATGCACTGATATAGAATAACTCTAATGCATATAATTTGTATATAAAAGAAAATCATAGAAACATAAATGTATATAAAATGATCATATGGGTATACTCAGACATACTTCTATATGTACATGTATAAATGTAAAATGCATAAAAAAATCTGTAAGTTCATTGACTCAAATGAAATATGTGGGTAAATTTTGTGATGTGAACTGCAAATTTTGGCTTTATTAATATTGTTTGTTTATAAGAATGCAACTATTGACACCTTGCATATCTAAAAATAAGTAAAATAATGAATTAAAGATATAATTCTTTTATAAAGTGAACTTTGAGAATTCTCAATTAGGAGGGCTAAGAACTTTGTAATAAGTGTCCTGAAGTATTAAGTGATACATTAAAGAAATATTTTTAGATATGTTGAGCTAAAACCTTTTGTGTGTTCCTTAGTGAAGAATGTCTAGAAACTGATATTAGAACCTACTGTAGAATTACTTATGGTCCTTAAATAGCTTATACTAAAATGGGAATTAGAGATGGCTACTTGGTTGCAAAGTAGAATATAATTTTTAAAATAAGATGTATCAGAAAAATCCATCCTCTTTTCCCCAATTTTAATGCTTTAAAATAATTTTTCCATCCTACTCACAGTGTGCAAGCTACAACATTTTGTAGTATTTTATTGACACAAGTGATTGGAATAGGTGAAGCTCTAAACATAGATGGATGATTCCACAGAATAGATCATGCCAATACGGTTCACGTGGGAAGATGTGAGGTCATGCTTAGTCATATGAATAAGAGGCATGAGAACAAAGACCGATCAAATTCTCCTGCAAATATACCTGCAATTAATATATAACACAAGCTTTATTCCCTTTCAAATTTCTTTTGATTTTGAGAGATCCATGTTCTTAAAAGTAAGATTTTCTCCTGTCCTCCCCATTAAGCTAAATTGTTTCTTGAATCAGAATTACCATAAATTACTATCACCTTAAATTAGAATCCAACAAAATATTTTGAGTGTGAAATAAAGGTGGTGATATTTGAACTGAGGAATATAACAAATGGCACTCAAAAATGAAAACTATCCATATCTTAGTTCACTTTCTACTAAAATACACAAATGAGGATAGAATCCTGTTTTTGATAGTCAGTTAATTGTAATTCTAACAATTAAAGGAGTGAAAATTAGAAGACTGTGTTTTTTGTGGTAGAAGAAAATTATCTTAGAATCATTAATTTGTATTTCATTCATTTCTTTTTTATCATTATGTCTGAGTCATGCAATGCATTTCCTTTCTAATTGTTACCTATATCAAAATTGGTTTGGAAGATCTTTGAACTCTACTTGTCTCTTTGTTCAGCATATTTCTCTTGCAGCCCCTGCCTCATACAAAATAGTTTGTATGGCTGCATACTGTGTTTCTGTGTCCCAAATATAAAATACCAAATGACAAAAATTAAAGAAAGAAAGTCTTTTGTGTTTAGTGAACAGCATTCACACAGCCTCTGGATTAATGTTAGTTTTGAAGCCACATGAAGAGCAATAGAGGTTTCTCACCATGATACTCATTAGCATATCTTTGTGACTTGCAAGAAATAATTTGCACAGTCCCAAGTTTAATGCTAACCCGAAGTTCCCATGTTCAGTGATAGCTTTCTAACCACAATCAACTCATTTCCTTTATTTTTGATTGACAAACGGCTCAAAGGTGATGCCCATTCTTCTGTTTCTTCTTGCTAGACAATTAGGTAGAAATAGATTATAGTAACTTGATTGGTTATTTATCTGACACTTGACAATATATTTTTTTAGACTGGCTTTATAAACCAGACCTGAGTTGTTTTGAAATATGAGGATAAAATTATCTCACAATAGTGACACAAAACAGCAGGCATTGTCAGGCTGGTGCTCATGATTATAGGACGTTGCCCAAGATTACCCACATCTCTCCTTTACCTCCTCCTTCCTCATTTTTATCTTTTCTTCTTAGGTAAAGCAATATAGACCTTTATGTCTCCAATTTTCACTCCATATCCTCCTTGAATTGATGAATTACTTGAATCTAATATGATTGTGTACATGGAAAAGGGAGGACAACAAAAATCTTTTCAGATAAAATGGGAGAATATAGTAATTGTTATGTAGTAATATTAATATGCAAGGATTAGTATGTTTAATAACAAACTATAAACCAGTATAGAATATGCAAAAAGCACAGTAGCAACAATAATGACTACAATAAGCTTAATAAGAAAAGTGCAAGGCTCAGCTTACATTTTGAGATAGTACACTGGGCTTCGGGTGATCATATGTAATGCTTGGTGCAGGAGAGCCTCAGATTATGCCTCTTGTCACAGAATCCTGATTTTTACATTTAAAACAATGTGTATTAATAATAGTCAGCATTAAAATAGGATGGAATAGGTTTGGAAGTCCTTGTCTTAAACTTCTAACATTTGCCATGGTCTAGAAATATGTGCACCACATGTACAGTGAACCGAGTTCCCACTTCAACATGTAGTGAAATCTGAAAGAAGACCTGGGGTAATCCATCTCACTTTCCTCACAGCCAACACCTTCTAGTCCCAAGTGGAGCTGGGAGAAGAATTTGACACTGCTGCCTTCCAGTCACTGGTATATGTGCCAATTGTGCTGCGGCATGGTGAAAGATACGTGAAGCAGCTAGTCTGTCGCTAGTTAGGAAATTCAAGGGCAGTTGTGAGAGTCTCTATGGTAGGTATTTGTGAAAATATGTGTGGGAACACAGTCTCAAAATTCCTGACAAGGAAATTTTAAGAAGAAAGAAGTATTGAAACATGCTGCAACATGGATGAACCTTAAAACAGTGTCAGCAAAAGAAGCCAGACGTTACAGACCACATATTGTATGATTCCATTTACTAAATGCAGTGTTCAGAGGAGGCATATTTTATAGACAGAAAGAGTAGATTTGCAGTTTCCCTGGCCTGAGGGTGAGAATAGGCAGTCGCCTCAACTGGGCATGAGGTTTGGTTTTGGAATGATGGAAATTTTCCAAAGTTAGATCGTGGTAATAATTATACAACTCTGTAAATTTACAAAAACTTATTGAAACATTTAAAAATTAGTACATTTTATGGTATATTAAGTATTCCTCAATAAAACTGTTAAAAATAGTCTAAATATTCTTGCCAGAATGGTTTTGTCATTTATTGTATGTGATAATTGTACAATTATTTGTTTATTTTACTACCTCACACCTGTATTTTATTTTGTAATGATTTTTTTTCAGCAGCAATGAGCTACAAAAGGGGGGTAACAAAGTACACACTTAATTAAAATTTAATGAATTTCCACTTAAGAAAGTTGAAAATGAATTGCAAGTTGCCTAAAATATTTGTCAATATTTACTATCCACTATGGAGGTCACAGCAACATCACTGAGTATCAGAATTGGAGGACACAAACCTGCTGGAGACACATTAGCATTTACTTCAAAAAGTTATAATTATTTTGTGAAGAATATGTTTGAAGTGGATATTTTACTATGTAAATCTGTAGAGTGTTTATAAATGTCCTTTTGTAAAGCATGATTGTTCAGTTAGATTATTCCTCCAACAATTTCATTTAGTTTTGATTCCACATTGTCTCATTCAGGAATGAAAAGTGGAGCATTAGGTGTTAATACATTGATTCCATTAGTGTCAGAAGAATTTCACAAACAATTAAATGATACCCATTTTTCATCACTGTCAGATTCTGAAAATAGAAAAACAGTTCATTTCAAGGTAGTTTGATTTTTTTCATCCAACTCATGGACTCTAAGTAAAATTTTTAGAAGTTCATTTTGTCTAAGGTAAAACATTTGATACCATTGTAAATGCTGATCTAAATTTAGTAAAAAGTTATACATAGAAGATAAAATTATTTGGTTTTTCTTCAATGATGATGCAATATAAAGTTTGCTGTATAAAAGTACTGTAATGAATAAAATTAATTTTTAAGAAGGCTATGAGAGAGAATATCCTAGGAAGTAACTGTCTCTGCTACATAATTTACAATTTAAACCAAATAATGAAACCAATTAAAATAAAATGTGAAATAGTTCATATATATGTGTATATATATATGTATTGTTTAACATATATAGTTTATAAGTAGATCTATATAGTGAAAATAGTTTATATACAGTTAGTAAGTAACTGTGGTAATCATATGGTTTATACATAGAGTAAGTAAGCTACAAATTTTTATTACAATGCTGAAGTTGAATACAAAAATAAATATTTCAGTATGGCAGTATGCACTCTTTTTGTTGTCAGTAATCTGATTTTACAAATGTTTGGGCCTTTAAAGAGTGACAGTAAAGGGGTTGAAAAGAGAAAAACACCTGCATTGTTGAAAATAGGAGATCACAGACCCTATAGAACAGGCATTTTTGAAAATTTCTCAAAGACAGGAAGTAAATGGTAACAGTTAGAGAGATAAAGGAAAACCAAAGAAGCTATTTTATGGAGGACAAAGAGGAAATGCTTCAGCAGAGATAGAATAGGTTTCCTAGTAAAGACCTGCAGAGAAATTGCTAGGCCTGTATATATAAAGAGTAAGAGCAGCTGGTAATGAAAGAAGAAGAATGTAACTTAAAGGACTATCCATGGAAAAGCTACCCCAACTACTACTTTTTCTATCTTTGGATTCATGCATAATACTTGGAAGTCAAGTATCTATACTCAGGCATACAGCTGAAAACTCTTCTCTAAAGAGCTTAAACTTGCTGAGAGAACCTATGAGTTCTGATGTGGTAATGACATTCTATATTGGGTCCTATTTTGTACTCTTGCACCTCATATGTAAGAAATATCTGTCTTAGAGGGACATCCAAAAAATGCTGCATCCACATATACTGTAAAGAAAGATAAAGAAATCTTACATCTACTATTGATGCTAATTAAACTAAGCTTTCATTCTTAAATATGGTAGGAAAAAAAAAGATTTTCCAAATATTTGAGGAAAAAACAAGCATAAAAGAGAAAAAGTACTAGAAAGAGAACAGAAAACATGAAAGTAAAATTGGAAGAAAATGTCACAGAGGTAGTCAGACTAGAGTTTTCAAAGTAAAGGACCTATCAAGTTACATCTGTAAAATGGAATACTCAGCAATAAAAAGGAACAGAACACAAATATAAACAACAATATAGATGAATGTCAGATGCACTATGTTAGGTGAAAGGAGCCAGTCTCAAAAAACAACGTATTACATGATTTGATTACACACAATTCTGGAAAAAGTAGCCACATAGGGAGAAGAAATAGATCAGTGGTTATGAGGGGGGGGGAAGGTGAGAGGAAGGCATAAATAGAAAAGGCACAGGGGAAAGACAAAACAGAGCTAGGTTATGTCAGGGACCCTCCTGAAGGCAGGCATTAGTTTCCCAAGATAACAGATCTTTTCCAATATGTCAGTAATAACAAAGTCTTTTGTGCCAGGAATCCAGGACTAGTCATTAAGGACCACCTAGCGAACTACCTTTGACCAAAATAACCTATGGGCTTGCCAAATAGAGTTAAAATGCTTTGATGCCATTTATCAAGTGTGGTTTGGCATCAAGTGATGATGGTTTTTTGTATACAGACCACTAGGTAGATCTAAACCAAATAAATTTAGGCCTGTGTCTATATACTACCTATTTATTGTAAAGTCTGTAAAAGTAAGACAGCCTTCAAATATATGCCATCCATTCCCCAAGACTTCCTCAAATTCCGTGTCTGTGAAAGTTCTGTTATAAAAGCTAAATGCCACTACAGGCCCCTGAGTGTCATACTGAAGAGAAAGAATGATATGATAGGGTGGTTAGATTTCTGTTTGTCTGGATTGTTGTGATGTTTACCTTCTAAAAGGGATCCTAATGGTTGAGTGCAAACACTTAGGATGCCAACTGACCTATTATAAGTAATTGGTACCAAAGGAAATTGTGTGGCGTCCAAAGGAAAAGTTTAATTGTTATATTTTAGCCAAATCATGACCAAATTGTAAGCAGATGTTTGCCTCATACCAAGAAGTGACTAATGATGTAAAAAGCAATATTAAGAATTAAGGTCCTATAAGTAACATACTGAAAAGTAGCCTTAAACCAGCAAAAGAAATAAACTATAGCTATGAAACTAAAGAACAAAATAATAAATATTAAAACATGACAATCTGTGATGATGTTCTGTATAACTTGGGTGGAAGCTCCCAACATCTCATGCAATCATGATCCAACCTTCTTGGATGGGGTTAGTTCCTCCCAAAGTTTGTCTGCATAAGGGGAGGTGTGGGGGACTGGGGGGAGGAATATTTAAGAACCCACAGCTTTTGATCTCTGTCTAATAAGGAAATTTTTAGGGGACAGTGATTTCAGTATGTTCTATGTTGCTTTAATTGAAAGACACAAATCCAAGGATGAATCCCTAGAACATTCACTGACATGCTGGTTGTTAACAGTACCTGAAGAAGTCCTTTTACATCAAGATTCATGAACAGTCTTTTTCTGGTGTTGCTTACAGAAATTATGTCTTCAGGTTTTAGGTTAGGCAAGAATTATTGAACAGGATGTTGAGAAAAGGCTGTTCATAGATGCTGATGATTAGACTGTGTATTGTTTGAGTCCTTTGGGATATTTAACAATGTCAGTTTGCAATAAGGCAGAGTCTAGGATTAGGGGAGATTTTCCTAGGCACATCTAACATATAGTTATCAGTTCATAGGAAAAGCCACCATGAACACCAGAGACAGCTGACTTCATTGCCATTACAGCCAATGCATAAAAAACCATGGAATTGCCATGTAATGATATATATTATTTGGCAATTGAAAGGAATACTATAGATACACATTATAACATGGATAAAATCTCAACATAATTATTCTGAGTAATAAAATACAAACAAGGGGCTTCCCTGGTGGCACAGTAGTTGAGAGTCCGCCTGCTGATGCAGTGGACACGGGTTCATGCCCTGGTCCGGGAAGATCCCACATGCCACGGAGCGGCTGGGCCCGTGAGCCATGGCCGCTGAGCCTGCGCGTCCGGAGCCTGTGCTCCACAATGGGAGAGGCCACAACAGTGAGAGGCCCGCGTACCGCAAAAAAAAAAAAAAAAAAAAAAAAAAAATCCAAACAAAACAAAATACATATTGTATAATTCCATTTTTATAAAATTCTAGAAAATACGAACATCTATAAGTAAGTAGATCAGTCTTTCCTGGAGACAGCGTTGGGACAAGGAGAGGAAGGAGGGAGAGATAGATTACAATAGGGAATAAGAGGACTTTTGAAGATGATGGATATGTTCTTTATCTTGACAGTATGATGGCTCATGGCTGTATACATATGTGCAAACATACCAAACTGCATGCTTTAAATGCGTGCAGTTTATTGTTTATCATTATACCTCAATAAAGCTTTTATTAAAAAAAACTTTAAAAAGACATCCATCACTGTAATATCACTTAGCTAAGTATTATTTTCTAGCTTGTAATTTAAAACAGTTTTTAGCAAGGTTGATAATGTACTTAGAAACTTTGAATCATGAGAAGTTTAAATTTAGCCTTATTTAAGGAAAATTGTTATTTCATATAATAAATAGAATAGATACAGACTTATCTTTACAATAAGATTACTAACTCATTTCAGGCCACAATTTTACCTACCTATGAGAAATATTATATAAACTTCAAAACATGCAAAATACAGATCTGATATTCATGAACTAAATTTTTTAAAATCTTTAAATCTTTTTTGAAAGCTCCTCTTTTATCTTGAACCAAAGCCTTTTGTTCTCATCTTGTAACTATAGCAACAAAAGCTATTATTTAAATTTACTTATTCACGTTTCTTAAAGCAAAAGAATAAGTTAATTAACTTTTTCTTACACATTTTAACTGTTTATCTGAAATAGATATTCCTAGAGTGTTCACATAATGACAAAATGATTGCTTTTTTCTGATCAATTTACCTTTTAAATTTCTCGAGTGAGGGGGAAAAAATAGAAAAACAGAAAAAAAAATTTTAAAGGTGAGAGATGTTTTGGCTTTAGACAAATATAAAATAAATTGTGGTTGCCTGGGCTTTACAGGTGTAGTTGAAGGGGAAAAAGGGAGAGGGTCTGTGGGGACTGGCATGGCCCTGGCAGTTTGGGAGCTGAAGAGTCAGGAAAGGTAAGAGTTGGATAAAGACAAGAGGAGTACGATTTAGAAAGATTCACAAAAGAAGCAGTCTCAAGTTTTTCACATTTTTCATTTGTCTTTTGTATTTGTTTCCTAGGGCTTCCATAATAAATTACCACAAACCACGTGGCTAAAAAGATCATAAATTTCTCTCAAAGTTCTGGAGGCTAGAATTCCAATATCAAGCTTTCAAAAGGGACATGCTCTGTCTAAAGGCTGTAGGAAAGAATCTTTTTTTTTTTTTTTGCCTCTTTCAATTTCTAGGGGTTGCCAACAATCCTTGTGATTCCTTGTCTTTGTTGCTGCATTATTCCAGCTATTACCACTGTCTTCACGTGGTCTCTTCCCTCTGTGTTTCTGTATCCAAATCTCCATCTTCTTCCATTATAAACACAGTGGTCATTGGATTTAGGGCACAGTATTACCTCACTTTAACTTGATTACACCTGCAAATACCCTATTTCCAAATGAGATCACATTCACAGGTATCGGGGTTAGGACTTGAACATATCTTTTTGGGAAAGCAATTTAACCCATCACACCTTTGCTAGGAACCTTTTATGGAAGAAGTTTTAGAGTTTTAATTGACTTTAGACGCTTTATCATACTGATTACAGAAAGCAGACAATTTTCCATTGTATTTTTGTTCTCTTTTCTATTATAAGACACTCTTGTACTAAAAATTTCCCAAATTCTTGTGGTCACAATAATTGCAAAATGTCCTTGGTTAGACTGTGTCATTTAGAGACATAAGCAAATAAATTAGCATAGTAATATGTATCCATGAGAAAGATTGACTTCCAACTCAGTAAAGGGGCTGGCTGAGAATAAGATGACCCATGATAAATACACAGTTGTTAAGAATGATTCTTGTATAACTTCCTATCTATAGAATCTAGTTTAAAAAATGCCCATAGCAAGGTTCTGATAAAACTCCGAGATAAACAGGGAGGTTTCAGGGACACAAAAGCAGCACAGAGGAAAGTCCTTAAATGGTTTTTAAAAGGTGACCCAAAGCAAATTTTCCAGAGTGTCTGGCTGAAGAGACTGTCTGAACTCCTCAGCTCCCAAGGCCAGTTAAATGTAAGCTAATTATGATGCACCAGAACTTTCCTATAGACTGTCTAACAGGCAGGCAATCAGAAGCTTAGAAGCCAAAATTCACAAGAGAACACCAAAGTATGATAAAAATACATATCCTGAGAAACAAATGTGACACTGAAAGGCTCAAAGAACACATCAAAGCCCAAGTTCAGTGCCAAACTTAATCATACCAGAGGGTACAGTCTTATATATATGCACTGTTATCTAGTCAAGAGTCCTGGTCCTCAGCAATAAGTCTCGGACAAATCTTGGTGTAATCTCCAAAACATTAAAGTCTACTCAGCCAAAAACTACCAAGAACTAGCCAGTAGTCAGACAAGATCAGATTTATTAAATCTCAAGAAAGTCACTCAACAAAAGGAAGGAGGGGGCCTCCCTGGTGGCGCAGTGGTTGAGAGTCCGCCTGCCGATGCAGGGGATACGGGTTCGTGCCCCGGTCTGGGAGGATCCCATATGCCGCGGAGCGGCTGGGCCCGTGAGCCATGGCCGCTGGGCCTGCGCGTCCGGAGCCTGTGCTCCGCAACGGGGGAGGCCACAGCAGTGAGAGGCCCGCATACCGCAAAAAGAAGAAAAAAAAAAAAAAAAAAAAAAAAAAAAGGAAGGAGGGAACCTAGGAGTGCTACTCAACTAGAAGAGGAGGGAAACAATTTTTTCAAAGTTGTGTTTCTGCTGAAAGTTTGAAGAGGGTCTAAAAGGAGAATTTATTCCTAAAGTGGGATTAGGAGAAGTGAGAATTAACTAGTAATTGGGTGCTATCACGAATTAAGGGCAATTTAGCAATTGAGTATCTACAGTAATAAATGAAAATATGCCTGGGGCATTACTGGTAAGAAAGCAGTAGTCACTTGATAAGATGTTGCTAAGGCATTTTATAACTGCTACATGAACTGGGGAGAAACAACGTTTTATGTTTACTCTGCAACTGGCTTTACCTCTGTCTGTCTCTCCATCTTAATTATGGGAAGGAAAGCTTTTTCTCTTTCCAGTGGAGCTGATTTTCTCTCTTTCAATTCTAGATGAGTTTTAGCTTTTATATAAATCTCCTTATTAGTTTTTTTAAAGAAGTTTTGAATCAATATTTAAACAAAGTGCCCTAGTTTTAATAATGACTGCAAAACAGAACCAACATGTTATAAATTTTATGATAAAATATGTGATTTTATAATTAAGAGAAATTCGGAGGCAGCAGACAAGAAGAGAAACACAGGAGCACTGACTTCTTCATTGAAACACAAGAAATAAAGTTTGAAGTCTATTATTAAGAGTTATAGAGTTGCTAAGAACTGATATAAAGATAATGATGTAAATGGTAAGAGGAAATTAGATAATGTATTTTACTAATATAATCCACCAACTTTGGTATCTGGAAGATAAAATATTAAAAGTTTGATTAGTTGAGAAATGCAGACATATTAGGAAGATAACAACCAGAACACTGACAGAAAAAATGCTTATAAATACTTGTAAGTGTTTGCCTTTGGAGCCTGAAACTTGTGATGAGACTGTGTGGCAAGAGACTACTGCATTTCTAAAGTTAACAGTTTGTTGTTGTCATTGTTGTGATTGTTGTTACTAACTTTTTTTAAGCTAATACGTGTGAAGTTTTTTTTTTAATATGTGTAAAGTTTTGATGATTTTTTAGAAGTCTAAGGGAATTACATAAAAATATTTAATATTCTACTGAAGTACCCAAATAGAGATTTGCATAAACGGAAAAACATTATTTTTTTGGACTTAAGCATCGATGTTATGGAGATGTCAATTCTCCCTCTTCTCAAACACGTGTGTGTAGTGTTCCCCCACAAAATAAAAAAGTATTTTGTTTGTAAATGTGAATGTGTAAATTATAAAAAACTTAGCTCTATGAGGAAAAATAGATGTATAAAATTTGCCAGAAGAAATCATGTAGGAAAGTTTTATTGGATAGTTTTCCAAAATCAATATTAAACATACACTAACTAAAATGATTCAGTGTAGTCAAAGGGATAGACAAAAAGATCAGCAGATCATAATAGAAAAGGAGGGGGAGTAAAAAAGCTAGTAGATATGCATATTTTCAACTTGCAATTCAAACAGTGCAGAAAAAAATGTATTGTTTACTAAATAGTGCTGTGATGACTTTCTAACTTATTAAATAAATGAGAATGCATCATTTTCTTATCTATTATTTTTAAAAAGTTCAAATGGATCAATATTCTAAATTTAAATAAATGAAAACCTAAAAGTACTAGAGGAATATAATAGATTCACACACACACACTTGCTCTTAGAGAGGGAAAGACTTTTCTAAACCTTAAATAAAGCTCAAGATTAATCATTTTGTTTATAATTTTTTTATGATTTCTATAATAAAATTCACTCTGAACAAAATAAAATAATAAAAAGCTCAGGAAAAACATTGCAACATTTGTGCTAGTAATGATTTTCATAAATTATTTACGTATCATAAAATGAGCAAACTAATAATACAAAGGGAAACAATGGATGGAAAAAATATTCAAAGGATATAAAAGATGTAGAAAAATGTCTCAAATTTTTTAATTTATTTTTACTATTGAAATACAAAAAGTAATTCACTTAGAATTTTGGCAAAGATAAATGTTATAATATTAAGTAGAATCTTATTAAATAGCCAATATTCAACCATTTTAAACCTATAAATCTGCAATTTTATAGGGTTCAACCTAAATAGCATTAGTTTTGGAACAGCATAAAAACACATACTCTCACACTTTTTAACTAAATTGGAATAGTTTGAAAAAAACTCTGGTAATATATATCAAAATTGAAATTTATGTAACCACTAACATCAATTACAGCATTGTTATTTATAGCAAGAAAAAACAATTTTTTGAATAATCTAATAAATATCTGTAATAGAAATCTTACCTTGTTTAAAAGAATGAGATAAATTTTTATATACTGATATATAAAATCTGCAAAAATATTCATATAAAATGATGCAGAAACCTTTGTACCATATATGTACACATAACTATTTGCCTGGAGAGGCTTCAAAATGGACTACACTGATAAAAAAGAAGTCGATGATTTCTATTTGGGGGCATAGGACTGATAGCTTGTATTCTAAGGAAGACTTTTCATTCTAAATTATTTTGCACTATTTAATTTTTTTAACGTTTATATATTATTTTAATATTTTTAAAGCTGAAATTTTAAAAATTATGCTTTTACTAAAATTGAATTGTTTGCAATGTCTAAAACTTCCATGCTATCCCTTAAATTTGAAACCTTGCCAATACTGCATTCTCCAATTCTGCTATTCTTACTTGCAGGCAACTCTTATTTCCTAACTCATCTTTAAAGCCTCAACTTCCATCTTACTTACTCTAGGAAGGCTTCCACAGCCCCTAACCCTTACTTAGTTGTCCCCTATAATAAAGCACTCTATACTTGTGGACTTTATGGTAGTATCACATTATTTTGTAATTGTCTATTTTTTGCTTTCCCTCAATATTAACAAAAGCTCATTGAAGAAAGCTACATTGCAATATTCAGAATTATAACTCCTGCAACTACAATAGATTTAGGATATTATTTATACTCAATAAAGTATGTAGTGGTGTTAAAAGAATTGTGAATAAATGGAGATAAAATCTAGAAAATATAATTGGGATAGGAAAAAAAAGAAGAACCCAAAAATTACATTTGTCAAATTCATAATTCTGGCTATGACTTGACTTTGTCATTGATTGCCATATTAGGGCTTTACCAGCTTTCATATTCATAGATGGTAGTAATATCAGTAAGAGAGTGTCTTCAAGGACATGCCCAAAGAGGTATCTCATCGAGCGACGCAAAATAACACACCAATGACCTCTGACACTCTTTGTCCAAGAATGTTGCAGCAATCCTATATGGAAAGTAGACATCCTGGTTTGGTAAAAATCTAGGTTATTTTTAGAAACAAACCAGACTCTACTGGAAAGAAATACACTGTGGAAAGGAGGGGGAAATAGCCTTTAGTGTGTAACTTTAATGTCTTCAACTATAATTTATGTCACTTCAGCAAGGCCATTACTCCATAATAAAAAATTCTTCCTTTTTGTTTTACAGGAAGATTGAAATTGAAATTAATACCTAAATGTAGAAGCATGATAAACTGCCTGTCAGTGAGGTTTGCTTGTACTTTTATAAAGTTCAATATCTAGTTCTTCTTGGTTACTATGACTCATTTTCATTGAAATCATTTGTGGCATTATAGAAAGAAAAGGAACAGTATACTCTTAGTAGTATATGAATTTTCTTCTAGGTTCACATAATATCTGGTGTGACTTTACAGCCTAAGACAATTTTATGTTCACATTCATATCATTTATTACCCAGTGATAAGAAGGCTAAATGAAAAAGAATGGATGTAGCAAGCAAGCAAAAGGACAGTTTTGAGGGCTAGAAGAAGTTCATTACTAAACTTGGATATAGGTACTTTGATGCTGCAAACCCAGATCCCATTTAGCATTATTAGAGCAAATACTGCATATATTATCACCATTTTCTTTTTCAAGATACTATAGCTGTTATCCACAGACTTAAAGATGAAAATTTTATTATTATTCAATTTAGCTGACTAGGCTAAACTAAATAATCTTTCTTTCTGTGATATTTACTTTATAGATGTTATATTTCAGTCTTTTGATCAAATAAATGTGAAAACAATGATTTCACAATGCTTTAGCTGTGTTATCCTTAATATAGGGGTATAACTCCTAGTACTTTTTCTTTATTATTTTCTAGCTAGTCAGTAAAAGTAAGCTGTTTTAAAACTGGGAAGGAAATCAGGGGAAATAATTTAGGCTTCTATTTTTTCATTAAAAAATTAAGTTGGCAATTCCTGCCAAACCTATCTCAATGAAGGTTCTGTGAAGATAAAATGATATGAAGCATATGAAAATAGAGTACAAACTGTACATAAATAAAATACTAGCGTGCACATAAACTTCAAAATTGTTAAGAATTGTTATTACCTTTAGGGTTATGGTTTGCAGAAATGATGTCATCTTTGTTTGCTTTCCTCCATCCTTCTCTTTTTTATTCATTCTCATTACAATTTTCTTTTCTTATCTTTCTCCTGAACCAAAGAAAAATCCCAGCAAAGTACTCATTTATCCTATCCTTAGAGTAGTACTACTGCTTAGTCTCTCGTTAATCCTTTTGTCCACTTGTGAGATGTTTTTGGCCATGGCTCACGGGCCCAGCCATTCCGCGGCATGTGGGATCCTCCTGGACCGGGGCACAAACTCGCATCCCCTGCATCAGCAGGCGGACTCTCAACCACTGCGCCACCAGGGAAGCCCTACTTGTGAGATTTTATTTGTGGATGGGTTTCAAACTTTGACTTTCCACTTACTACTCTGTCCCAATCCCAAGCTATGTTTCACAGAGCCAAGCTAATATTGATCTTTCTTCAAGAGTTTCTTTAAATGTTCAAAAGAAGAAGGTACAGTGAAGATATTAACAAGAAACAGCAACTGCATGTGCCTTCTGTGTTATGCCATGGGCACACAACTGTGCCTGCAGCATCTCTGACACATTTCCAGCCTCCTCTATAGGCCTGAGGCCAATTATCCTCACCTTCCCACTGAAGCAGTTTTTGATTTTACTATCCAGAATTTAGGAGCACAAAGGAAGAAAAACACTTGCCTCTCAACTTATTCCAATATTTTTTAAGAGTGATCATTCAGAGTCTGCATCAGAATCCTTCTAGCTGTTGATTTGCCAGTCCTCACTGGGTAGCTACAGAAGCAGGAACTTAGAAGATGGGCATTAATTTAAGAAGTGCTTAAATTACTTTAAGGAACATGAGTAGCTCAGGGTAATCATTAAAAATGTAGTTCCCAAAATTACTCCAGAGATTTCTTGCCACAGAATGAATAGAATGATGATAATGACGATAAAATAATGTCATTGATGATAATGACAATGGTTCTAAATTAATACACTTTATTGTTAAAATGAGAACACAACTAGCATTTGTGAGCATTATTAGGTTGATGATACTAGATTTGAAGCCTATGTTACATATGACTCTTTGCTGTCCAAATTATGCAAGATCTGATATTTCCCAGATTGTACTATTTCCCATAGTGCATATGTCCACATCTTAGAGTTGGAACTTTACCTCCTACCAACAGAGATGTGGCCTTACCACTGTATCTACTCAGGTCATACTTAAGGGCATAATCTAACATCAGTACCTTTCCCAGTGTAATGGTTATTCAGGATCATATATCACATTCTGCACTGAATTTCACCCTTTTTAAAGTTGTTCTTCTGAAATGAGGTGAAGTTTGTGCCTGTCTTGTAACTGGCTTATTAGGAAAAATAAGAAAACATCTCTACCAAAAAAATGAGTTTATAGATAATAAATATAGAAGAAGGAAATCTTTTCTCATTGTCTGGCCACACTGCATGTTAAGCAATTAGAAAGGAAAAATCTTAGTAGAGATGCAATATTCATCTCTGAAGTAGTACTCATAATTTACAATAACATAATATTTAGTTTCTTAGTCTAAAACATGTACATTTTGATTAATAGATTTTTCAAGGTTTTGCCCAGGGACTAGTGACTGGGAATTTTATTTATGTTTGTAAAAAAGAGTGCAGTCACCTGGTATTCACAAAGACAGAGGTAATGATTATTTCTACCATTCTTATTTATCAATCTGTCTTTCTGTCTGTTTTTCTGATTATCTATCTACCTATTTAGCTACTGTTAATCTTATGTCGTTTAGCCCTAGTATTCAATTATAGGTAAAGTATATGAAAAGTAAGTAATAAATTAACAAACCAAATATAATAATAACAATAATAGAGTAGAATATAGGATTTAATTAATTATCAAAGGTTATGTTGTGGCAGAAATAAAGTCAACTCCTTTTTTATCCAGGAACTCTAAGACATAACAGTCATATTTACATATGATATTACAGTGGACTGTCTCAAGTATGAAATTAGTATGTGATGTGAAAAGTGGATACCCCATGAAGAATGGGAATTAATTAAAATGTGACTGGGAAATCTTATCTACTGGAATGCTGCTTTAAAATATTAACCTCTTAAACTCAAGGCAACATAAACAAGTCTTTGACTTTGTACACTAATTTCAAGAATCTCAATGTTTGAAACAAGAAATATTTCTACTAAAATAAAAGGCTGTATTATGAAAACTCATAAAATTATACTCCCATTTATGTGCATATCATATGCCACTATTGCTTTTCAGTCTTACTAATCTTTTGCCTTGCATATATTCTTGGTACTTAATTATAAATTCTTAATGTTTAATGATTTATAATGTGGAAGGCTTATGGGATAGATCCCCAAATAAATCTAGGAAAACAACTGGCAAATTTTTTAGAGTAATAATACCATTGAAACTCATAGGCTATGAGACTTTAAAATAACTAGATTATATGTATTTATATAATATATATACATATATTCAGACAGATAAAATTTCATCTATTCTCAGTATGTTTTATTATTTGAGATTTTTTTAACACTATGAGAATTGGTACTCAGGTCATTTCAAGTTTCAATAAAATGAAAATCTCTCAAAACGGCCCCATAAAATGACTCCATTTTCTTTTATTGACTTTAAATAGTATATTGTTTCTATCTAGGCCTTGTATACTTTGAAAAAACTAGGTAAAACTGAATATAACTAAAGGAAAGGGGACCATTTTTCAGACTATATTATATAAATGGATACGTTATTAATTATACATTATATAAACATACACATTAACACATAATGTTAAATAATAGCATAATAATAGCATAATATTGTCATTATACATAGAATATACTCCATATGATGTCATATATTTCTTATTTCACCATGCTCTTTTCTAACTACTTTTAACACTACTTTTTCACCCAGCAACTGCAAATTCAAATTTTCATTGAAAGAGACTATGAATAAATATTTCAAAATATTGTTCAAACAGAAGATCCCAAAGTATTGCCGATTTGTTACAGACCTAAAATGTATATATCTCTATTTTTCTCATATCATGGGTACATAACACATTTTCTTGTAATGGATGCAAAGTAAGTAAATATTAAATAATTATTTTATCTTTATGGTATTTTATTTTAATTGTTGAGACTTCTGAAATATCATATGGATACTAATCATAAAATATATTGATTAAATACTAATTATTAGAGAAATGTAAATCAAAACCACAATGAAATATCACCTCATAATGGTCAGAATGGCTATCATCTGAAAGTCTACAAATAATAAATGCTGGAGAGGGTGTGGGGAAAAGGCAACCCTCCTACACTGTTGGCAGGAACGTAAATTGGTCAGCCACTATGGAACAGTATGGAGGTTCTTTAAAGAAAACTGAAAATAGAGCTACCATATGTTCCAGCAATCCCACTCCTGGGCATATATCCAGAAAAGATAAAACCTCTAATTCAAAAAGATACATGATCCACAAAGTTCACAGCAGCACTACTGAAAATTGCCAAAACATGGAACCAACCCAAGTGCCCATGAATAAATGATTGGTTTATGAAGACGTGATATATATGCAATGGAATACTACTCAGCCATAAAAAAGAATGAAATACTGCCATTTGCAGCAACATGAATGGTCCTAGAGAATACCATTCTAAGTGAAGTAAGTTGGACATGTTATATGATATCACTTACATGTGGAATCTAAAAAATAACACAAGTGAATCTTTATACAAAACAGAAACAAAGTCACAGACATAGACAACAAACTCATGGTTACCAAAGGGGAAAGGGAGGTGGAGAAGGAATAATTAGGAGTATGGGATTAAGAGATACAAACTACTACACATAAACTAGATAAACAACAAGGATTAACTGTACAACACAGGGAACTATATTCAATATCTAGTAAAAATCTACACTGTAATGGGAAATAACCTGAAAAATATATATATGCATATAAAACTGAATCACCTTGATGTATAACTGAAACTAATACAATATTGTAAATCAATTATATCTTAATAAAAAACATAGAGAGGGGCCTCCCTGGTGGCGCAGTGGTTGGGAGTCCGCCTGCCGATGCAGGGGATACGGGTTCGTGCCCCGGTCTGGGGGGATCCCATGTGCCGCGGAGCGGCTGGGCCCGTGAGCCATGGCCGCTGGGCCTGCGCATCCGGAGCCTGTGCTCCGCAACGGGAGAGGCCGCAACAGTGAGAGGCCCGCATACCGCAAAAAAAAACAAAAAAACAAAAAAAACAAACAAAAAAAAACATAGAGAGATTAAACACTAGCAATCACAAAAAGAGAAACTACATCAATGGCACCTAGTTACATTACATAGAAAATATTTAATAAATATTTTTGGTGGATATAGAAGGAAACAATGTCTACCCATTATTTTGCAATCACTCTCAACTATTTTTTCTCTCTCTTTAATAAAAATTATAATATTAATAAATTAGACTAATAGGCTATCATTTATACCCAAATATCCTGTCTTCTTAGCATATCAATCTTATTCTCTTTATTTAAGGGAGGACTGAATTCAGCCTGATCCTTAAGAAGCAAAAGTCATTTGTTTTAATAAACGCTCTAGTGAGAGGAGTGCCCATGTGGATTTGAATGACCCAGTAATAAGGGTCCCATTAATTTCTCCAGAAAACTATTCTGCTAGATGACATCATCATTTGAATTAAAACTTCAGTGTCTTGCATAGATTTCAGGAATAAACTCTGGCTCACAGAAGCATATGGTGCATTTTATTAACATTTATTAGCATTCTATACCAACTTGAAATATCCTAGAGTCGCTGGTGATTGCTTTCCTCTCTATTATACCATAACATTATAGAAACCATGTTCAGGATGGTTGAGTGATGGTGAAGACGTGGATTATCCTTGTACAGGGAAGCATATCATGCAGTTGGACTGTGGTACCACACTGAGAGAAAAACCAAGATAATAAATGCTAGGAAGCATGTAAACAGCAGGGAGTCATAAGTACAGTGCCAAAGAAGAGATCCAAAGAGGAAATCAAAATAAGTAGACATTGGCCTATGGTTTTTAATCAGATGCCAGGAGCAAAACCTCGACAGGAGTAATAAGTCTGTGGCCATTTAATGGCACGTGAGGATCTATGCATTTGGTCAGGTCAATGTTTACATTAACTGGTGGAAATTATTGAGCATTCGCCTCTAACCCTGGAAAATGAACCAGCATGTTAGAAAGTGTATTTAATCCATTAGGTAGTATGTATTCACACAAACAAAGCAGAAAGATGATAAATTGCAGAAAAATAATTCATATGTAATTACTTCACGTTTTAGTTAATTAAATTCTACTCATATTTGGTAATGTTTGTATTTTAGATAAAACAAACCTAAAAAGTCATGTTACTGATTAAAACTTCATGTTTAAGGCTGTACAAAGAAACCTGCATTCCACAAGTGGCCATTCAATGCAAAGCTCGAATTGCATAGCAAGAGAGCTATTGGAGAACACTTCCCCAGATAGAAGGTGCAAGTTAAAACCCTTATTGAATCTCCCACTTTTCATTTTCTCAACAAGAAAAGAAAGTACAAACTCTCTGTAAACTGAAGGGATATACAATAATCCTGCCCTCAACATAAGATTTCAAAGTTTTTTTCCACCAGATCCAATTTTTTGAGGGTCTATGTTTTCTACTGAACTTTGATCTATTAATGTAATGTATTTCTCCTCTCGTGAAGTTCCTTTAATCTGCAGTGGAAAGTTGAAAACAATAGTTTGAATTAACTTCTGTTAGTAAACTAGGTGGTCAGATAATTCAATAGATTATCAAACAACTTCAACGACTTATTTAGTAAAAAATAAATAAATGAGTTTCTCATGAAGAAAGGCAGGAAGAAAAAAGATTAGTAAAGAAGAAGAAAAACTGCACAACGGTCATTTTATAATCTCTTTCTACAGAGAGAATTATGCAGGTCGTGTCTATGAAGTATGGAGTAAGAGTCCACAAAGTACATGAAATGTAGCTTTATTGTTTTTATTGGCAAAAGTATAATCTTGACCTTTAATAAACTGTCCAGGGAATAAGCCCTACGGATGTGAGCAATATGTGAAAAATTTCACCATAACCTACCTACTTTAGCACTTGAAAGAACACAGGTCCAGTTAGAAAATTTCATTTATATTTCCAAATTCCAGCCAGCAACCTAGGTAATCTACCACTGATTTTAAGTATTTATAAACTAGATGGAAATAAAGATGGCAAACATTTTTTTTTCCTCTCTGTAATCTAACTGTTCTGTACATATGGGTGGAGATAATTGAGGAAATTTTTGACATTAACTGTCCAACTAAACTGTCAGCTGTGCTTGAACATGAAAGAATGTATTGAATGATTAGAAGGCTGGCAAGTGCTGTCTGTCAATTTGCAATGATATTTGAACACAGTTAACTGTAGCTATACTGTTAGCAATACAAGTGTCTGGAAATTTATGTTTAACTAAAGCTCTCTTTGCCACCCTCCATGTAAGCAAGTCTCCATATTATTTAACCAGCATTTGCCATTCTCTTGCTAGTGTATGCTAATTGATACATAAAGATACTGAATGCTTAAGAACAAAAGGCTACTCTCTACACACCCAGAAAAAGTTTGCATATTGAACTTTTAGTACCTTTTATATGCTGCCTATTGTTTAATATTCTTTGAAAGCCATTTAATATTTTATCAAACTATCAAATCCAAATATGCAATAATTGTTTCTTATAGTCATGTTCACAAATTTATTTCAAATACATATCTTTTCTGAATTTGATTGTGAACTGTTTAAATTTTTTCATATTCCAGAATATTAAGCAAAGTACCTGGCACATACTCAAGGTTCAATACACATGCTCTAAATAAATAAACAATATTCATCTTGTTCTTTTCTGTTATTCCTCTCAATCCCTTTTTTCTGGGTATTCATCCAGTTGGTGCTTTCCCATCTTTAGACATAACATATTCACCCTCTTTCCATCTTGAATTACTATTGTTCCTTGAATGTGACAAGAATAGTTTCATCATAGGGACTTTTTCAAAAACTTTGTTTGCTCTCCCACTTACCCTCTAGACCTTAGATTATCAATATATCCTCAGAAAGTTTTGCCACACTCTGTCACTAGGCCACTTCTTTTGCTGTATACTCTCATCTGTCCTTCAAAATATCTCTCTTATAGTTAATATAATTATTAGTATAATTATTTTTAAAAATCTCCCCTACTAGATATTGAGTCTATATATATCCATCATCATATCTCTGCCCAGAAGACAATATATACTCCCAAATATAATTATTGAATGAAACAGATCAATATAAACATGATACAATATGTGTCCAGATCCTCAGAAAACTTTCTAGTGTATTTTTAGATTGCCCACAAAGATGACCGTCAACAAAGTGCCCACCTCATTCAAAAACTTTCCCACGGCATTGCTTGTTTCTTTCTAAGGTACCATTTTTCTTCTCCTGTGATCTGGTTGAATCATTTGACACTGATTCTATGCCTGTTATTACAGAATTTCCTGGAATCAGGCCAAGTAATATGAATGTGTATGTGAATATATATATATATATATATCCCCTGTTAAATGTCCTTTTGAACCAAAAAAACACCATTCTCTATGCCTTAATTTCCTTAACTCTAAAATATAGAAACTATACAGCATTGATTATAATCCTACAAAGAAATGTATTATCCTAAAACTTCGCAAAAACAGATGGTTGAAAAATTAAAAAAAAAACTTTGTAGCATATCATTTGCCCACAAGTCAATAAGCTAACAAGTGAGTGTCTAGATTATTTTGTTATTTCAACAAGCATATATGACAATATTGATGGCATCATGAGGCCTATTTTTCTATATAAACACAGACATATACTTCTTGAAACTTGCCTATACAACAGAAGGGAACATTGTACTTTCTTAAAAGAGTCGTGTTGGACTCTATGAAACAGATTTAATGTAATATCCCAAACCTTAAAAATTTATTATAATATCAAATAAACATATCACAATTTATATCAAAACAATAAATTCCAACTAGAATATAAGTCAAAGTTATTTGCCAGATATTAATACCCAAGGCTAGACATCAGATTCGTTTACTAGCTCCCAAGAGAGGAGCACTGACTTGTGTGACTTTTCCACCCACCCATAGTCATTAAATGCAAGTAATAAATATGAATATGCACCAAAGCACATATCAGAATTAGCAATCAAATTAGTGTCACTTGCATTCACAGCAGATTTTTAAGTGCCTTTTTAATTCTATTAGAAACATAAAGAAGAACATTTCACCCTGGTATGAATGTCTCTTTAGAAGTATAAAGCTGAAATAGAATTCCTGTGTTGAGGCAGGCTAGAATTTGACTAGATCTGTAGAGCTGACACAAACCATGTTGAAATAGGGTTGACCTGTAGTTCCTCATACTCAAATGGTCCTACTGAGAAAGTGTGAATTCTAACACTGGGTGGTAGCGCACTTTTGACCTCAATGGTTTTAAGCTCAAAGAAAAAGATATAGAAATGAATTCTGAGTTTTCACATACTTGAAGAGTCAAGCACAAATTTTTTGGTGAAACAATGTTTACGAATATAATTTTTAACTTCATTGACTAAATCTATTTTTTCAAAAGTTAGTCTGTCTTAAATTAAGAGATTATTTATCTTCAGACATTATACATATCTTTTTTTTTTTTTTTCCGGTACGCGGGCCTCTCACTGTTGTGGACTCTTCCGTTGCGGAGCACAGGCTCCAGACGCGCAGGCTCAGCGGCCATGGCTCACGGGCCCAGATGCTCCGCAGCATGTGGGATCTTCCTGGACCGGGGCATGAACCCGTGTCCCCTGCATCAGCAGGTGGACTCTCAACCACTGCGCCATCAGGGAAGCCCCAATATACATTTCTTAAAATAATTTAAACAAGACCACTTTGAATATTTCCGAAGGACTGAAGTAGCAAGTGAAAGTAAGATAGGTAGTCATGTCTTGCAAGAAATTGGGGAAATAAGAGTTAGGGAATTTGAAGCAAGATAAAAGGAGGTTTCCTTCTGTCAAGAACTGTGGAGAGTCTGAATTTTTACCCAACTTGCAAGCCAACAGTTAATCTAGGATAGTTTAATAGACACTGGTGGAAGATGTAAGACACTTGGGTCAGAAACAAAAATGATTTTATTACTCACAGTAATAGCAGTAGTCAGAGTACCAGCATTTTCCTGTGCTGTTTCCTCAAGCCAAAATTCCCCTGGAAATGTAAAGAAGACGAAACGATATCTGTACATGCAATGGGTTACTATGGACAGCAAGCATGACGTGTTTTATGCTCCAGAGAATATCAAGCAAACTATCCAGAGAGTGAAATTTTGTCTAGCTTCCAAGGATGTAAGCAAACCTGCCCTTTGCTTTGAAAGGTGACAATATCTCTGTCTTCCAAGGCTCTTCACTACATACAGATTCTTAAAAAATATTCCAGAATACAGTCAGTGCTTCTGCTAACAAGACATGCAGAAATGCAAGAGGCCCATGGAAAATTGTCTCTCAACACCTCTGAACATACATCTCATTTTTTTGCAAGCTAAGGCCAAGGATGTGTAGCTCCTGATCTCTTAAGAAGAAAACAGAAAACAGGTAGTCTGAAAGAGAGGGATGTAAAAATTACCCAGAGCTCTTAGGGTATTCTTTGTATATAAGCTTAGCAGAGTTTCTCTTCATAATTCTCTTTCTGTGACTCTCAAAGCCCACGAGGCTACCTCCATCCAGGAAATTGCTGTTTGGTATAAACAACACACTGACTTCTCTATAGTTTTGTTACAGGTTTGAGGATAGAAACATGTTATAATGGAAAACACAAGTTTCAGACCATTCCTCTCCACCTCTCCTGTCAGTTTATCACACATATTTGAATTAAAGTGTAAACCACTCTGCATAAATGTTAACAAACTACAGTTTCTTCACATACATAGCAATCTAATTGACTTAAGAACAAAAGTTTATAATATCCAGTATGGCTCAACCCAGTCAATATATTTAATGTTATTAAATCACAACAAATAGTGCTAGGGTCATTCTTTCCTATGTCCAAACTGTGAATAGTGAGCTAAATATGAGACTTTTAGTTGAATATCCAAATAAATACTATCCAAGAAAAATGTTGATTATCATGGAAAAATAACAACTGAAAAATGATTCTCAGTTGCATGTGTTATGAAAAACCTATGGAGTTCTGAATCACAGCTTTCGTTTTTTATGCTGCCAGAAATTCCACTATTAGCACACACAGTCTATCAAGTCTATCATGTTGCATAGGCTAATACTAAAACTACAATGCTAAAAAGCTCTGAAAATGCCCAGCAATTATTATGACATACTTAGACTGTGAAGGAGGCATAAAAGGCTATTCAGAATTTTGGTTTTGACATAAGGAAGCATTGTTTTGAATTTTTCTTATAGATTCCTTTGGTTCAAAGTTAGTAGAAAGCAAGATACAAGAAAGTCTCAGTTTTTCTTGGGCACTTTATGCCAAAGATTCTTGGTCTTCTGGTCAAATTGGTGTTTACTTTATTATTAAAACCTGTGAATATTCATTAGCTTCAGAATATTCCAGCTTTCAGACATTATAATGTAACTCAAGTATCACTAAATCAGTGAAAACAAGAGTGTAGATTTTATAGGTGCATTTATGTTTTCAAAGCAGATATGGTGTAAAAAAAATTTCCTGTGCATGGTAAAGGGAAGTTGTTAAACTAATTTTTTAGAGAGAGGCAAAATGCACTTATAATACTTCTGACTATGTTTATTCAATATTAATATCATCAGTCATATTGTTTTATTTTTTAATATATACATTGAATATTTTTAAAATTTAAAAAAGTATAAATTTACTTCACAAGGGAAATTGGTAAGTATAGTATATGACTAAAATTAGCCTTGTGAAATGCCAAATGATGTAAATTTTAATTGTATCTAGTTTACTTATCTCTCTTTTCTATAATAATTATTAAGTATAGCATAACATATAATGCAAATGTAAGTGTTTGGCCAATATGACAATACCATTTTATAGAATATCTGTATTTATAATATGGAACACTGACACATTACATTTACTTTTACTCCTTTCTGATACAACACAGAAATTATTAAAAAGTTATAAAATCACAAAGACAGTGAGAAAAGAACAACGGTTAGACAACGGGTGATTAGAAGTTAGACAAATGAAAGACACCTGATAACCTAATTTCAGACTGAAGAACATCTAAGTCTGACTGTGACAGGGTAAATATATAGGCATTCTAATAACAAGGAAGACAACTAATGTCAAAAAACCTCAGACATTCTCAGGAATTTGAGGTCCCTGGTATTGCTGAAGGCCAGAATACAGGGACAGGTTTAACATAGGAAGGTTAGTTAGAAGTTTGTGTCAGAGGAAGTAGAGGGGAAGTTAGGTCCCCTTTCCCAGACTATGTAGGCAGGAAACTGGTCTTCCTCATTCTATCAGATATGGGAAGCATATCAGAGGGTGTATACTGGGAGAATTCTGAAAAGATTTGGTGACAATAGACAAAGTGAGTGGTGAGAACCCCAGCCCATTTCTCTCGCTCAACTCCCACAAATTCCAAGAACCAGCTAAAACTGACCCATACTTCCCCACACCAACTCTCACACAGGCAGGAGATTGCAGGATTCTTCTCTATGTAACATGACCTAAGAGACAATATGAGAAACAAAGGACATGTGGTTGCTCCCCAGTGAAGAAGCCAGATACCCTATGATATAGCTCCAACAGTGGGGAAGCCCTGAACATGAACTCATTCCTTTCTGTGATCATTAGAATATTGAAATAAGTTATTTTTTATTATCTAAGTAACACACTAAAAAATAAAAGCAATTCATAGGTGAGATACAGAATATTATACCAACTCAGAATGAAATACAAACAGTTGAGAGATCCCATTCCATACTGGCCACTGAAAATATACAGTTAACTAAAATTGTGTGGCAACTATGTAAATTAAGACAGGTACAATTAATAGAAATATATATGTAGTTATTAGACCTTTAAACACCTCACTGAGATTTAAAAAGTTTTTAAATTGTTTTTAAAATTGTTTTTGTTATTGTTTTTGTTTTTATCATTTTAATATTAGCACATTTCCACAGCAAAAGAGACTACAGGCTGGATTATACTCTTTTTCCATAATAAAATAAAATAGTTAACATTCCTATTTTAGGCAGTATATAAAAGAAAATAAATGGTTATTTAGTGGCATAGTCTCTCAGGTAATTCCCCTATAAATTCTGCTAATTTGGATAAAGAACCAAAGGCACGCAACCTTATAACGCAATATCCTGTTCTACAAATAGAGATTTCTATCAGTCTATACAATTAATCAGATATGGTTGAAAAGTATTTTCAGTAGTTAACAAAGATTGGTCTATACTCTATCGGTATTATGAGAATAGGACTGGAATGAATGCTTTTTTGAATTCATATCCATTTGCACTCCACATTAATAATGCTTTCAATTGACTGAAACCAGCCAAAAAAATCTGGAATTAAGTGTCATTAGTTGAATTCACTCAAACTGGGTCTTTGAAGAGGCTCTACCAAGATATTAGGTTTCACTGAATATACTAAAATATTGTGGCATTTAATGTTCAAGTCTTAAACTACCCTGTCAGTTGAAATGCAGTGGACTTAGTAGTTGGCAAGTTACATATTTTTTCACAATTTCTAAATAAAGAGATAAAAGTATACATAAATTAGGGTGACTTTGGCCACAAGCAACAGAAAAATCTAGCCTAGATTAGCTAAAAAAGTATGGAAATGTGAAATATCCCAAAAGGTTTAATTCAGACTAGCTCCTATCATAGTTGAATTATGGTTCCAACAATTCCATGTATTTCATCTGGACAAGACAATATCCAGAGGGAGAAAGGGACTATTTCTTCTAGTTTGCTTGTAGAACGTCCAGTAGACCTATCATTGTGTATCAATGCCCAGAAGTTAGTCATGTGCTCAGCCCCTGATCAGTCACTGGAAAGAGAAGTAATATTTTCAGGAATAGGCTCAGATTTATAAGATTTACCCCCCAGCTGGGCATACAGTCACTTTTACTAAAGGATGTAAATATGAACAAATTATGATTTTGCTTGCAGAGAAGCAAGGGATGGATATTATGTCAGTAACCTATAGTTTTCTACAGAGAAGGAGCTGTAGAGGGAATACAAATCAAAGAACAGCATAAACAGTCTCCAGCAAGAAAATCGACATATGCACATGTGAATGTGTATACATACATATTCTCACATAAAACTGCTTAAAATTAACCTAACTTAAAATTATACAATACTTATGAATCACTATAGGAATTAGCTGATATAGCATTACTATCTACACATAAAGAAATTTATTTCAGATAACTGCTTTACATTATTGTGGGGCTGGCAAGTCAGAAGTTCATAGGACAGAGTTGAGGCTAGAAACTCTGAGGCAGAGGCTAATGCTGCATGCAGTCTTGAGGAAGAATTTCTTCTTGCTCAGGGAAACCTCAGTTTTGCTCTAAGGTCCTTTCAACTGACAGGATAAGTCCCCAGAGGCTAATACTGCATGCAGTCTTGAGGAAGAATTTCTTCTTGCTCAGGGAAACCTCAGTTTTGCTCTAAGGTGCTTTTAACTGACAGGATAAGTCCCACCCACATTATTGAGGATAGCCTTCTTTCCTTAAAGTCAAGAGATCTAGATGTTAATCACACTACAGAACACCTCACAGCAATACTTAGATTAATATTTACCTAGCAATGTTGACACAGCTGAGGGGTAAATCTTATAAATCTGAGCCTATTCATGAAAATATTATTTTGTTGGGGAATATAGACATTAACTATGTAATATCTATTTTGGTGACATATTTCAACTAGACTTACATTGGTGATCATTTTAAAATGATAGAAATATCAAATCACTATGTTGTATAACAGGAACTAAGTGTTGCAGGTCAATTAAACTTCAAAAGCAATCAAACAAACTCTTAAGAAAAGAGATCATATCTGTGGTTACCAGAGCAGGGAGTGGAGGAAGGGAGAAACAGACGAAGGTAGTCAAAAGGCATAAACTTCTAGTTGTAAGATAAATAAGTGCTAGGGATGTAACACACAGCATGATAAATATAATTAACACTGTTGTATGTTATACATGAAACCTGTTAGGAGAGAAAATCCGAAGAGTTCTCAACAAAAGGAAAACATTTTTTCTATTTCTTTAATATTGTATCTATATAATATAATGGTTATTCATTAAACTTATTGCAATAATCATTCCAGGATGTATGTAAGTCATATCATTATGCTGTATACCTTAAACTTATACAGTGCTGTATGTCAATTATACCTCAATAAATCTGGTAGAAAATAAAATAAAGGTTTTGATTTGATTTTCATTTGATGACAGAATGATAATTAGGTAATATATAAGGAAATGCCATTACATTTAAAAAATCATTTTGGTAAAGAAATGTCTGTTTTTTTCTACTGAGAAATTGATATTGATAAGTTGACTATACTTTAAAACTATTTTTATTATGAAATGCTTCATGCATACAGAACATAATATGCTATGAACTCATGTACATACCAGCTAGACTTTTTTAAATGCCTGTATTTTTTTTTGTTTGTTTTTGTTTGATTGTTTGTTTTGTGGTATGCGGGCCTCTCACTTTTGTGGCCTCTCCCGTTGCGGAGCACAGGCTCCGGACGCGCAGGCTCAGCGGCCATGGCTCACGGGCCCAGCCGCTCCGCGGCATGTGGGATCTTCCCAGACCGGGGCATGAACCCATGTCCCCTGCATCGGCAGGCGGACTCTCAACCACTGCGCCACCAGGGAAGCCCCTGCCTGTATTTTTTAACTGATAAACGTAATAATTGTCTTATACTTCTCATTATTAAATACCTGGAGAATTATAGATAAAACCTACTCCACCTATCCCATATCCTTTCCTCCTATCCAAGAGGAAACTCATATATTTAGGTTAGAATATTTAATGCATTTTCATATTTTATATATTATGTAAACAATCACTTTCACATACCAATAGTAGGATTTGCTTTATTTTAACATGCTATCATAGTGTAACTATTTTCTTGAGATATTTAAAAATCAACATTACTTTTTACAAATGTATTTTGGTTGATATATTTAAATTTGGTTCATTCATTTTAAAAGTGGAACAGTATTTCAATTTATGATTGCAGAAGGCTTCATTTCTCTGATCCACTTTTTATGAAACTTCCAATTTATCAATTGCCAACAAGAATTACAGGCACCCTTTTGCACAAGTTGAGATTCTATATATCTTGTTAGTCAAAGTGTGGTCTTCAGGCTAGCAGAAACTGCATAACCTGGGAAACACAACTTTAAACAAAAATAAAGTATACTATTATTCTTCATAAATAAAGAATTATATTTTCATATACATATATTAATCATTCAGATTTTTAACTCTTTATATTCATTTTCAGATTTTAATTAGATTGTCCATCTTCTTTTTAAGTAATATGGGAGACACTTTTATATTTTAAGCACTAATAGTTGGCTGGTTACTTCTACATTGTGTCCTAAAAGTTTTAAAATTTTGTTTTCTGCATTTATTTTATTAATTCATCTGGAATTTGGTTTGAGGTACTGTGTAACATAGAAACAGTTTATTCATATGTGTAGCCAAAGGTACCAATGGTGTTTATTGACTAGACTATCTTATCCATTCCTCATAAACACACAATGCTATCTCGGTCATATATCAATTTTCTATATGATTTGGATCCTCCTTCTGAACTATCAGAAGGAGAATCCCTTTACAAATACCATTTGATTGCAGTTACTAAATTTTTATACTAAGTCTAAATATCTGGCAGACTAAGTGCTCCACTGTGCTCCCGTACAAATACAATTTTCTCTTCAAAATTCTTGGTCTCTATTTGACTTTTTCTTCATCCAAAGGAACTACAGGATCATATTACCTAGTTCTAGAAAAAAATCCTACTGGGAATTTGATTAGAATTGCAAAGAATTTACAAATTGATCTGGGGAAGAATTGACATTGTTAATACATTCAGTCTCTCCATATAGGCCAGTAGATTGTACCTCCATTTAAAGTTTTTTTTTGTTATTTATTATTTGTATAAGTATCAAAGTAAATGTTATGATATTCTCCATAAAGTTCTAATACATATTGCTATTCTGAAATACCTTTAAGGTTTTTTTTTAATATTATGAATAAGGTTCTCAAATAGTACATTTTTTACTTTTTTTATAGGTATGTTTTGACCATTGCTTGATATATCCAACAATCATGCTGACCTCTGTCTTTATTATTTTTTTTTCTTTAGGATATTCTGAATTCTCTGTGTAATCATGACATATGCAAAAACATGATATTTTTGTGGTTGTTCCAATTTCTAAGTGCCTTTTCTTTGTAATTTCTATCATTGTTTTACTAACTGAAGTCAAATATAATATTCTGAATTGCAGCAATGATAGTTCGCTTTTCTGTGTTTTTTCCTGCCTTTAAAATGAATGATATTATCATTAATTGTGAAGTTTTGTAGGTTTTACATGGATAATTTTAATAGATTCAGTAAGTTTCTTTCACTTTTACTAAAATTTCTGTCAAAATATGAATTTTAGCAAATATTTAGTTCTTCTGCATCTGTTGAATAATCATTTCCATTTTACCCTGAATAAGTTAATGAGATTAATTACTTTAAAGATCATCTAATACCAATGTTTTTCTGTCAGTGAAAATTACTTGGTGTGATTTTTTCTCTCAGATATAGCTTCATTAATTTGGTTAATATTTGATTCTGTTTTTTTACATTTATGTTCCCTAACCACTATGCCCTATTTTTTTTTTTTTACTGTACTTGCCTTGCTTTGATTCTTCTTGTTTTGTGTTTCCTGCTTTGTGATACTGTCTGCATATGAAAGGAATTGTCTTCCTTGAAATTTTGATAGAATTCTCCCACAAAAATCTGAGTATTATGAGTTTTAATTTTGTCAGTAAAAATTTTAATTGACTCCATTTTGGTAATTTTTATACTTCTAAGAATATTTGTTTTGCATCTAAATTTTCTTTTCATTGGAAGTTTGTTGTTTATACTATTCTAGTATAATTTAATACCTACTTGTACTAGCTGTTCAGGTTGTTAATACAAGATAACATAGACAGGGTAGCTTTAATAACAGAAGTTTATTTTTAACAGTTCTGGAAACTGAAGGTCCAAGATCAAGGTGCCAGCTGAGTAGATTCCTTGTGAGGGCTCTCTTCATGGATTGCAGATGGCTATCTTATCAATTTGTCCTCACATGACCTTTATTTTGTGGATGCAAACAGAAAAAGAGCAATCTCTCTCTCTTCCTTTCCTTATAAGGCCATTAATTCCATCATGAGGGCCTACCCCCATGATTTTTCTGTTGGCTTTGTTTAACCATTCTAATATGTTCTTATTTTATATTTAGGTATTTTCTACTCTAATTGCTATGATTTCTTTTCTCCAATTTTTCATCATCTTTTGTTTCTCTCTCTTTTTTTCCTCCTTTTTCTTTCTTCCTATTTCTTGATTTGAAATTTTAGGTCATTAATTTTCTTTTTTTTAATTTCAAATTTTGCATTTAGGACTATAACTACCTTTCTGTGTACTGCTTTTGATATATCTTGTATTTTGTATGCTTTGATATATTAGTGTTCAAATGTAAATAATTATAATTTCAATTATGAATTCTTCTTTGACTATTAATTAAAAATCACATTTCTTAAATTTTCTAATACATGGGTTTTCTTTTTAATGTCTAAAACTATGTTTCTGTATTCATATAGTATTTTTTGTATTTTTGTATTTTTGTTGTATTTTGTTCTATTTTATGGTCCATTTCACTAAATGTTTCCTGTGTACTTAAAAAGAATATGTAGTCTCTAATTGTTGAACAGAGTCCTGTATGTTCATTAAATCATGCTTATTATCTGTGCTATTCAAATCTTTATTTTTATTACTTTATTTTTGTATTTTTTATCTTTCATTTTATCTTCTGGTTTTATTCTTTTAGTTATATCTTGTTAGTTGTCATCCCCCAACTAGTCACCTATGCTTATTTGGTTTTACCTACATTTTTATTTCTTATTTTCCCATCAGTTTTCCTTATATTCCAATCTATCCTTCTGAGTTCAATTTTCTTTTGTCTGAAATGTAATATTTCTTTTTGTGTGTGTGTGTGTTTGTGTGTGTGTGTTTTTTCCTGAGAGTTCTGTGACTTGGGAACACATCAGTTGGGATAGTTACAAATAATAAATAACAACTATTGAGACCTAAATCAAACTGAATAAACTATTAAGGGAAGTTACCATATTATAGAACCAAGTATAAAAATAATGCAGTCAGTACCTTTATTTTGTTAACAAGGTCTTGAATTTTATTTTTTTTCATCATGCAGCTCTGCTGGTGTAACTGCCATTGTCAATTGAGACATCTTTCTTCTTTGTTTATACTAAGTAGAAGAAATGAAGGACTTCCTCCTCAATCATGCATTTTAAGTTCTTTTTAACCTCACTGAGCTAATTCATAAAACAAAAAAAATCCAGTATCCAGACAACAACAATCCTCAGCTGGAAATTGGTTAGAGCTGAGGTGGTCAAAGCATTTACTGTAGTAGTTTTCACATTGATTCCATATTGTTATCAATTTGGGGAGGCTTTAGAATAAACCAATATCTGGACCCCAACCCCAGAGAATTAAATTTTTATCTGTGTCAATGGATCCAATGCACAAGAATTTAGGTGATTACAGTATGTTGGCATGTTTGAAATCCACCTATATAATGGAAAGGAGAATGAAAGAATTATGCTTTGTTGAACTAATTGTGTAAAATGGATATTGGTGTGGCAGGCATGTATCCATTACAATAAAATTCTTTGCCTTAAAGATGTTTTTATTTTACCTTTATTCATGAATAATAGTGTTCTACGTTGACAGACGTTTTCCCTGAGCAAAAATAAAAGAGTATTTCATTCCCTTCAGAGCACTAGTCTTACAAGAGGAGTCTGCCCTTATCAAGTTATTGTTCATTTGTAGGTATTTTTTCTCTTCCTTCTGTCATTGCCTTTAGGATATCTTTTTCCTTTCTTTTTTTTCCTGGAGTTCCAGTTTATAGGTTTTGTTACCCTATTTGGTTACAATGTGTTTTTTAGATCTGAAGACTATCTTTCTGTACCTGTGGAAAACTCTCAACAGCTATCATTTTACATAATCCTTAATCTTCTTATCTATCTATCTATGATAGATAGATATAGGGCAAGCATTACTGTTTTGATTTGTTTTTAATCAGCTGTATTCAATAGACAATGCTGGTTGTGGTTCAACATACAATATTTGTATTCTCATTCTGCCTTAATAAAAAAATTCCTATTTTTTAAATGGTGATATTGTGTCTAGTTTTAAATGACTGGCTTCACAGACTGCCTTCCTGTAGGCAGTTGTCATTTGATGCAGTTCTGACCAAGATGAAGTAAGTGGATATTGCTGGCTGGAGGTTCTAAGAAAGCTTCTAAAAGGGATAGAGACCTGTAGTTAATAATACTACACTGTATAATTAAAAATTTGTTAAGAAGGTAGGTCTCAGTTGTTTTTTTATCACAATAAGATAAAAAGGGGATAGATAAATGGAAAGCATTTTTCTTTTTTGTTGACTGTTATCTGCTCTTCCTCCCTAGAAAAAAAATTGTAATGCTAGGAGGTAAAGGAAAAGCTGTGTAGTAAAAGAGAAGGAATAGGAAACAAGAGGAAACTTATGTCCTTGATTAATTACCTAAACAACTGTCTTTCTTTTTTACCTCCAGATTGCCTGTGTGTGAAAATATATAAATATATAAATAAATGCCTATTTTGTAAAGCTACCAAATGTGTGTGTGTGTGTGTGCGTGCGTGCACACACGCACTCAGTTTATTAAGGAGCCAAATTCAATCCAAGTTTTATCCTAACAAGGCATCTAGTCAATAGAAAGGTATTTTGGTTTTGATTTTGGTTTTGGTTTTGGTGGTGTTTTTTATTTTTAAAGGAAGTAAATTATACAGTTTTAAATGAGAAGCAATTAGTGGAACCCAAATATAAGAACAAGAGATGACAATCATTCCATAAGTAAGACACGGTATAAAAGAAAAAAGAATATTTTCAAAGTAGAGAAGATAAACATAACTTGTTTTGGTCCACTTTTGTTCTTTCTCACAGTTACTGACAATATAATTGTAAATTTAGTTCCTATGTAAAGTCAATAATAATCTTTATTTTTTTTATATTTACAATTTTAACTAAATACTCCAAAAACACTAAGTGTATTTTAATCTTCTCAAATTATTTAACTACCTAAATACCTATATTGTACACTGCTCATCATGTTTGGATAATCTAGTGAGTAAGTCAGTGATATCCCATCATTCTGGGTCCATAATAAGGAGATTAGTTTGCACTTTACAAGTTTTCATTGCAACTCTATGATGTAAATTTTAAATTTATTTTTCATAAGATTCAAATATATACAACCCTCTTTTTTGAGTATCTATTCAAGAAAGTTTCTATAGTTAAGATCCAAGTTTCTGTCCTAAAACTGAAACATTAAATCCTGAGAAATTCTTTAGTTGGGGGCTGAAAATAGAGAAAAAAAATGGCCAAGTATAAGGTGAATACTTTCCAAAACCCTGAACCATTCAGTGAAACTACAAACAACATTTTGCTCTCTCTTCATAGCCAGGGCTGTTTTGAGACCAATTTTTGTGGTTTCATTTGGGTTTAGTATCTAATTCTTATGCCAGTTGGTAAGAATGAAAAAATGAACTAAACCCTAGAGAAGTTTCCAAACCCACAGAGCTGAGCAAAGGGTAGAGATTTTGAGTTTCAGGTTTCCCAGTATTTCAAATGAAAGGAAACCAAAGGCAAAATGCAGTGGACATGACATCTGTGAACAAAAACCAATATAAAGTTTGCTTTAACTGACTCATTGTGGCTGGAGTTACCTTCATCTTTCCTGCAGAAGAGTCTTATTTTCTTCTGCTTTATCTGCTCTTCACAAGATTCAACAGAAATGATGCTTCATTTAGCCATCTTAAGACTTAGCTTTTAAAACAAAGGTTCTCTTAGTTTACTCTCATATTTACTCATCAAAAAACTTTAAACATTATTAGTTTTCTATACTAAAAACCCTGTTTTTTTCTCTCTTCTGTTTTTTTCTCTCTCTTCCCTTTATGTTTAAAAATTTTAAATAACAAATAATTTTATGAAATCTTATCTATTAGTTTTCTAAACAATTAAAGTATCATTTTAAAACAGAGTAGGAAAGCATTATAAAATGAAATTTCAATGTAATATTTATTTAATGCAAATAAGAGCCAAACCAAATTTATGAAGTTTTGGCATGTAAATTTCAGGTGTTCATTTTGTAGAAGACACTGTCCTGGACTCCTTTGTCTTCAGCTTCTGTGTAGTCTTAATGAACTATATTTTAATTAAAATTAAGTGGGACAAAAAAGACTGAAAATATGCATACATGCATATATATTGTAGAAATAACATAATACAAGGTTAATCCTCAGAACATTAAAATTATGACATTAGACTCTTAAATATGACAAAAAACTTATATTCTCAATTGGATAAGAAAGGCCACCCGTTTATGAGTCGTATAAACTGCAAGAAACCTATTTTTATAAAGTAAAGAAAGAGGCTTTCAGAAATTGACTCACTGTTGACTACCAAATTTTTATTTAAATCAATAAATTATTTAAGATTATTTTAGTTTCTATGAGAATTCAGGAGAAGTAAGAGAATGAGGTGCAATAATCTGTATTTTCTGACAACTGATACCCTCTTCCTGTCATCTTTTTAACTTTATCATTTGTTTTGTGTTCTGTACATACTCTTCTCCTTTATAAATATTAGCACAGCAGATCACTCAGATACTGACATAATATTCAAAAATTTGTCTTAGGTAAAATATTTTCAGATTAGCCTGGCATGTACTAGGTACTTAATAAGAATCTTTTGAATATAATTGTATCCACTCAGATTACATTCACCATAAGTCTTATATTAAGCCATGGCCAATTAGATTTATTAAACAAAAATGCATTCATTCTATATCAGA
This sequence comes from Mesoplodon mirus, assembly GCF_964341445.2. Lineage (NCBI taxonomy): Eukaryota > Metazoa > Chordata > Mammalia > Artiodactyla > Ziphiidae > Mesoplodon > Mesoplodon mirus. The sequence goes on along the minus strand of NC_138980.1, from coordinate 97,931,693 downwards.
AATTTCCTGTCAATGAAGTCTTTTTTTCTAGGTTATTTGTAGCCCCCAAATAAGGAATTTTAATTTTTTGTTTGTAACGTTTATCATTTGTTGTCACCATTGATTTACTGATATAAGAAATAATAGCTATGAATAAGTGGAAGCTTTGTGGTGCTGGCTTTCAGAGTCAACATTTTCTTGAGAAAACGTTATAATTATAAGCCAATACCTTTCTTGGTTTTTCCCTCTAGCTGCTAGCAGGAAGTTTAACTTGTCTTTGAGGTCTATCAAATCAAAAACACTAACACTATTTGCTTTTCTTAATTTTTTTTTTTTAAGTTAAAGGTCAGCTTGGCTATTTAAGCCGTATCTTACCACATATTCCCCACTGAAAAAAATAAGCTGAAGATAATATCAAATGACATTTTTAAACCTTGCAAAATACACTGATATTTTACAAAAAATACACAAATTCCAAATGCTAACAATGAAATACTGGAATCAAGAAAAGTATTTCAAAGAAAGTCCAGTGAATTTTCATCTTTTATATTTGACCACAATCCACTCTTTCTCAAAGTTTTCCAAAGAACTGAATTGAGCCTAATTTCTAAATTAGCACAATTAGCATATTTGGTAATTGAATCCTGTTTGTATTTTAAATAATTAAGCTTGTAGGTTATATCAGCCTTGAATAAATACTGCATAAGTAAACACATTGAAAAGATTTCTATGCCTATTTTAAAACACTTGTGAAAGTCAGGCATACCCTGCAAGTTTAAACACATCATTACTATATAAGAGCCACGAAAAACTTTATAAAAGGCACCATGATTATTTTACTGAAGGGAAATTTATATTTGAAACTAGAAATGTACACACCTTCCTCAGTTAACTAATGTTCACTTTCATTGATAAAGCTAAGGGAGAGAGATAAGCTGTCAAATTCACTAGCATTTTCAAAGAAGTGTGGGGTTTTTGTTGTTCTTCCATTCCAGGCCACGATTTTAAAGCACAGGAGTCCACATTTTGGCAAGGATCCACGCAATTGATTTTAAAAGGTCTGGGTGAAAGAGACGTCACCTGGCAAAATTAGCCTGATTGATGTAGCAACTGATCCCTGAGAACTTGCCTTTCTTTACCTTTACGACATCCCTAGCCTCGGGTTCTATAATTTCATTTTTTCACTAAAGTGTGGCACCTGATCCTATGACACTTTTTAAAATTAGTGTGTTGGCCCTGTACTTTTTAAATTTCATTTTTATCTTTTTGTTTTGACATAATTTCAGACTTACAAAAAAGTTGCAAGGGCTTCCCTGGTGGCGCAGTGGTTGAGAGTCTGCCTGCCAATGCAGGGGACACGGGTTCGAGCCCTGGTCTGGGAAGATCCCACATGCCGCGGAGCAACTAGGCCCGTGAGCCACAATTACTGAGCCTGCGCATCTGGAGCCTGTGCTCTGCAACAAGAGAGGCCGTGATAGTGAGAGGCCCTGCGCACTGCAATGAAGAGTGACCCCCACTTGCCACAACTAGAGAAAGCCCTCGCATAGAAATGAAGACCCAACACAGCCATAAATAAATAAATAAATAAAATTTAAAAAAAAAAGTTGCAAGAAAAATACAAATAATCTTTATAAAAAATCCTGTATACCCTTCACCACCCAGATACCCCAAATTTTAATATAATGTATTATATGTAATATATGTATTATATGTACCCATATGTAATACATGCAGGTATGTATATATACACACATGCCTATATGTATACATATGCATATATATGTGTATATTGGTAGTTGATATTTTACAATTTATATTCTCTCTATATTAATATATATGTATATCTTCCCCACAATCTTTGGACAATAATTTTCCAAACATGATATTCATTTATCCTAAATGCTTCAATTTGCATCTGTAAGGGTAAAGGACATTCTCTTACACAACTACAGTAAAATTATAAAAGCTTAGGTAATTATTTGATATAATTCTCTAATTGGTAGCCAAAATTCAGATTTCATTCATTTCCCAATGATGTCCTTTATAAAAAATAAAATCCCAGGTTGTGTATTGCATCCAGTTGTCACATGTTTTTAGACTCCTTGATTCTGAAATAGATTTGCAGTCCTTGGGTTTTAGCATATTGATATTTTTTAAAAGTACAGGACAATTATTTTGTAAAATGTTCCTCACTTTCAGCTTCACTGTTGTTTTGGATATCACAGGAATGGTATTGCTGCCTTCCCAGTGCATAGCATCAGGTAGAGTGTGAGGCTTGTTTTTCCCCATTATTGTAATATTAATTTGTATCCCCTAGTTAGGGTCATTTTCTGCAAAGTTTCTTCACTATACACTTATTATTTTTTCCTTTATAATTAATAAATATCATGTATGGAAATAGATTTAGACTATATAAGTAACTCCCAACTCTCAAACTCATTTATTTATTTTATCATCTATTTATAATCCCTGCTTGAATCAGGTATGATGATTGTTGCCATCATAACTAATCATTATCTCCACATTTACTACAGCCGTATACTACAAGGAAGATCTTTCCTATTTTACCTATTTGTTTGTTTATTCATTTGCTTGTTTGGTTTATTTATTAATCATTTACTATTTTTGATATATTGATTTATATTTTGTTTGGTTTTTTTCTTTAACCTTTAGAGTGGGTTATAATATTTATTTGAAATATGATTTGATTAATGTTTTTGTTGAAATTCCATTTCAATTTTCCCTCATACCTTTTTTTTAAATATATGAAACATCATTAAACAATATACTCAGAGAAGAGTCACTTCCCCTCACTTCTATTTTTTTCTCAGCTTTATGAAGGTACATAATTGTTATACCAAAAATTGTATATAATTAATGTACAGAATTTGTTGAATTTGGACATATATATACACTTTTGTCATTACTGTAACAAATATAATCATCACCTCCAAAAGTTTCCCTGTTCCTCTCTCTTTGTGTGTGTGTGTGTGTGTTAAGATCTGAAATTGTAAAACCCCTAGAAGAAGGGAGAAATGCTCATTTTTTGAGTTATTAAGCTCTCCTTTGTGAGAATGTGCTATAATTTATTCAAGCACTCTCTTATGTATGAACATTATTTTCAATATTTCATAGTTACAAATAATGCTACATTAAATCACATGATATTTTTATTTTTTTAAAAATTGTGATTGGTGTATCTGTAGGGTAAATTCCTAGAAGTCAGATGGCTAGATCAAAAGGTAACTGAGTGTGTTTTTCATAAGCAGTATATTGATTTGAATTCTAACCCAAATGGTATGAGATTGTCCTATCGCACAACTTCAGCAATAGACCATGTTGTTTAACTTTTTAAATTCTGTCAATCTGATAGATAAAAACTGTATCTCAGTGTAGTTTTAATTTGTAATTCTCTGTTCTGAGTGAGGTTGAACATCTTTTCATAAATAATGTAAAGCATAAAAATGAGCGATCTACAATTGCACTCATAAACATAATGTTGAATCTCAAAAATATACTTTTGAATGTAAGAAACTAGGCATAAAATAGTATATTCTGCATTATCTCATTCATATCAATAACAAAATGTGTCAAAACTAATCTAAACTATTATAAATCAGGATAGCGGTTATCCTTGTCAGACTTGTAGTGACCACAAAGGATAATGCTGATAGTCCCTGAGATACTGGTAACCTCATGTTTCTTAATCTAGGTGCTTGTTTCATGAGCATGTTTGGATTGTGAAAGTTTCTTGAGCTGTAGAATTATGATATGTGCACTTTTCTGTATGCATATTTATATTGTTAAAAACACAGTGGGCTTAGATTGACAAGGCTACTAGATACAGAGTTTAATATGTTATCAAATATGAAAGAAAAGAAAAGACAAGTCTTTTCTTATTATTCAAATATAGACTGATTTGTGACAGTTGACTAGTATCCTAACCTGTTTCTGCTTCACAATTATCATAGAAGAGTATTGCCTTATGGGCTATATTCATGGAGTTTTCAGACTAGAAAGCTTTTTGTGTGAATGTGTGAAATTGAAGCATTTAAGTCTTATATCCCTTACTGATATCAGAATATTGGGATTACCCAGTGCTATTGTCATCAACCATGGGGAAAGCCACTGACAATCTGAAACTGGATCACTTATGTGTGAAAGTTAATTCAGAGAAGTTACAAACATAAGGTAGACACACATTTTTTTGTTTTTCTTCCTGGGTCATAAATCCAAAATCCAAGTTATTCTCTCATTTCAAATTCTTGTTTTGGATAAGAGGATAATAAAAGTTGGAAGCAGATTCCCCTCCCCATGCCGTTCACAGTAACATCTATTTGTATGTGTATGAGTGTGTGTTCAGTATCCTCAGTCTTGCATGAAAATAGACATAGCTTCTAACTGATGGAGGAAACTGGTGTATATGCAAGAGTATGTGTATCAACATACTGCTCCAAACAGTATTTCCCAAATGTCTGTCCTCTGAGTGCCATCTTCAGGATTTTGCCATATCTAAGTACCAGCTCTACTACATTAAAATTATTATTTACCTAACATTTATATTTAAGTAAATTAACTTTAAATATGTTTAAAAGGAAAATTTATGTTATTAAAAAAATGAAAATATAACTTGTCATAAATAGGAAGTGAAACAAAATAAATGTGATGAAAAGCACAACATTATTTAAAGTCTTTGAATCAGAGACTAGGTTTCCTTTTTACAAAAAAGAAATTAGTGGAGAGTTATGAAAAATAAAGCTTTAAATTGAGACTTTTTCCTTGAAAAGGCATGAAAGGTAGTTAAATATGAAATAAAGTGATCACATTCTGATTCACTTTTATTGAATAGTGGCTCTGAGCAAAGCCTAAAATCTTCTCTTGCCCCTTCACTGTTGTGGGTTCCACATTTTGTAGGAGATATTCTCTAAAATAACTCCCAGGATCCAGGTGCCTGGAACTTTTGCTTACCAGTATGACTTCTAAGCTACTATTTCATGATGATCTTCAGTTTTTATTTGCCTCTGGATACCTGGTTTTCTGTCTATTGTGGATCCACTGCTGAGCCTTTTTTGCTCAGCTTCATTGAATCCCTATCTCTTCTAGTCCTAGCTTCTCTTTTCTGCTTCTGTGCCCAGTAGCTGCTGCCCAAAGTCCTTAATCTGAAGGTTTGGACAGATATCTGACAAGTAAAATATTTTCTGGAACTGAATTCCCAAAAGGCACAAGGTAGCAAAAGACAGGCTTCTCAAATGCATGCACAGCTCTCATTAAGGTGAGATTTTGTTTTGAGAGAGTCCTTAGCCTTGAATATTTGCAGCTTTACTTTTTGCTTCTATCTTACTAGTCCATTGGCTTTAGGAGCAGAGGGAATTTATACAAAGTGAAGACAAAAGAAGGGCCATGTATAATTCTTAGAATCAAACCAGAAAAACAGTAGGTAGCTATCAGTTCATGCTTCACTTTGACCTTCTCTATGGAGAAGATCAGAATATGCTCTTTTGGTGTGTAGCCCCAAGTCCAGCAGAGCAGGGTCAAGAGCAATAAGCAGTGTACACTCTGTTATTGGCAACATACCTGTCAGCATTACCAAGAGGAATTTAGTCATAGCAAATGATTACTTGAGGGGAAAAGAAGAAAGCAGTATTCTCATTCCTAATCTCAAAGTGCTAAGAGAATTGAAGTGAAAGAAAGAAAATGTTAGAAGACCAAGTAACATAGACAGTATTGCAGTCTGAATAGAGCCCAAATGTTCTAAAGTTAAGTCAATTAAGGAATATGCTCAAAAGGGATATCAATATGTACGAGCCCTTTCTGTAACCAAATGCTTATATGGATGGATGATATATTTTAGAAATGGCAAAGGTATGGAAAATGCCTTTTCCCATATAAAATTTCCCTCCTCTTTGATTTATTAGACCCTGTCCTCCAGCTGTAATTGGAGACCTTTTCATAATACATCCAAAAACTACATAAATGCAAAGCAGGATGGAGTCCACTGAAGAAAAAATATATTATTCTGTATGTAATGCATACAATATGACTATTTAAGAAAGAAAAATACTCAAAAGTGGAGCACATAATTAATATAGTGTATCCCCAAGGCAAGAGTTGCATAAAGCTTGTAAGAGCCAACATAGAACAGGGATTTCTTACACCTATATTTCTGGCCATTTAGAAGCTGGCATTGTTAGTGGACTCTGCCATGTATCAGCTCTAGGCTTTGCTCTATTTTCAAAGGAAAATCATTTATGTTTCCACAATATTAAGGTTATTTTTTCTTTTTCCAGTATTTCTCTATTGCATTTATTAAATTATATAGTATAAAATTATTAAAATAATTTTAAAAAGTAAAATGAGTCAAGAAAAACAAATTAAAAAAAAAAACATACTACCTCCCTACACAAAGACTCTGTCAATCCTTCCATCTATCTATCTATCTATCTATCTATCTTTCTATCTATCTATTATCTATCTATCTATCTCACATTCTAATGGCTTTTTCATAGAATTGATATATATGACCAGATAATTTTTGAGATATTTCTTTTTTTGGCCCTAACATTTTCCTATTTCCATAAGGCATTTTCTGTGCTTTATGATTCAGGGCAGTTTTGCTGTAGAGCTGTCTTTTATAATCAAAAGTCCAAGCTCATGGGGGAGAATGACAATGAAGAAGAGAAGTTGCTTTACTAACTCAGCATTTCTGGAGATGGGAGAAACAGGTATGAGTGATGTAAGCCAATGGTGCCTGGGTTAGCTCTCTGTCAGTACACTGGCAGGAAGTCAAGGTATTCTCTGTGGGCAAGGCTGCTTGATGCACTAGAAGGTCAGATCCTACACTATGCACCACAGTCTAATATTCTCATTGCACAAATGAGACAAAATAACAGACTGGAAAGGACCATGGAAGTCAGAACATAGTTGCCCATTGATAAACATTGTCCATGATGAGAGTTACCCCCCTGAAATTCTTTTCCAGACACTGAGAGGGGGTTTTTCACAAGTCCCTATGAAATGAGAATTTGGAATCAAAATTAAGCTGATTTACAGAAGATGAAGAAATGCTCTCAGTATGCCAATATTCTTTGTATATCTGTTATGTAGTAGGATTTTTACTCAAAATAGTGTATCTCTCTACTTAGTTATTTAGTAAATGTTTATTAAAAATACATTATGTATAAGACACTTTGCTAAACATAAGGCAAAAAGATAAATTCGTGGACAATTCTACTACTGGTAAAATATTTCCAGTTTAATAAATAAAAATTTAGATAATTTTGAAGTCCAAATTATAATTTATTTCATATTTATTCAATATTTTATTTAATGAACTACATATTGGTTTAACATTTAGGCAACTTCTAACTTTCCTCTAGAATTAAAAAACAAAAAAAAACCCCTAAATTTAATAAACATTATACTAGAAGTATCCTGTTAGCATAAAGGATGCTCATTTATTTGACATGGCATAGCCTATACCTCTTATTTTCCTAGAAAGTCTCATTATCATTGCTTCCTTCTCCCTCTATTTCCATTTAATTATCTCATACCTTTCTCATCTTAAAAGAAAACAAATGAAAAAAAAAATAACAGCCACAATAACCCAAAACCCCTTCCGTAACTGCAAGTTTCAACTGTAAACTAAGCTCTTTTCTATTTTAGTAGTGTTTCAATCACCATTTTCACACATCTACTCATTCCTCAATTCATTCCTGCATGGCTCTCCTCTCCTTTACACTATGAAAACTAGTGTCATTGCTCTAGCTCACTAAATCCAGTCAGTCCTTGACTTCATCTTTTGTGTACTTAGTTATAAGTATTGGTTACTTTTTGCTCAGTGAGACTCCCTCCATTGGCCATTAGCTTCTCCATCTCCAGTGTTTTCTGGTTTTCTTTCTAGATGTGTGACTGCCATTCTCAGTTTCTGCTATAGAAACATGCACTACTGTTTACGTCAGAGTCTGCAAAAAACTCAAGTCCAAAGTCTCCATTTCTTCTTATTTTTCATCATTCTACATTTTTTCAGGAAAATCTCATTCATGTTTATAACTTCAATAATTATCAAATACTCAGGAAATATATATATATATATATATATATATATATATATATATATATATATATATATATATATATATATATATATATATATCTCCATTGAAGACCTCTCCTTAGAACTCTAGCCCTGAATACCCAAGTCAATTACTGACATGGCCACTTAGAATTCTCAGAGCCAACTCCTTCAAAACAGCTACAGAATTGAACTCTTGACATTCCCTTCCCAGCAATCTACCAAAACTCTGTCTTCGGCCATGATTCTCTAATTTTTCTAATTGGGCCCTTTGTCTTAACAGTTAATTCAGCAAGGCTTGGAGTCACTTTTAAAGAATCCCTCTCCTTTCTCCCCAAATCCAACCCACAATATATCCTTAAGATCTTACATCTTATATAGAGGTTGAGTTCATCTGTTTCTCTCTATCTGATCTGCACTACCTTGATATAAGCCAGTCACCTCTAATTCACAGCACAGCATTCACCCAATAACTGTTTGTTTACAATCTCTCCTTGACTCTCTCTAATCTTTTCTTTACACTGTAGCTAGAGGGATACTTTCAATAGAAAAATTGGTTTCTATTACTTGCTATCAAGTCTGCTCAATGGATTATTATTGCTTTTGGATAAGAAAACAATATCTAAGACAGCTTGCCAACATTTTACTCTGCTTACCATACAGCTGCATCTTTTGTCATCACCGTCTACTTCTCCAGACAGACCACATTTTGTTTTCTCGAAGAAAACATGTTCTCCTCAGTCCTGGGCCTTGCGTGTGCTGTTCCTTCTCCCAAACTCTCTTTGCTTAGTTCACTCACATTTTGTTCTTTAAATCCTAGCTTAAATATTTCTTTCTCTAGAGAAATAATCCTGAAGGGAAGTAGAGAAGTGTCTGATAACACCGTGTTCTTTAACTTCACAGAACTTTCCTCTATTTGTAGTCATGTACCTATTTGTGACTGCTAACTCCCCTATTAGACTGTAAGTATCCTGAAAACATGAGCTACACTTGATTTTTCTTTAAGATATATGTCAAGTGACCAGAACATTGCCTGATACATAGCAGATACTCAATATCTGTTGAATGATTAAATTAGTAAATGATTACACCCTTGAAAACTTGTCCAATTATTTCCTTAGAAAAATATTCTAAAAGTAGAATTCTATGTTATAGACTATTAACTTTTTAAAGGCTTTTTACAAATTGCCAAATTGCCTTCCTGTAAATATTTACTGTCCACCTAGCAAAGTCTGAGGGTTCCTTTTGTATATCCCAATGACTATTCTGAAATTATCATTAATTAAAAAAAAACCTGAAAAAATCAGTTACATAAAAAGATTTATTTTTATATCTCTGACTACTCATAATCTTGAATAGGATTTTTCCTTCTATAACCATGTTTTTCTCTTATTATCTGTTTATATCTGTTTCTCATTGTACTATTAGTGTCCTTGTCTTTTTTTTAGTTGAATTGTGCTTACTGATGGGAAGGAGAGAAGCATGAGATATAATATGGGTAAATTTAAAGAGGTTTCTATTCATTTTCTTAACAATTTTTGGTTGTAAATAACATGTCTAGTCTAAAATCTTCTAAGATATTTCATCTATGTTATTTCCTTGTATTCATCAATAGGTCCCACACAAATGCAGGTATTTATTAATAATTTCTTGTGAATGAAGGAAAGTTGGAATCAAAAGGGGAAGAGTTGGTAAATTATAAAATTACAGTGCTAAAGTACATTCCCATTTTTCCATTTTTTCCACTGCCTATTGGTTCCACTACATGGAAAAAACAAAATAAAACAAAACCCCAAAATACCAAAAACCAAAAAAAATATCCCTTTGGAAAAGGATTCTAAAACTTCACTTAATAGCTTATTTTAGTTTATAACCATTCTTATAAACCTGCCACGTTCTGGTTTCAAATCATAGCTTACCTCACAAATAAAAATTTGTTGAAAAGATTTTGAGTAGCTTGTTCTACTTTTCATGAGTACATGAAACAAAAACAATTCCTATTTTGGCATGCATCTTTCTTTTGAGTTGTAGACTGGTGAATATCAAATAATACAAGTACATGTGATGTTGTTTCACATGGGTCAGACCCTAAATTAAAAGAGAAAAGATCACTGGTTTAAAAGTTAGGAGATCTGGATTCTTAACTGGTTTCAGTTTCCTTCCATTTTATGGGATCTTACAATTCACTTGTTTGCCACACTGAGTCTCAAAGATTTTAGCTCCAAGGCAGTAACACGGGAGTATTTTTACAACTGCGTGATCAACAGAATCACCTAGACATTTGTTGAAAATATAAATTCCTAGGGCATACCACAGACATCTTGAATTAGAATCTCCATGGAAGAGGTGCCCAAGTATCTCTTATGCTCAGACGAATTTGGAAAAACAGCATTTGTTGAGCCCTATGGCTTTTCCTAACTTGAATCTAATACACTACTGAATGTAGAATAGTTAGCTAGTGGAAAGCAGCAGCATAGCAGAGGGAGATCAGCTCAGTGCTTTGTGATGACCTAGAGGGGTGGGATAGGGAGGATGGGAGGGAGGCTCAAGAGGGAGTGGACATGGGGACATATGTATGCATATGGCTGATTCACTTTGGTGTACAACAGAAACTAACACAGTATTGTGAAGCAATTATACTCCAATAAAGATCTATTAAAAATAAATAAAATAAAATTCTAAGTATTGGTTGATAGGAAATATCCCCTGAATTAGTAAGAGGGCATTTACTTTGGAAATTTCTAAATTGCTAGAATATCAGGGTAGATGAGGAAAAGAAAAGGATTATCTAGGGAAGTCCTACACCCTTTCCCACATCCTGATCTCTCATTGTCAGTCCCAGAAGCCCACTTTCAAAGGCAGCATCCTAGCTCCAGCCTAGTGGCCTTAAACTTTCCTACCAAAGTGACTTCTGTTTATGAACAATGACTGCTTTGATATGTCTTGTTTTAAAAAGACTCAGTCCTTCTTTTATGAATGTGGATGAATCTTTCTTATGTCCTTTCTTCTCTGAAAACAAGTTATTATCTATAGTCTTCCCCTACATGATCTGAGTTAAACATTATGTGTGCTTTCCTGTAAATTTACTTATATTTATCTACTACTTTAATCCACATTTCAGTTATTACCTTATTATTTACAGTAGAAAATAACCTATAAAACCTAAATGAAATAAAGAAAGGAAGAAGGAAGGAAGGAAGGAAAAGAAAGAAAATAAGATTGAGCAAAGAAGTTGAGGAATAGTCTGTGCTTGTTTTAGAAACTAAAAATTTGGGTAAATATCATAAGACTTTGATCTTATCATTTAAAAGAGATCATTATTTGATCATCTGGGTCATGACAGTTCTAGGGAAAAAAAACAAGTTCCTATTATTATTTGTGGTAATAATAATAAGAATAGAGTATGGCAACTCTACAATGCTTTATAGCTCACATAATTTTATCAAGCATAATTTGAACATCACATCTACCAGCCTTTTTTTTTTTTTTTCTTCTTCTTTTTTTTTGGCCGCGCGGCATGCAGGACCTTAGTTCCCTGACCAGGGATCAAACCCATGCCCCCTGTAGTGGAAGCACAGTCTTAAACACTGGACTTCCAGGGATGTCCCTCTACCAGGCTATTTCTCTGGGTAACATCACACTTATTTTCAAATTAAATAACTGAATTAAAGCTTATAGAGCATAATTCATACATCGAGATTTAGGTCTAATTTTCTTGGCTCCAAGTTCAATTCTCTTTCTTTTTTACCATAAATTCCCAAATCCCATGTCTTCAGCCAAATTTTATTACCACACCAGCACCCATATCTCTGTAGGCCTGAACCTAAAGGAAGCTTCTTCACTGAGTTTGTTCTCTAATTTCCTAAGACATGAGGAAAGGGCAAACTGCTGACCTCACCATCATGGTAACAACTCATGGTCACTTAATGCCAAATCTGGTGCTAAGCACTTTATTCATCTACATATTGTCCCACTTAGTTCTCACTCATAATATAAAATGGATGATACTGCCCATATTTTATAGATGAGTAATTGTCTCAAGTAGGTTGTCTAAGGTCAAAGAGTGACTTCACCTAGTGCCTCTCCTTTTATGGATGGCATATTATTTTGCCCACAAGTTAAACTCTGAATGACTTTCTCCACTGTTTCTATAGATGTTTCTACTATTATTTCCTTAATTACTTATATATGTTATCAGTTTAAAAAGGTATTCTTAGAAGTTTTAGGAACCTGTTGATCTTTCCTAAAATAGTTTCTGTGCAAGGAAAAGTTTTCTGAGTTCCTAATTATAAACTGAAGTGAGGACTGTGTACAATTAACCCTGAGTGCTGTGCTTATTGCACATGCCTATAAAAAAACACTGATTCAGAAAAGACTACAGACATAACTAGTCTTTGATACCTGGGTACTATCCCTACAAAAGTTTCACTGCATTTGCAAATATTAGGATAAAGAAGAGATAAGTAAAAGGGTAAGAGCAGGAGTAGGTAGAAGGTCAGGAGGAAATTTTAAATATATATGTATATATAGTATATTTCATAGGTAAAAACAAATACTCTAAATGTCAATTGGATGTAATTTTTCACTACTCAATTAATTGATTGATATATAATGAGGCAAGCCAAAGAAAGATTAAAGAACAGATCATTAAGATGGAGTTATTTGTAATAGAAACAAAATACACAAATACAAAAGCTGAGCAGAGGCCTTATCTCTTCCTTTGTTTTCTGGTTTGCTGTCTCCTTATATGTGGAAAACTTGGTTATTTTCATATGAACACAATTCACTGAAAATTAACATTGATTTTATCCTCACAGCCTGTCACATCTTTTTAGTTGGAGAGGGACAGAACCACCTCTATTAGGACAAATTTACCATGGATTAACATCTACCACATAATAGGTGGTAGAAATAGAGAGGCATTGATTCCATTACATGGAAGGGCAGTACTAGAACTTCCTGTTTCTACTGGTAGACAATCGTTTAAAGACTTCATAAAAGATTGAACTGTTAACACAGGCAGTTTTTCTAGACAAAATTCATACTACTATATAGAGGTGGTTTTTATAAATTAATATTTCACATCTGTTACCTAAAACTACATATTTTAAAATAGTAAGGAGGATATTGAAATATACCATCTCTAAAATTGATGGCTTATGCTTTAATTTATAGTCAGAGCTCATTTCTGTATAGTCTGCACATATCCCCCTTACATTCTCAAGGCCATAAAATGAAAGCAAGATTTCCTTGCTTGTTTAGACCTAGCAGGAACAGAGAATTGCCCTCTGGAAGCTGGCAACCTGTATAAGCTCCACAAGTACAAAGACCCTAAGTCTTGCTGACCTCTGGACCACTAGCACCAAGTCTGTATAATCCATGTAATGATATGACCAATTACATCCCTGATGAAGCAGGGCCAGTAGAGGCAAGCACAAAAAGAGAGAAAGAAAGATGGTTAGTTCAGATTTTAGGCTTGTCTATAATATGATAATAAAATCCACTTTGACTTTAGCATACCTATAAACTTCAGATATTATGATTTCATATTTTTATATATACCAGGAGAAAGGGCCTTTTGAAAACCTATCCTATTCTTAGGATCTCTAAATCCTTTATTTTATCCATCTATAACACATAACATTGTAAATGTTCCACATATACTTGTTGAATTAATAAATATTGCACAATTCCCAATTTAGAAGTATCTGAAGGGAGGCTTCACAAACGGCATATAGAGTACTGAGAGTCTAGCACTCAGTAAAGAGCACTCCTGAATTATGTGCCAGTGGCATAGTTTATCAAAAATTACTCTAGTCCCAAAGAGAAAAGAGAGAAGGGGTGGGGGGGGGAAGTGCTCATTCTACATATATCTACTATATGTTTTCTCTTCATGAGTGTAAAATAGCTTACTGTTCCCTAAACGTATTAGTTATCATTTAAGGTCATCACAATATATATACACTGAATGGATTTTCATTTTCCACATTGTGAAGGTAATTACTAGGCTAGAATCTTTCAGCTCCAAACTCACCCATCTATAGTAGTGTAATGCCTGGGCTGAGAATTGACTGTGAATATTACATTTCCCCTTTTTCAGGCTGACTCCCTGTTAGGTTCTGCCCAAAGGAGACCTTTGAGGAGACTGGAAGGGCTCTTCTGGTCCTCTTTGACTATGGTGCCTGTAGAGTCACTTAGCCAGTAGTTCTTAATTCCTGCAGAAGCAGTTGCTTCCAGCTGTCAATTCTATTATTTTCTTCACTCCAGAACTAATCTTTCCACAACCCCTCAAAGGAACCAGTAGCAGTTGGGCAGTACCCTCTCCTTGGTGGTCTGCTAAAGACCTTCCTTCAAGTGCTCATTTTCCTTTCATTTCCTCATTGGGATGCGTAGCTGCTCCCTGCTATTTGTTGTGTGTTATCTCTGTGTTCTCACCTTTGTAACCAAATTCCTGCTCTAAATTATTTCTGCTAAAATAATTAATGAGGTTTCTTTTTTTTTGACTGGACTCATATAATGTAAATTTAAACTAATAAACATTTCTAATTCTTAAATTTAAATATTTCATAGTTAAGAAGAATTCAGATTGCAAGTTAGAAGACAGATTTTATTTGTGGTTGCCTAATTTTGCACAAAATATAATGTACATTTTGATTTTATATATGAACTGAAACATAAAGAGAATGTATATATGTATATACACACATATATATGCAGATGATCAACATATTATTTGTCCTCATAAAACTATTTTGTAGGTAAAATGTGATAATATATGCAAAAGCCATTTGAAAAGCCATATGTAGGCAAATGGTAGACATTACTATAAAATAAATTTTCTAAATTGACCAAAAATGCTATGTTCATCTTGCTTTGCAAATTTCAGAATTGTGTGTATTACAAGAAAATACATCCCAATTGTTGAAATGCATTATTTAAGTTGATACCATATAGAATGTTTATAACCAATCAAATAAAAATAAATTAAATTTGAAATAATAAAATAGCAATAAGTTAGCAGGATTAGACTGGAACAGATTTAATTTCTCTTCCCTTTGGCCCTAGATATTGTGGGAGCTTTCTATTCAGAAATTAGGAAGAGTAGAGAACACACTTTCAGGGAGCCAGTATGAAATATATCTAAATATTAGTGAAAATATCTTCTTATGCATTTTGATACAGACTTTTCAAAGTTATTTTCATCATGAAGAATATATACTTTTCTTATTACAAATATAGGGATAAAATAACTAGCCCATTTCACCTAAATCTTCCCTTTTATTTTTTTATGATTTATTTTATTTTTTATTGAAGTATAGTTGACTTACAATATTATATTAGTTTCAGGTGTGTAACATTGTATTTTTTAAAATTTTGCTTGTGGCCTTTTTTCAAGTTTATTTATTTATTTTTGGCTGTGTTGGGTCTTCGTTTCTGTGTGAGGGATTTCTCTAGTTGCGGCAAGCGGGGGCCACTTTTCATCACGGTGCACGGGCCTCTCACTATCGCGGCCTCTCTTGCTGCGGAGCACAGGCTCCAGAGGCGCAGACTCAGTAGTTGTGGCTCACGGGCCTAGTTGCTCCGCGGCATGTGGGATCTTCTTAGACCAGGGCTCGAACCCGTGTCCCCTGCATTGGCAGGCAGATTCTCAACCACTGCGCCACCAGGGAAGCCCTGTAATATTTTATAGATTATACTCCATGTAAAGTTATTATAAAATGTTGGGTATATTCACTGTGCTGTATATTGCGTCCTTGTATCTGATTTATTTTATGCCTAGTAGTTTGTACCTCTTAATCTCCTTCCCCTGTCTTGTCCTTCCTCCCACCCCTCTTCCCACTGGTAACCACTAGTTTGTTCTCTGTATCTGAGTCTGTTTCTGTTATATTCATTCATTTGTTTTATTTTTTAGATTCCATATATAAGTTAAAATATATAGCATTTGTCTTTCTCTGTCTGACTCTTTCACTAAGCCTAATACCCTCTAGGTCCATCCATGTTGTCACAAATAGCAAAATGTCTTTATTTTTTGTGGCTGAGTAATACATACAGGTGGCCAATAGGCAAATGAGAAAATGCTCAACATCACTAGTCATCAGGGAAATTCAAATTAAAACCACAGTGAAATATCCCCTCATACATGTCAGAATGGTTATTTTAAAAGACAAGATATCGGTACAGCCACTATGGAGAACAGTATGGAGGTTCCTTAAAAAACTAAAAATAGAACTACCATATGATCCTGCAATCCCACTCCTGGGTATATATCTGGAGAAAACTGTAATTCAAAAAGATACATGCACCCCAATGTTCATAGCAGCACTATTTACAACAGCCAAGACATGAAACCAACCTAAATGTCCTCAACAGATGAATGGATAAAAAGAAGATGTGATATATATATTCAATGGAATATTACTCAGCCATAAAAAAGAATGAAGTAATGCCATTTGCAGCAACGTGGATGGACCTAGAGATGATCATGCCAAGTGAATTAAGCCAGACAGAGAAAGGCAAACATCATGTGATATCACTTGTATCTGGAATCTAAAAAAAGAAAGATACAAATGAACTTATATACAAAATAGAAATAGACCCACAGACATAGAAAACAAAAACTTATGGTTTCCAAAGGGAAAAGGGGAGGGAGGGGTAAATTAGGAGTTTGGGATTAGCAGATACACACGACTATATATAAAATAGATACCCAAAAAGGACCTACTGTATAGCACAGGGAACTATACTCAATATTTTGTTATAACCTATAAGGGAAAAGAATCCGAAAAATAATATATATATATGGTGACCAAAAGGGAAATGTTGCAGGGGAGGGATAAATTAGAACTTTGGGATTAACTTACACACAGTACTATATATATATAATAGATAACTAACAAGGACCTACTGTAAAGCACAGGGAATGCTACTCAATATTCTGTAATAACCTATATGGGAAAAAGAATCTGAAAAGAATGAATATATGTATATGTATAACTGAATCACTATGCTGTACACCTGAAACTAACACAACATTGTAAATCAACCATACTTCAATAAAAAAATATATATTTTTTAAAGACAGGAAATAATAAGTGTTTATGAGGATGTGGAGAAAAGGGAACACTAGTACACTGTTGGTGGGATTGTAAATTGGTACAGTCACTATGGAAAACAGTATGGAGTTTCCCCAAAAAATTAAAAATAGAACTACCATATCATCCAACAATGTCACTCCTGGGTATATAACTGAAGAAAACTGAAACACTAGTTCAAAAAGATACAGGCACCCCAATATTTATAGCAACATTATTTACAGTAGTCTGTGTCCATTTATAGATAAATGGATAAAGATGTATATATATATATATATATATATATATATATATATATATATATATACATACATACATACATACATACATACACACACACACAGTGGAATATAGTCTTCTCTTTTTATTTACAATTTTGCTCTTAACCCTTAGCCAAACTCTTAGTTCCTTTAAAATTTTATGTTCTCACTGACCTCAGTGCCTTTGCTCATGCTGTTTATAATAGTCTGACTCCATTTTTGATGTTTCACTGCTAATAGCTTTCAAACCCCACCAATTTTCCCTTCCTCTTCTGCCTCACATCTGGGTAAGCTGATTAAAAAAAACCCAGATGCTTTCTACTTTGGCACCTGTGGGAACTTCAAACCACACAAACATTGGCCTGTGTGTGGGAATCTTGACTCCAGTCCATGTGATTACCACCATAAGATCCCGAGCTAGGCTTTTTTCCCTGCTCTTTCATGCCATTCTTGGATCTGCACATGAGCCTACCCGGCTCTCTTCAGAAAGCCTGGTTCTGTGAATAGTAAACCTTTTCATGCCCTCTTAGTACTTGTGTTGCATCATTAATCTCAACATCTGAACCAGATTTTGAGTGTGAGAGTCCATTCTGCTTCTGCAAGGTGACACAACTACTGGCACTGGGAACAGGGAGTCTAGACAATGATCACCCTCACTGGGGATCTTTTTTCTCTTGCTGGGACTTGTTAACAACTAACGCTTATGCTCGCAGGTTAGCATGCTTTTGAGTTGTGTGGCTGCCCACTGGCAAGCTTGTACTTTGATCTGTGCTACATTTAATGGGTTCTACCTTGCCTCTGTTATAGATTTATCCCAACCTAAATTAGAAGTTATAATGGGTGTATAGGGACAAGAAGATGGGAATGAGGCCCTACTCAAAGTGCCCTTAGCTCATGTGATTTTATTTGTGTCTCTATAGCACTGTTACTGAAATTACTGACACCATCCCATTAGCAGCAGTTAAATACATTGCAGATGTATATTTGGCTAATATGTTCTATTTGGTTCCTATTTCAACAGGCTTTTAGTTGCCATTTGCCTTCCTCTTTGAAGGGGCACCAATATGCTTTTACTCAGCTATTCTTGCAGTACCTCAACAACGCTGGCATCACATACAGCATTTGCAGGAAAGATCTTAACTGCAGCTGACATTCTCTAAAAACACAGGTATGATATCACACTGAAGACATCATCTACCAAGGAGATTCGTTTGACACACTGTTTCAGGACATACCAATACACACAAAGGAGCTCATGAAAATGGGTCTTTGCCCCACACATAGTACTAGGCCCTGTCACCTCAGTTAAATTCTTGAAAATTATTTGATAATTAAAGTCTGTTCCATCCCTGACACTGCCAAGAAATAGTTATTGACCCTCTCAGCACCCATAAAATTGAAACAAGTTCAATGTCTTTTAGACATTTTTGGATTCTGGAGGCAATATATTTCTCAATTTTACTTATTTTTTTTACTTAAATTTTACTTAACGCTATCCAGGCTGTTACTTGAAAACTGGCCCACTTGGAATGAGCCTCCTACAACAAAGTCTCTAGAATTTGTCCAAACTGCAATACAACAGCATTCCCATTAATGCCGCCAAAGACTCCTTTCCTATTGAGCCTTTAGCAACTTCATTTTATGTATCTTGGAATCTCTGGGCCACTGATGATAGCCATAAATTGCCCATGAAATTCTGGTACAAGAAACTCTCCTCAGGCCTATTCTGTATATCATTAGAGTGTAAATTGCAGGCTGCTACTGCACTCTGCTGGAAGCAGAGGCTCTCATGGGTCCTAAGTCTATGACCCTTGGTACCCAACTGCCCGTTATGCCTTGCAGCGCCTGAAAGCTTGGCATGGTCCCCCAGATCTCCTTGCTATAAGATAGAGACAAGATTGGGCCCTCTCGCATATCCTGACTGCAGGAAGGGGTGGCCTCTTCTCCTGTCTTCAGTCCCTTGCCAGATGCCATGATGCTCTATAATGAGGTCAGCCCTGCCCTGGCCATCTTGGCTTCAGTGAACAGCAAAGAGAATTCCTACACTTAAGATGTGTTGCCACTATACACATGATGGAGCTCCTCGGAGATCTGCTGCTTTTCATCCATTAATCAGGCTATGCCTCATCATGATGAGACTGAAGGGTCAGCATAATTGGCTAAACCTCAGGTACTCACTTTAGCATTGGATTCCCTGGCCAACAATTGGCCCCATCTGCACACTTTTTCAAACTCTTAAACTATTGCCAATGATTCAGCTTGTCTTGTGTGGCCAATAGCAGCAACAAAAATTCCTTATCCAAGCTTTTCCTCTTTGGGGTAAAGAACTCTAGGAATCTCTCACTTCATATATATCCTCACTATAAATTAAGGTCTCACATTTTTCTTTACATAAAAGTCACAGTACAAGGCACTATACAAAACTGACAATGAAGAGCTTATGAACAAAGCATTCAATGAAAATTTCACCTCACTTATGGCCTCAAGGCTATAAGCATCATAGAGGACCCCAGTAGCTTACTTAAGCCCAAATATAATTAAATGAAGCATGGCACATTTCAGTCATCAGCCAAATATCATAATTGTAATAGTCTGTAACAATCATGAATTTTAACAGTCTGACTTCATTTTTTGGACCACTTATGGCTTTCAAGTCCCACCATTTCCCCTTCCCATTCTGCCCCACATCTGGATGAGTTAAGAAAGTTTGGATATTCCCTCTTTTAGTACTGCACAAAAATACAAACCACACAAGCCCCAACTCACATGCAGAAACCCTCACTCTGCCCCACTCCCTAGATACCATGAAACCCAAAGCCAGTCTTCCTTCTTGTTCTTTCATACCATTATTTGACCTCAGAAAGCTTCATCCTTATGTAAGTAATAAACCTTTTCATACCCTCCTAATATATGTGTGGTGTCATCAGTCTCAACATCTGAATAAATATTGGGTGAGGTGGTCCATCTCTCCTCTATGGACTGATAGCAACACTCTTCCTTTTGTATTTTTTTTAATTGTGGTAAAAACATATATAAAATTTACCATCTTAACTATATGTAAATGTACAGTTCAGTAGTGTTAAGTATGTTTACATTGTTGTAAAATATTTCCAGAACTTTTTCACCTTCAAATCTGTAACTCTATACACATTAAACAGCAACCCCCCTTTTCTGAACCCCTGATAAACGGCATTTTAATATCTGTTCTATAAATTTAACTACTTTAGATATACCTCATGTAAGTGGAATCAAAAAGCATTTGTACTTTTGTGACTGGCTTATTTCAGTTAGCACAATATCCTCAAGGTTCATCCATGTGGTAGCATGTGACAGAATTTTCTTCTTTTATAAGGATGAATAATATGTTTATTCATCCTTATATGTGTTTGCCACATTTTCTTTATCCATTCACCCATGGATGGACAGTTCAGTTGCTTCCATCTCTTGGCTATTGTGAAAAGTGTTGTGATGAACATGAGTGTGTAAGTATCTCTTCCCTGCTTTAACTTCTTTTGGATATATACCCAGAAATGGGATTGCTGGATCATATGGTAGTTTTACTTTCACTCTTTGAAAAACTTCCATACTGTTTTCCATAGTGGTTGCATCATTTTACAATATGACCAACAGTGCACAGAGGTTCCAATTTCTCCACATCCTCAAAAACACTTGTTATTTTCATATGGTGTGTGTGTATATATGTGTGTGTGTTTTATAGTAGCCATCCTCAGGGGTGTGAAATGATATCCCACTGTGGTTTTGATTTGCATTTTCCTAGTGATTAGTGATGTTGAACATCGTTTCATATGCTTGTTGGCTATTTATATATCATCTCTGGTTTTCTTTTTGTTCTGAACTCTTTTCCCTCTCTCTTTGGTTTATGTATATTTATCCTTCTGGAACCACAGCTAATGTATTTATTCAAGCCATTGGTGATTGTTGCACATCCCTCAACATTCTCCACCTTGGTCTCAGTGCTAATGAGAATATTTTACATCTGCTTTATATTCTCTAATGTAAAACTAAATGAAGAAGACACAACTAACACTCACTCCTGGTCCTGACACATTCTAGAAGGCCTCCAAATACTCTTGACTTTCTGACTTGATTGTGCAAATCAAGAGTTTTTTGCTGCTGCTCTGCTGGAGGCAGTCTCCAAAAGAAATTACTAAAATCACTTTAAATTAATTACCATCATTTGCTTTTCCTGTGAGCATTCCTGCTATTGGGTCCAGAAGGAGAAAAAAATTGTACTGTGACAGTGCTAATTTTAATTTAGCATCGATTCTTTTTGAAGAATTATATTAAGTGGCTTATTTATTATCAATGACTGTAAGAAAAAAGTACTACATCATGTCTAGATTACAAACAAGACATGAAGCTTCAGAAGGCAAGCAACTTGTCCAAGAGCACACAGCAAGTGTGCAGGCGACAGAACCTTGGGCTAGGCAGCCTGGCTTCAGAGTCCTCTCATGTTGCAAAGAAGAGGAAATTTGCCAGAAGCAATAGATGTTTTCCTTGAAATGTGGGGCTGTGCTATTATTATTCAGGAGGTGACAGAGAACAAGTGAGTTCAGTGGTTGTAACACTCTTAAGGGCCAGAATTATAAGCTGCTCTGAAAGCATAACAGAGTAATGTAAGTTTTATACATCTTTCTTAAGGCTAATACTAAATGCATGTATTGTTTCTCCATTTATTCAACAACTGAAAAGGAATATATAAATTAACATTCTCAAGGAGTACTTCTTAAACCATGTGTATAAGGCTTTTTTTGGTCTGTATATGAATTAAAATAATTTTTTGGCCACTTTGCTTATATAAAATATGAGCAAGCTCTGAGGCAAACTGTGGCTGTTTCTACATTTTACCAACTATTTTTCTCAATTTAGTAAGAAAAATATGCTCAATTACTCAAATGCTAATTCTGCAGGAAAGAGAAGGTAAGGAATTTATGATTCTCAGGTCAGATTTCACTCATTGCTTAATTTCATCAAGCGCTAGATACAATTAACATTTTTAACTAGTGAATTTTGTATGTGGTGTTGCTATTTATCCAAATTTGTTGATGGACTGAATTTGAAGCAATGGATATTTGTTAATTAATTTACTCATTTACTTATTCATTCATCTATGGTTTACAGCGTCCCCAAACTAGTTTGAAGTAACATGCATTCTTAAAACACATATGAAGCAAGCCAATTAAAATATAAAGTTGTTCAAAATCCATTTACAAGGTAGAAGGGTAGTAATGTACTATATAACTGGAAGGAATTATTTATTGTAATTTATCACATAGATTTATACTTAAAGAACATTGTCTCATTTGAATAGTTAGCAAAATTGGAGTCATGTTTGCGCACACACCACCATCACCACTCCAACACACAAGCTCATTCACATCAAATCTGTTTCTTCTACAGTATTCTCTAGAATAAAGTTACCCCTATCTATTCAAATGTTCAATTAAAAAACCCATTGTTGATTCCTCTTCTTCTGCCATCTTTTATATTAATTCATGAACATATCCCATTAGTGCTACATCTATAATCTAGCCTGATTCCATCATCTCCACTGCTAAGAAGCCCAAACCAACATTATGTCTAACTAGGACTCATGTTTTATATTCCTAACTGGTCTTCTTCCCCACACACATGAGCAAAGGGCAGTAAAAATTATGTTTTAACTTCAAATCAGGTAACAACATTCCTCTTAAGACCCTCTGCTTGCTTCCCATAGCAACTGGCATAAAACTCAGTCTCCTTCTATGGCATGTAATAACCTACAAATCTCTGATCTCATATCCTACCTATTTCTTCCTGGTGTAGTATGTTCCGGCTACATTTTTCCAAGCCTCTGAACATAGCAATCTCTTTCCTTCCTTGTGGGCATTGCACTAAATATCACTCTATCTGAAATACTCTTTCCCCAGAACTCTGCAGGAGTTTCTGCAGTTATTTCCCTTCATTTAGGGTTAAGTTCAAATTTCAGCTCCTCACAGGAATTTTTTTCTCACTATCCTAACTAAAGAGCACCGCACTCCTTTCACCTGCTGTGTTTACTTCAAAGCACCAATTTCCATATAAAGTGATATTGTAATTGTCATATATATCTATAGCATGTATTTGCCAGTAGAAGAGTTGCTTAATAATAAAATATAGTCACCTCTAATATTATTACTGGCTATAATTTATTAAGTGCTTACTATATGCCAGGCACTCTTCTAAGAATCATATTGTATTAACACATTTCATTCTTCATAACTCAGGAGGTTTGGTTCCTTCACTGCTAGGTCCAGAATGCCTAGAACAGTGACTGCCACAAGGTGGGAATAGAATAAAAAAAATTTGTTTAGTAAACAAATAAGTATGATGCATAATACCCTAAATTACTGTTTTCCTAGGAATGTGAATGGAAACCATTTCAACCATAATAATATAAAATAAAAATAAAGTAAAAAAGTGTTAAAAGTGATAAAATTGCATGTAAAGTACTCAAAACAGAAAAAAAATCAAAAAATTCAAAGTAATGTAGCTCTAGCTACCATTTATTCTTTGTGTTATACTTTGCATGTAAAAATGAATGTTTCCTTGTTGAAAAAAGTCAGTGACTGTGAGATGAACCATTTTCTGAAGAGTTTCTGGAAGTCTTGCTGGCTATAAGTCTAAATGCATTATTTAATACAGGTAAACAATGATGAATTTTTTAGCACATAAAATATAAATTTCTTAGCATTTCTAGTACACAGGGAGGTATTCATCATCAATGAAAATCTTAGGACTAAAAGAATGTAAATGTGTAATGTTTTAGTTTTCATAATAGAGTAAGTTAACTAATATATGTATCTTTTATTAGTATCTATTTTTAGATTAATCATGAGTATTCATTTATCAAAAGGTATTTCTCTGTAACTGATATTTAAAATGTCTATCTTAAATCAATATAGATCTACAATCTTTCAGGGCAATTTCAAAATCTGAAAAGCTCAAAAATCTAAATTCCCTTTTTCTTTTCTTTTTTTCTGTAAATTTGGCAATAAAATATATTTTGTGCAAAAATCTTATTTGAACTGATAGGAGGCACTTGTTGAGATTTGGTATCTCTAGTAGTCACACACTTGTGTTCATCAATATTTTGTGTTTTGTGTTTTGTGACATTGTGTTAAATTAAATAGTGAAATTGCCCAAAAGTGTTAAATACAGCTCCATGAGTAATATCAAGAGATGAAAATTACAACAAATTTTACTATCAATATCTCAGCAAATATTGTTATTGTATAAGCTTCATCAAGGTGTGTTTGTGAGGTATCTTAATAAGGAATGTGATATAGAAAATCCATTATTACTTTTTCTTTAGAATATGATTTAAAGAAACAGAAACATAAATTGTTGAAGTTTTTACACTGGAGCCTGAGAGTGGTTACAAGCACTAATAAAAAATAGGCAAACACTATAATGAAACAAACAACATACAAACAAAAAAAGATAATGACTGGTACTGATTAAATAGATTTGACAGTGAAGAAGGAAATTCATATGGCTGATTTGTTTATTAAACTAGAATATATCACAAAGAATTAAACATTAAAGACAAGTATGAATATTCAAGAATTCAAGAAGCATCATTGTGTAAAGTATCTGAAAAACTATAGTAAAACTTTCTGCAAATTATGAAGCAGCTTAAAATTATCAATATGTTGACAAATATGATAATAATGGACAAAAATCATTATCCTTGGAGAAAACTGAACGAATGAATGGTGAACATTTATAGCAATATTCCTATTGTGCAATCCCATGGATGATGAAGAAATTGTTTAAATGATGAGCATGAGGAAAGTAGTGTTTATGAACACAGGTGGAAAAATCCCTAAGATATGGTAAAAAATTGTGACCAACTAACTTCCTTCTTTGATCATGATCCATTTATCAATCAGCAGAAGGTTATGGCAGTTTTACTCGATTATAGACTGCTTAGACAGAAGGCTATTTAATGAGGAAGGCAAACTGAAACCTCTCTTTAAAAGCAGCCTATCGAAGTTCTGTCTCATTACTCGAGAATCCTGTTTCTGTCCCATCATCACATATCTAGCTCCAACCTGATGACAATGAACGTGTTAACATTGAAGTGACCCATTCACTAAGATTTCCAAACAACCTGACAGAATATTAATTACATGGGGAAGGAGAGAGAGAGACAGAGACAGAGAGAGAAAGGGAGAGAGGGAGAATAGATAGAAATATGAACATTTTCTTTGAATTGAGAAGTATTAGGATATTTGCAGTATATATTTACCCACATCACTTATCAACATATTACTATATGATTTGACTCTAGCTAAACACAAATAAATAATTTATTATTTTGTCCTAAGTAGGGTGACTCTTTAACTTCAGTAATATTGATTTATGTAAATATAGGGTGTTGCTTTAGAACTTGCTGGGAATATTATATAATATAGTCCATGCCTGTATTATCTTTCTAGAATTTGAATAATTCTGAATTCGAAAATATGTGTAACCTCAGGATTTTCAGACATGGGATTCTGGAGCTATTTAAGGTTTTATCATGTATGCTTTAATCAGATAATAATTTTACTAGCTTTAACATAAAAGAACACATAATATACGTTTTATCTTCTTTGTTTCTTTTTGGTTTTGATCAGCAAACATTAACAAATGTATGGTTCTTCTATTTACTTATCACTAAAGTATGACCTTTACTCCTAATCTAGTTGATATGTAGTCAAGCATACACACACACATGCACATACAAACTAGGAAAAGAACAAAAGGTAAGAAAATAAAAAGGCTCTGTCAGAAAATAGAAATGTTTATCAAAGTGGAAGAAAAAAATTGGAGAAAATATACACTGGAAGTTGTGAATGAGATTTTTAGAGATGTCATAAGTTAGTGGAGTAGAGAAAACTTTTTTGTCATGAGAAATTCGGCTCTTATGAAATGCCTTGGACTAAATGAATACATTAATCAAAAGTTGATTTAATGTTACATGGTAATGTTGTCCATTTCTGTGCATGTTCTGATCAATGGCAATTTATCTGGACGATTTCCAAGGAATAGTACACTGCTTGGAATGACAGAGAAAGCTCAGAGCAAGGTCTAGAAGAAATCTATCATTTTTTTTTAACTCCTATGGCATGCATTGACCTGTGGCTTAAGGAATGTATTGAATATTAACATAAGCATTGATTTGTTTATATTCTTTCTTGTTTTGCCTAGGATTTTTGAAAGCTCCATGTATGCATATCTACGAATGTAAGCCCCTTGACAACAAAGCCAGAAACTTATACTTTTTTCCTCTCCCACACAGAAGTGATTTATTGTACAAATCCATTAATTTAAAATCTGTTGATAGCTTCCCCTAAAAAATCATGAAAGGAGAAAAAGTGTTGAAAATATAATTAAATAAAAGAATGTCCATATGATATAATGAGTTCAAAAAGAAGACTTGAGAGAGAATCCCCATTTGTCTCACTTCTTTTACTCCTGACTTCATTTCTTCAATGTCAGCACTTTTTCTGGGCCAGTGAAATCTCTAGAACCAAAAATATTTGAATTATTTGGTAAGATGCTGCATTTCCTCTTTGGATTCAGCTTTATCTGTCTAGAAGTCTCTAGCATATTAATGTTGCTAATTTCATCACGGATACTGGCCCACACAAAGTAAAATGTTAGACTGATTTTTTGATAGATTCATAATTTTGTTTGCTGTTTTGAAGGAATCAGAGGGCTACAATTCCATTCAGTCTGCAGGAAAATGGCTTTCACCTTTATCACTCTATAGTAATGACTTTCCCTAGGGTCTCTAATTCCAATGGACATTTTCAAATGCACCATTTTACTTGACCCTCAGCTGTAGTTAACACTGCTTACCATCTCTCCTTTCTGAAAACTTGATTTCTCTTTATGGTGTTGCACTGATCTATTTATGTACTGGCTAATTTTCAGTCTTGTTTTGGCACTCCTCTACCTGACCTTTAACTATTACAACTCAAAGCAATTTTTCTTTTTCCTGCTCTTTACTCTAGCCCATAATATTTATTCATGCTCATATTCAATTAATATCTGTATCCTCTAGATGCTATTTTTTTAAAATTTAGGCATGTCTTCCAGCTCTACACTCTTGTATAATTATAAACAGAAAACAAAATGGAATTTCAGCTGAACGAGATGGAAAATCAGAGTATTTCTTGACACTTCCTCCACACCCACCCACTACACAGTTGATCACTAATTTCTTTCAAAATTATCTCCTCGGGGCTTCCCTGGTGGCGCAGTGGTTGAGAGTCCACCTGCTGATGCAAGGGACACAGGTTCATGCCCCGGTCCGGGAAGATCCTCCATGCCGTGGAGTGGCTAGGCCCGTGAGCCATGGCCGCTGAGCCTGCGCGTCCTGTGTTCCGCAACGGGAGAGGCCACAACAGTGAGAGGCCCGCGTACCACAAACAAAAACAAACAAACAAAAATTATCTCCTCAAATACTTTGAAATGTGACCTCTTTTTTCCATTTCTATATAATCTTCCCTATTCTGAGTTACTCTGTCATGTGCATGGTCTTTGGTGACTATCTACCAGGTCGTCCCATATTTATCTTTGTAATTTCCTTTCTATAATAAAGCCATAAGGATCTTTCAGAAAGAAAGAGACACACACTGCTGTCTTATATAACACAGTTTAATAGTTTCTCATTGTCTTTTGGATAAAGTATAAAATCCTTCAGATCCATAAGGGCATTTATATCAGGCCTGTGCTTTTACTTACAGTCTATTCTTTTGCCATTATTCTCATCAATCCCTGTTATAGAATCACACTGGCCTTTGTACCATCTCTGCCCTATATCAAAATTCTGTTTATCTCAGTGAATTTGCATGTGCCATTCCTGGTACTCCAAAAACCTCATCCCCACCAATTGCCTAATTTATTCTTACTCATTCTTCAGATTTCAGGAAAATCTTTCCAGGACACCCATAAGCTTTATCTATACAAGGCATCCCAGGGTTTTCCCATTATATCACTTATCTTGGTGAGAACACTTGAGGTCTACCCACTTAACAAATTAGTACTTGTACAATACTTTATAGTTGACTTTATTTACATTGTTGAACAACAGATCTCTACAGCTTATTTATCATGCTGAATGAAATTTTACGCCCATTAATTTTCCTCTCCCCCAGCACCTGAAAACCATCATTCCAAAGTTTGAGTCTATGAATTTGACTATTTTAGTTACCTCATATAAGTGGAATCATGCAGTATTTGTCCTTTTGTAACTGGATTATTTAATTTAGCTTAATTCCCTCAAGGTTCATCCAGGTTGTCCAATATTATAGAATTTCCTATGTTTTTAAGGACTAATAGTATTATTGTACATATGTATACTACACTTTTTTTTAATCTATTCATCTTTTGATAAACATTTACTTTGTTTTCACATGTTGGCTTGTGTGAAAAGTGCTATAAGGCACACGAAAGTGCTAATATTCTTCAAGAACCTGATTTCAGTTCTTTTAAATAAAGACTCAAAAGTGGGATTGCTAGACCATGTGGCAGTTCTATTTTTAAATTTTTTAGGAAACTCCATCCTGTTTTTCATAGAGGCTGCACTATTTTACATTCCCACCAACACTGTGCAAAGGGTTCTAATTTCTCCACATTCTCACCAACATTTGCTGTCTTTTGTTATTTGTTTCTTTGTTTTGATAATAACATCCTAACAAGCGTGAGGTAACATTTCATTGTGGTTTTGATTTGCATTTCTCTGACGATTAGTTTATATTTTCAGCTCACATCTTTCTTTTAAGTTACATTCTCATGTGTTCAGTTATCTATCGACATAACTACTTGTGATGCCCAATATTTAGACCGTAATCCAACATCTTCAGCCATAAAACTGCTCCTTCTCAACTTTTTCTATCTCAGCAAATGTGATCACAGCCAATTCATTAATGGAGGCAAAAATACATTTTGAATGTTTAGTATATGATAGGCAATCTTTTTTGTAAATATTAGTGATACAACGATTAACAAGACACATGATCTTCTGCCTTTAAAATCTTCCTACTGGGGGTAGGAAGGAAGAATCGAGTAAATAAACAAGTAAAAAACATAAATATAGATCATATAGATCGTGATATATGCAATGAAGTGAATAAACATGGTGATGTGGTTTATGTGGTACAGTTAAGTCACCTTTAAAGAGTTTGTATTTGAACTGAAATGTGAATGATACATACAGGGAGCCAAGGAAAGATAATTCCATGCAAAAGAACCTTTAAAAGCAAATCTACAGGGGTAGATATGAGATTCAAATTTTGATTGGAGCAAAGTAGACTATGTGACTAGAAGAAAATAATAGAAGAAAAATGTGGTTAGAGATGGTGTCTTAGAGATAAGAAGGGACCAGGTGTCAAGTTGGGCACAGAAGTTATAATAAGGAGTTAGAATACTATTTTAAGAATAGTGAGAAACCACATAAGTGTTTAAGCAGTATGTAAAGATCCAATTCATTTTATTAAAATATGATTCTCTCCATAGTGTGGAGTTTATGTCAGAGGTGTGTAATTATGGACCTTAGAGGACAAATTAGTAGGCCATTGTAAAAGACTAAGGGAGAGACAATGATGGTGAATTGAAACAATGGTCATTGTGGACATGGAGACTGATGCATATTTTGGAGGTAAAAATGAAATAAATTGATTATGATTTGACTTAGTCTAGTCAAAGAATGGGAGAAATCATGAAATAGCCCAAGACGTTGGCTTGAATAACTGATAATGGTGCTATTTATGAAGCTGGATAAGCCATTAGGAGCAAATTGGAGGAAGAATTACATGGTATGGTTGAAATGCATAAAACGTGAAAATAGAATATGAAATAGTTTGTATGGAAGCTTAGGAGAACAGCCATGGTAGAGATATATTTGTGTCATTATCAGAAAGCCATGTATAGCAGACAGACATTTACTTTGAGATGCTCCTTCATGGAAGGACTTGTTGACCCAGCAGCTGGGAGTGCTCTCAACAGACAGACTCCAATTGTCAGCTCCTTCAGGGTCTGCGTCAGGTACAAAAAGTCCCTTCCCCAAAATCACACATCCCCAGAGCAGCAGGCATCCAATAACTGACCACAGTGAAGATATAAAAGTTTGACCTCCATGGGACAACCCTGGTCCTCTACACACAGGTGTTTTCTAGGGGTCTTATTGGCCCACACTGTAGTTTGACTTCTTACTCTGCCCAATCCTGCTCTCTTCCCCTCTGATCCACAAGTGTCAGTCTCTAATAAATATCCGACATGTTCCATTTCTGCATCTATTTCCAGAAAGATAAACCTGTGACAACATAACACTTGATGAGGACTTTTATAGAGTGATATAGAAAAAACAAGGAAAGAGAAAAGATGATTAATAATAAGAAAAAGGAGGGAGAGGGTAAGAGGGGAGAGGAAAAGAGAAGACAAGACAGAGAAGAGAAAAAAATGAAGAGAAAAGAAGAGGAGAAAAGAAGAGAGAATGGTGGGGGAGAAATAAATGGGAGGGAAGGGAGGGTTAAAAAGGGAGCTCAGAATCATGACCTGGTCCAAGAATAAAAAAAAAAAAAACATTAAATTTTAGAAAAAGGAAGATAATTAATGATGAAAATGGGACAATCTACAAAAAAGAGTAGAAGCAGTCGACATTCCTAACAGTGAAGCAATTGCTCATGACAATAACTTGGAAGACATTCTTGACACTTTTACTTGTGTCAGTCTCACTATTCAGTCACTAAGTCTTTTCAATTTGTATTTTCTAAGGTACATTAATCTCACCAATTCTATCTCTTTATATTGTGTCCCCCCTTGTTGGAACTATGCAGTAGGTTTGTAACTGGTCTCCATACACCCACATTTGTTCTGCAGTCTAGTCTCTACAACCCAGAAGCATATAGGTTTTTTGGTTTTTTTTAATAGACTTTATTTTTTAGAGAAATTTTATGTTCAGAGCAAAACTGAAGGGAAGGTATAGAGATTTTCCATATACTCCCTGGAGTACACATTCAATGGCCCCCCACCCCACCATTGCCAATGTTCCTCACCAGAGTGATAATACATTTGTTACAACTGACAAACCTACATTGTCATCATTATTATCCAAAGTCTGTAGTTTACCTTAAATTTCACTCCATGTGTTGTACATTCTATGGGTTTGGGGAAATGTGTAATGGCATGTATCTAACATAACAGTATCAAACAGAGTATTTTCACTCTCCTAAAAGTCCTCTATGTTCTGCCTATTCATCTTTCCCACCCATGGATCTACAACCCCTGGCAACAACTGATCTTTTTATTGTCTCCATAGTTTTGCCTTTTACAGCATGTCATATAGTTTGAATCATGTAGTATTTAGCCTTTTCAGGTTGCCTCCTTTCATTTCATTATAAGCATTTAAGTTTTGTCCATGTCTTTTCATAGCCTGATAACTCATTTCTTTTGAGTGTTGAATAATATTTCATTTTCTGGATATACCAGAGTTTACCTGTTAACCTACCAAAAGACATTTTTTGTTTCCAGGTTTTGGCAATTATGAGTAAAGCTGCTCTAAACATTAGGATGTAGGTTTTTTGTGAACATAAGTTTTCATTTCCTTTGGATAAATACCAAGGATCACAACTGATGGATCATATAAGAAGAGTCAAACTGCCCTCTAAAGAAATGGCTGTGTCATTTTGCATTCCCAATAGCAATGAATGAGTTCCTGTTGCTCTACACCCTTCAGTGTTGTTGATGGTCTAGACGTTAGGCATTCTAATGGGTGTGTAGTGGTATTCTATTGTTGTTTTGATTTGCATCTGTCAGTTGGTGTATCATATGAATCATCTTTTTGTGTACTTATTTGACATGTGTATTCTTCTTTGCTGACCTGGTAAAGTGTTCAGCCCAATCTTTAGTCAGCTTATTTGCTTTCTTATTGTTGAATTTCCAGAGTTCTTTGTATATTTTTAAAACAATTCCTTTATCAGATATATTTTTTGTAAATATTTTCTCCCCGTCTGTGGCTTTTCATTTCGTTCTCTTACAGTGTCTTCACAGAGAAGAAAAATTTATTTTCAATAAAGTTCAGCTTATCAATTCTTTGCTTTATGATCATGCCCTTGGTGTTTTATCTAAAAAGTCATCACCAAACACAAGGTCATCTAGGTTTTCTCCTATGTTATTCTTTAGAGCTGTATAGTTTTGTGTTTTACCTTTAGATCTTTGATCCATTTTGAGTAATTTCTGTGAAGAGTATAAGGTCTGCATCTAGATTCATTTTTCTTGAATGCAGATGTCCAGAGTATATAGTTTTTAATCAAATAAATCTGACCCTATAACAACCTTGTCTATCCTCTTCAATGGCTTCCAAAAACACTTAGGTCAAAACCATTTACTAAGGCCTTCTTGGCTGTGTATGAATCTCAGGGCTTTAAAATATTCTCCTCTCCCTTACTGTAGCAGTCCTCTCCTAATTACTAATTCATCTTCAAATCTGAGTTTCAGGTCTCTGCTTCAGGAATATCTTTCCTAATCACCTAGACTAGGTAAGGTACAATGTGAAGTATGTTTATGTCCCAAATATGAATTAAGATGATTTAAATGTTTTTTCTTTTTCTCAGAAGGCTCAAAACTCCATAGAAACAGGGGTTTTGTCTAATCCTAGTATCCTCAGCAGAGTGCCAAGGAAATGCTTGGTGTTCCACAAATGCTTATTAAATAAATTGATAAAAGATTGGCTATAACACTCTGGTTATATTAAGACAATAATAATTGTACCAATTGACACACAATTTTCTAACAGATGCCTGTGTTGAGCCCCCCCAAATTTTTGACTTTTTATTCTCTTCTCTCATATTTGGTCTTATAAGGAACAAAAGTTTAATTATTTAAACTTTTGTGATACAACCAACTATTAAGTTCTTCATTCCATAATGTTTCCTTTTGATTAGTCAAATTATTTGTGCATGATGATAAAACTTAAGGTAGTGATGTAACATCCAACAATGAATTAGATTCAGAAAACAAAATTTCTCCTAGGTGAGATATGTGGCTTAAAAAATAAAACAAAGTGTACTACTTGGAAAAGAATGCAGGATAGAATAGCTTTCAAAATATTACCTTCTTGCTATCTTCAATTAAGAGAGTTATTTGACCTTGTCAGTGATCGCAGATAAAGTTTAGTGCTCACAAAATGCAGTCAACCCTTCCCCATGTCCATTCGCACACTAATATTTAAATTTTCAGTCTGGAGATTTTTGAGAATAAGTATTTCTTCCCCCAAATTCCCAGCAAAATAAGTTTCTATTTCATAACATTAGTTAAAAGTGATGATGCCAAAGCTAGAGTAGCAGTTCTTATATCAGATAAAATAGACTTTAAAATAAAGACTATTAGAAGAGACAAAGAAGGACACTACATAATGATAAAGGGATCGATCCAAGAAGAAGATATAGCAATTGTAAATATTTATGCACCCAACATAGGAGCACCTCAATACATAAGGCAAATACTAACAGCCATAAAAGGGGAAATCGACAGTAACACACTCATAGTAGGGGACTTTAACACCCTACTTTCACCAATGGACAGATCATCCAAAATGAAAATAAATAAGGAAACACAAGCTTGAAATGATACATTAAACAAGATGGACTTAATTGATATTTATAGGACATTCCATCCAAAAACAACAGAATACACATTTTTCTCAAGTGCTCATGGAACATTCTCCAGGATAGATCATATCTTGGGTCACAAATCAAGCCTTGGTAAATTTAACAAAATTGAAATTGTATCAAGTATCTTTTCGAACCACAATGCTATGAGACTAGACATCAATTACAGGAAATGATCTGTAAAAAATACAAACACATGGAGGCTAAACAATACACTACACAATAACGAAGTGATCACTGAAGAAATCAAAGAGGAAATAAAAAAATAGCTAGAAACAAATGACAATGGAGACACGACGACCCAAAACCTATGGGACGCAGCAAAAGCAGTTCTAAGGGGGAAGTTTATAGCAATACAATCCCACCTTAAGAAACAGGAAACATCTCGAGTAAACAACCTGACCCTGCACCTAAAGCAATTAGAGAAAGAAGAACAAAAAACCCCTAAAGCTAGCAGAAGGAAAGAAATCATAAAGATCAGATCAGAAATAAATGAAAAAGAAATGAAGGAAATGATAGCAAAGATCAATAAAACTAAAAGCTGGTTCTTTGAGAAGATAAACAAAATTGACAAACCATTAGCCAGACTCATCAAGAAAAAAAAGGGAGAAGACTCAAACCAATAGAATTAGAAATGAAAAAGGAGAAGTAACAACTGACACTGCAGAAATACAAAAGATCATGAGAGATTACTACAAGCAACTCTATGCCAATAAAATGGACAACCTGGAAGAAATGGACAAATTCTTAGAAATGCACAACCTGCCAAGACTGAATCAGGAAGAAATAGAAAATATGAACAGACCAATCACAAGCACTGAAATTGAAACTGTGATTAAAAATCCTACAACAAACAAAAGCCCAGGACCAGATGGCTTCACAGGAGAATTCTATCAAACATTTAGAGAAGAGCTAACATCCAACCTTCTCAAACTCTTCCAAACAATTTCAGAGGAAGGAACACTCCCAAACTCATTCTACGAGGCCACCATCACCTTGATACCAAAACCAGACAAGGATGTCACAAAGAAAGAAAACTACAGGCCAATATCACTGATGAACATAGATGCAAAAATCCTCAACAAAATACTAGCAAACAGAATCCAACAGCCCATTAAAAGGATCATACACCATGATCAAGTGGGGTTTATTCCAGGAATGCAAGGATTCTTCAATATATGCAAATCAATCAATGTGATACACCATATTAACAAATTGAAGGAGAAAAACCATATGATCATCTCAATAGATGCAGAGAAAGCTTTCGACAAAATTCAACACCCATTTATGATAAAAACCCTGCAGAAAGTAGGCATAGAGGGAACTTTCCTCAACATAATAAAGGCCATATATGACAAACCCACAGCCAACATTGTCCTCAATGGTGAAAAACCGAAACCATTTTCACTAAGATCAGGAACAAGACAAGGCTGCCCACTCTCACTACTCTTATTCAACCTAGTTTTGGAAGTTTTAGCCACAGCAATCAGAGAAGAAAAGGAAATAAAAGGAATCCAAATTGGAAAAGAAGAAGTAAAGCTGTCACTGTTTGCAGATGACATGATACTATACATAGAGAATCCTAAAGATGCTACCAGAAAACTACTAGAGCTAATCAATGAATTTGGTAAAGTAGCAGGATACAAAATTAATGCACAGAAATCTCTGGCATTCCTGTACACTAATGATGAAAAATCTGAAAATGAATTCAAGAAAACACTCCCATTTACCATTGCAACAAAAAGAATAAAATATCTAGGAATAAACCTACCTAAGGAGACAAAAGACCTGTATTCAGAAAATTATAAGACATTGATGAAAGAAATTAAAGATGATACAAATAGATGGAGAGATATGCCATGCTCCTGGATTGGAAGAATCAATGTTGTGAAAATGACTCTACTACCCAAAGCAATCTACAGATTCAATGCAATCCCTATCAAACTACCACTGGCATTTTTCACAGAACTAGAACAAAAAATTTCAAAATTTGTTTGGAAAAACAAAAGACCCCGAGTAGCCAAAGCAATCTTGAGAACGAAAAATGGAGCTGGAGGAATCAGGCTCCCTGACTTCAGACTATACTACAAATCTACAGTAATCAAGACAGTGTGGTACTGGCACAAAAACAGAAAGATAGATCAATGGAACAGGATAGAAAGCCCAGAGATAAACCCACACACATATGGTCAACTTATCTTTGATAAAGGAGGCAGGAATGTACAGTGGAGAAAGGACAGCCTCTTCAATAAGTGGTGCTGGGAAAACTGGACAAGGACATGTAAAAGTATGAGATTAGATCACTCCCTAACACCATACACAAAAATAAGCTCAAAATGGATTAAAGACCTAAATGGAAGGCCAGAAACTATCAAACTCTTAGATGAAAACGTAGGCAGAACACTCTATGACATAAATCACAGCAAGATCCTTTTGGACCCACCTCCTAGAGAAATGGAAATAAAAACAAAGATAAACAAATGGGACCTAATGAAACTTCAAAGCTTTTGCACAGCAAAGGAAACCATAAACAAGACCGAAAGACAACCCTCTGAATGGGAGAAAATATTTGCAAATGAAGCAACTGACAAAGGATTAATCTCCAAAATTTATAAGCAGCTCATGCAGCTCAATAGCAAAAAAAACAAACAATCCAATCCAAAAATGGGCAGAAGACTTAAATAGGCATTTCTCCAAAGAAGATATACAGACTGCCAACAAACACATGAAAGAATGCTCAACATCATTAATCATTAGAGAAATGCAAATCAAAACTACAATGAGATATCAACTCACACCAGTCAGAATGGCCATCATCAAGAAATCTAGAAACAATAACTGCTGGAGAGGGTGTGGAGAAAAGGGAACACTCTTGCACTGCTGGTGGGAATGTGAATTGGTACAGCCACTATGGAGAACAGTATGGAAGTTCCTTACAAAACTAAAAATAGAACTACCATATGACCCAGCAATCCCACTACTAGGCATATACCCTGAGAAAACTATAATTCAAAAAGAGACATGTACCAAAATGTTCATTGCAGCTCTATTCACAATAGCCCAGAGATGGAAACAACCTAAGTGTCCATCATCAGATGAATGGATAAAGAAGATGTGGCACATATATACAATGGAATATTACTCAGCCATATAAAGAAACGAAACTGAGCTAATTGTAATGAGATGGATAGACCTAGAGTCTGTCATACAGAGTGAAGTAAGTCAGAAAGAGAAAGACAAATACCGTATGCTAACACATATATATGGAATTAAAAAAAATGTCATGAAGAACCTAGGAGTAAAACGGAAATAAAGACACAGACCTACTTGAGAATGGACTTGAGGATATGGGGAGGGGGAAGGGTAAGCTGTGACAAAGCGAAAGAGAGGCATGGACATATATACACTACCAAACGTAAGGTAGATAGCTAGTGGGAAGCAGCTGCAGAGCACAGGGAGATCAGCTGGGTGCTTTGTGACCGCCTGGAGGGGTGGGATGGGGAGGGTGGGAGGGAGGGAGATGTATGAGGGAAGGGATGTGGGAACAGATGTATATGTATGACTGATTCACTTTGTTATAAAGCAGAAACTAATAAAAAATAAATTAATTAATAAATTAATAAATTAAAAAAAATTGATGATGCCACAATGTAAATAAATTAAATAAATATACACAGCCATTTTTCACATGTCTCTTACTAAGATTTAATGACAATGATGGTCTCAGAGAAACCAAAAAGTTGAGATGGTCCTAGAATGAGTTTTTATTCATTATTAAACAGATCCCCAAAGATATTAAAATTTACAATTATTGGAGTTAGTTTTGTAAGTAACATATTTTCAGGCAACTGGGGACAAAGTATTTCTGATTAAATTGAAACATTTCTTCTACTTCTGGAAATCCTATACGAGTATGTTCTAACTTCCTATATTTGTGGGAGACTTCACAAAAGGTGGTTAATTACAAGAACATACAACCTAAGTTATCATGAATGTAAATCTTTTCCTGTGATGTATTTAACATGAGAAAAATATCAAACAATGAACTTGAACATTCTTGATTTTACTATTTAGTCATTAATTTTTTAATAAGTACAAAGTGGTATTAAGTACTCTATCCTTGGCCATATTTTTTCCTTAACATATGAAAGATTAAAATCAAAATCTTGTTACATATTAAAGTAAGAATTATTTTATGGAGGATCATTTGCTTACTGTTTATTTGGTGAAAACCTCAAAGTATTATTTTGGGGCTGGACGGAATATGAGCAGCGAAGACTGGCATTGTCAGAAACAGCACACAGCATAGGGCTGATTCAGGATTTCTGAAGTGATTTAAACTCCCACTGACTATTAACCTTCATATTTGCATTTGGGTGAGATCCTGAGTTATTCTTTAACAAACATTAGCATGATGTGCCTCGTACACATTAGAACTTTCCCAGGAATCAATAGAGAAATTTGAGATAGACTTAGAAGTCTGGGAGAGATTGGCAGAGTTAGAAGTGAATGTCAGGAAACATAAGTTATAACATTTCCCCATCAGTGGAAGCAGAGGTAACTCCACTGGTAGGGAATGTTAAGTAATTATCTTTTTTTTTCTCGTAAATATTTCCTTGTAAATAATTGTTCTATCCTAATAAATAAGTTATATTCAACTGCTCCCTCATTTTTTCCCCTAAATGTTCCAATGCATGCAACTTGCTGAGATGAAATGTAAATGCATTCTATTTCATTTGATAAAAAATGTTGACTCTTCGAGAGAAGAAAGAAACCTATCTTCACAAAACACTAAAATTTTGTTTGCAAAATAGTCTCTTTCCATCAATATCAGATTGCTTTGCTATTATAACTATATTTTCTTGACAATTTTGTAAAACCACAAAAAGTTATATCTAAAATACTATCCTAAATATGGGGGAAAAGTCAATACTAATTCCCAGATAATATACCCAATTTATTAAACAGTCTGACATTGCCAATGTGCATTCAAAAAATGTGTTTGTTATGGTGTTTGTTTTGATTTTATAACTAGGCTATTTAATCAAGTCATTTTACAATATGTCTTTTATCCTCATTACCATCATCTGTCATCCCTGGCAAATCTTCTCACACCTGAGAAGCACACATACACACACACTGACACACACACACACACACATACTACAGTACAATTTAGATCAATAAACACTCCACTCTCACTTCTGAGTCTCCATGTGACATGCTCTGGGGGAAGAGTAGGTCCCTAACATACGTAGTATATATGGCAGAAATATAAATGAGACACTAGATACTGGGAATCCATGTATTTAAAAGTAATAAATCATGCTAACTGCTAAATAAAATATATAGCCTGACAAATATAATTTATTACAACATAGAAAAATATGTGTGAAGTTATGTTTTTTACCTAGAAGTAAGCAAAATATCAAAGAAAATTAATAATAACACATTATTAGGTACTGAGCTTATAGGCTAGTGATGTTTGGAGGGGAAATAAAAAAAAGTATGTATAATCTATAAATTAGTAAACAGTTATCCATAAAAATTTGAAAAATATGTTATGACCAGGATTTTCATGTAATGGCATTTGATTGATAGTGATAACTTAAAGGACTTAACAACTGTATTTGTATTTAAACCACTCAAAATTTGGAGATTTAACATAAATGTAAATTAATGCTCATGTTAATGTAAAAATAATATCTTCATGTTTTCAAAACAGGTATATTCTCAAAATTTAAATGTATCCATTAAATTTTAAAGGCAACTACAAATTATACTGAATGCATATTGAAATTTTAATTATTTTTTTTATTTTTTTTGGTATGTGGTCCTCTCACTGTTCTGGCCTCTCCCATTGCAGAGCACAGGCTCTGGACGTGTAGGTTCAGCAGCCATGGTTCACGGGCCCAGCCATTCCATGGCATGTGGGATCTTCCCGGACCGGGGCACGAACCCGTGTTCCCTGCATCGGCAGGCGGACTCTCAACCACTGTGCCACCAGGGAAGCCCATGAATGCATATTGAAATTTTAAATAAAAATTCTTTAACTCACTTTTCCTTGTTTTAATATTTTATTCAATTTTATTTTTGTTTAATATTTTAACCTCAACATTCAATGCCTATGCAGTTGCTAATGTAAATAATTGCTGTCAGGCTTCCCTGGTGGCTCAGTGGTTGAGAGTCCGCCTGCCGATGCAGAGGACACGGGTTTATGCCCTGGTCCGGGAAGATCCCACATGCCACGGAGCGGCTGGGCCCGTGAGCCATGGTCGCTGAGCCTGCACATCAGGAGCCTGTGCTCCACAACAGGAGAGGCCACAACAGTGAGAGGCCCGTGTACTGCAAAAAATATATATATAATAAATAATAATAATAATTGCTGTCATATTTAATC
This sequence comes from Mesoplodon mirus, assembly GCF_964341445.2. Taxonomy (NCBI): domain Eukaryota; kingdom Metazoa; phylum Chordata; class Mammalia; order Artiodactyla; family Ziphiidae; genus Mesoplodon; species Mesoplodon mirus. The sequence goes on along the minus strand of NC_138980.1, from coordinate 97,891,188 downwards.
CATTGACAATTGGACATACACATGTACAAATACAGTTCAATATGAATTATTTAATATGAATCATTTAATTATTTAATATCCTCAGCCAACTAGTGTAAATGTTATAAAAATTGTGCTAACTGATGGCTAATTCTGGAGCACAAATTAGTACATGGAAATAAAAAACAAAAACAAGAAAATGAATACCCAGACATTACTGAGAAAGTTGGAAATAACAGTTTTCTATATAATAATAATTGACATTTATGCTGTATAAGATAAAAGAATTAACAAGTTTATTAATGTCTTTTTTGTTCCATAAGCACTAAGCACTGTGTTACTTGAATGCTTCCGTCACTCCAAAGCAGTGCCTATTACCAAAAACATTAATAGTGGCATACTTCATTTACCTGGTGTTTTAAAGACATAAGGCAAGAGAGGATATACCATGTTCTTGGACTGGAAGAATCAACATTGTGAAAATGACTGTACTACTAAAAGTAATCTACAGAATAAATGAAATCCCTATCAAACTACCAATGGCATTTTTCACAGAACTAGAACAAAATATTTCACAATTTGTATGGAAACACAAAAGACCCCGAATAGCCAAAGCAATCTTGAGAAAGAAAAATGAGGCTGGAGGAATCAGGCTCCCGGACTTCCGACTATACTACAAAGCTACAGTAATCAAGAAAGTATAGTATTGGCACAAAAACAGAAATATAGATCAATGGAACAGGATAGAAAGCTCAGAGATAAACCAACACACATATGGTCATCTTATTTTTCATAAAGGAGGCAAGAATATGCAACAGAGAAAAGACAGCCTCTTCAACAAGTGGTACTGGGAAAACTGGACTGTTACATGTAAAAGAATGAAATTAGAACACTCCCTAACACCATACACAAAAATAAACTCAAAATGGATTAGAGACCTAAATATAAGACTGGGCACTATAAAACTCTTAGAGGAAAACATAGGAAGAACACTCTTTGACATAAATCACAGCAAGATATTTTTTGGTCCACCTCCTAGAGTAATGGAAATTAAAACAAAAATAAACAAATGGGACCTAATGAAAGTTAAAAGTTTTTGCGCAGTAAAGGAAACCATAAACAGGATGAAAAGACAACCCTCAGAATGGGAGAAAATATTTGCAAATGAATCATCAGACAAAGGATTAATCTCTAAAATTTACAGGCAGCTCATGCAGCTCAATATCAAAAAATTAAACAACCCAATACAAAAATGGGCAGAAGACCTAAATAGACATTTCTCCAGAGAAGATATACAGACAGCCAACAAACACATGAAAGAATGCTCAACATCACTAATCATTAGAGAAATGCAAATCAAAACTACAATGAGGTATCACCTCACACCAATCAGAATGGCCATCATCAAAAAATCTACAAACAATAAATGCTGGAAAGGGTGTGGAGAAAAGGGAACCCTCTTGCACTGTGGTGGGAATGTAAATTGATACAGCCACTATGGAGGACAGTGCAGAGGTTCCTTAAAAAACTAAAAATGACCCAGCAATCTCACTACTGGGCATATACCCTGCGAAAACCATAATTCAAAAAGAGTCATGTACAGCAATGTTCATTGCAGCACTATTTACAATAGCCAGGACATGGAAGCAACCTAAGTGCCCATCAATGGATGAATGGATAAAGAAGATATGGCACATATATACAATGGAATATTACTCAGCCATAAAAAGAAACAAAATCGAGTTATTTGTAGTGAGCTGGATGGGCCTAGAGACTGTCATACAGAGTGAAGTAAGTCAGAAAGAGAAAAATAAATACCGTATGCTAACACATGTGTATGGAATCTAAAAAAAAAAAAAGGTTCTGAAGAACCTTGGGGCAGGACAGGACTGAAGAAAGACACAGAGGTAGAGAATGCACTTGAGGACATGGGGAAGGGGAAGGGTAAGCTGGGACGAAGTGAGAGAGTGGCATGGACTTATATATACTACCAAATGTAAAATAGATAGTTAGTGGGAAGTAGCTGCATAGCACAGGGAGATCAGCTCAGCGCTTTACAATGACCTACAGGGTGGTCTAGGGAGGGTGGGAGGGAGGCTCAAGAGGGAGGGGATATGGGGATATATGTATATGTATAGGTGATTCACTTTGTTATAAAGCAGAAACTAACAGACCATTGTAAAGCAATTATACTCCAATAAAGATGTTAAAAATAAATAAATAAAGACATTAGGCAAGAGATGTGGAGTCATGTTTCTCTGGGATATTAAAGGTTGTAGTCACTAAAGCAATTGAATTGAACTATGCTACCTTTTAGCACTGGAACTGAGTGAAAAGGCACTCATGTATTCTTAAATTTTTATAATATACTAAATACTATTGTTACACTTGTAACATTTGGTGCCCTTTGAATCATGGAGCTCACAACAGGGACCTGTTTTCCTGGTCTAAAACAAAAGGATGGGGAGGTATGAGGGACAAGAGACTCGTACACACTGCTTGAATACCCCTCTTTGACCGAAAGAATTTCACATAGAACAAGATCTCCCTTTTTAAAATTTTCAGTAAAAAATAAATGTACTCTATAGCATGGTAGTGAGTTGGCAGTCAGGGCTCTAAACTATTTGGACAGTTCTAAAGACTGTATACCATAGCTTCAGAGAAAGTGCAGTATGGTCACAAAATCCCCCAAATGGCCAAAATAAAGAGTGGCTAAAATAGAATAGTGGAGAGGGTCAATCTCTTAAGTATGGATTATGAGGGCATCAGAATGAGGATTGGTTTCAGAGGCTAGAGGGGAAATATTTTCCTCTGAGAAGGGCCTGAATTTCACTTAAAGCAGGGGTTGTGATATAGGTTGAATGTTTATGTCCCCCAAATTCATATGTTGAAACTTATTGCCCAGTGTGGCCCAAAACCTATGGCCCTCACTATTACACTGTATAGGGTAGTTGGGCTAATACATTTTTGGTTTTATACCAAAACAAGTGTGATGTGGCCTATGAATTTAAGAAATAGAAATTATAAAATAATTATATAAGTTCACGGTGTCTATAATGAACATTTAAATACTTTGAACTGATTCCTGGTAAACATTATACCCAGATGTCATAGTTGATAAACATATTGGCATGTTTGGAAGGAAATCACCCTCCTCTTGTTTGCCTAAAATGTTTTTGCTTTATACCTTTCAATGGATGCCTATAATTTTAGTGTTATTTTTTCCTCTAGTTTAGGAAAAACTAGTTTAGGGCAGTGGTTTCCAAACCTTTGAGGATTTTAGAGTCACCTAGGAAGTTTAATTTTCCTGGACCTTACCTGACAATTTTATTTCAGTGGGGCCACACTAAGAAACACTGATTTAAACAATTACTTTCTTAAGAACTACCTTTGATCAAAAGAATGGTTGAGACAATAGCTGATAGATCATTCAAGAATGAATGGATTTTTATTGAAAAGCATAAAATCAGGAATGATTCAAGCATGTAAAACTGCCAGGCAAAGTCCAGATGGAGTGGTTCTGAGTTGCAAAGGAGTAGCCTTGGATGTCCAACTTAGACCCTAGCAGAGCAAGTCAAGGAGGATGGTGAATTCACAATTTAGCCAAGTCAGGAGTTGTCTTTCCTTCTATTTCTATAATAATCTTCTTGTTAAATGGTGAGATAGTACGTGCTAGTAGATAAAACACAGTCTATATTATGCCAAGCTTTTTTATAAGGGCTGTGCTACTTCATAGCCAATATGATATTCATAGTACTCATATGTTTCAAATCTGTGGGATAGCATGCATTCAGGAGAAATTTATCATGCACATCTGTAATAGTGTTACAATTTAAAATAAGCAGCTTACATTATTGATGAAAAAATTCTTGACTGTTAAAAAATCTCTTTGCTTTTTTGTTTTTTTTAGGGTAGTACATGTGTGAGAATGTACGGGATTTATTGGATGAAATGTCATTATTGAGACAGTCTTAGACAATGGGCATTTTCAGGTTTATCCATTTTCTTACTAGACTCAAAAAGAGGGGTTATACCGTATGGTTATTTTTTTTTTTCACACACATACACTGCATTTTATTTTTACAAGAGATAAATAAACTGACACCAAGCATTGTAAATAGATGACCACAACAAAAGCAACAATGATTGCAATTACCAAACACAAAACACACTCATACTATGTCATAATATTGACATTCGGTCCAGTAATCCTCCACTGTAACAGCTCCTTTACTTTGCAGTGAAAATTGATTTGTATATTTTTTGCTTCTGAATCCTGGTGGGATTTTTTTTTTTTTTTACTCAAACAGAAAGTCACAAAAATGATAATCTTTGCTTTAAAAATACCTTTTATCATGAAATTCAATCCAGACAGTATTTTACTATTTTTCTTGTTTTGGGGCATATACCTATATCAGAGTAAAATGGCACAGAATAAAAGATATTAACTAGATTTGGGGTGGGGAGACAAACATGCAACAATAACAAAAGCAAGAAGAAAAAATAATGTATTTATTGTTTAATGCCTAACACGATCAGCTTTAAATCCAATTACATAGTAAGTAAAAAGAGAGACATTCAATATCACTCAGTGAAGATGAGTTTATCAGTTCTGAGCCAAAATGCACAAGAAAATGAACAACTCTAAAAAGATAAAAGCAAAACAGATGCCCTAGCTGTCAAGATGCTACACAGGGTCAGGCTGATTCCTTGCCTTAGTCCAACCTTAGAGATGCCACAGAAGGAAAATGATTTTTTTAAATAAATAAATAAATAAATTTATTTATTTATTTTTGGCTGCATTGGGTCTTTGTTGCTGCATGGGCTTTCACTAGTTGCAGCGAGCAGGGTCTACTCTTCATTGTAGTGCGTGGGCTTCTCATTGAGGTGGCTTCTTGTTTCAGAGCATGGGTTCTAGGCACGCGGGCTTCGGTAGCTGTGACATGCGGGCTCAGTAGTTGTGGCTCGCGGGCTATAGCATGCAGGCTCAGTAGTTGTGGCGCACAGACTTATAGGAATAATCAAAATAAAGACTACAAGAACTCCACTACAAGAACTCCGGAGAGGACAGGCGGGGTGTAGGAGGGTAAGACACCATTCCCAGAGAACTGTCTTACAACAGATTTTTGAGTTGAGGCCTTGCTCTTTGCCTTGCTGCTGTTAATAGATTGCAGGATACAGTAACACAGCAGACTGAGCCCAGTACTATGGGGGTGAGTGGAATGATAACATGAGGACTGCCCCAGAGCTCTTCAGGGGAAAGAAGTAGACCCAACAGAAGCATGACTTGAGACTGCCCACAAGCATCCTGACTTCCTCTCCCTCTCCCAAGGCATTCATTAAAAGCAGTGGGCAACTGAGAAAAGAGAAAATCTCACAGATGAGGGTTATTTTCAATCTCTCCATATTTTGCTTTTAGGCATGTGGCTTATAAATAAAATTTGCCTGAGATATTAATTGTGTTATCCCACCTGACATTTCTTTATTTTTACATGTGCCTTTGGTTCTCTCTTATGTACTATTTACTGATATAGTTGACTTGCCTCTGTAGGGAGATACTTCTTCATGGGCCTCTCCCATATTTGCATGTCCTGACACAAAAGGCACTGACTGCTTTTGCTCTATATTAGCTTTCAAGAATATACAGTAAACAACTTTGGAAGATAGAGATAGTATTATGCTCTAGAGCAAAGGGCAGGAATGTTTATAGTCCATTATAACAATTTCTCATTTCCTCAGCTGAGGGAGACTCTCCAGAAACAACCCACTGTATGTCAGGTGTCACTTGACTCTCTTCACATTGCCCTGTGGGGATTGGGATTCAGGGTTTTAGTAAAAGTGCTGCTACTCTGGTTATTGCTACTGTTGTGAATAATGTTCTTTCATTTTTTGACCCAGGCGTGTTTTGTTTTGTTTCTGATAGCATCCATGACTGTAAGAGAGGAAAATGTTAGCTTACAGGCAGTACAAAATCTCAGACAATTCATACTTCTTGACTGTTGATAAGGATTGGATGGTGCAATGACAAGACTTTCTGGAAGAGGAAGGATGAAGATCTCATGGGCCAGTTAATGGGATTTGAGGAAAGTCCATAGGATTGGTAGCAAACATGTTGACCCATTTGTATGGGCCACCAGGAAATAAATGGTTTTCCATTTTATTGTCTATTCATGGGCCAGAATTGGGAAAGTAGTTGTAGGCCAACTAGCCAGAAGTAGGCTCAAAGATAGCTTCATGGACAATGCCCTAGTTTGAAGCTAACTCACTGCCCAGTAAGTAAGTTATCTGGTGGTCAGCTGCAGGCCCACCCAACTATAACTACTAGAACCAAAAATTTCATTAGCAGTGGAAAGTTCTGCCTCCTGTCAGGCTGTGCAGCTCGTGGGATTTTTAGTTCCCTGAACAGAGATCAAATCCGGGTCCTCACCAGTGAAAGCACAGAGTCATAACCACTGGACCACCAGGAAATTCCCAGGTTCTGCCTCCTTTCAGATAAAAGTTACAGAAATTCTTTTCTACACTGAGTATGAAAAGACAAAAATTTACGACTGCTACGGGTAAAGAAGGTGAATGTTTAGAACAATGGCTTGTTCACTTGGGGGGTAAGGGGGGCAGAGCACTTATTGTTTATTAATGAAGAATGGCAAAGTTTGTGTTGTCTTAAGGCTGAGCCCCACACTCCCACCCCGGATTCCCTACAGTCTATTATGCCAAACTTATCTCAATTTAGAGAGAATGTTAAAAGGACTCAGAGTTTTTTGAAGTGTGTCCTGGCTGCTATAAGAGAGTTTTGACTCTCTTAGGGAAACTTCCCTGTGACACACCATTTTCCATGGGAAAAAATACATGAAGTATTATTATTTGGGATACGACTGCTCGAGATTGGATTTACCATGCCCATAAGGTCTATCCAAGGGAGAATGGAAAAGTGGCCCAAAGAAATCTAGATAATTCTTGTGGTCATCCCTCCTATCCTGGAAAATCTCTTAGCCCTTATATTGAAACTGGGTGAAAACTTAGTTTAGTAAGGGAGCAGAAGATTCGCCAGATTCATGTGAACTTCATAAAAAAGAAGCATTTCTCTGTTAGTCAGACCCAAATCAGCGAAGGAGTATAAACCATGTGGACATAGGTGGAAAGCAATGTGGCTGTGGCTATCGAATCCAGATGTATCCAAAGCTGAAATAGATGTTGTTATTAATGACGATGTTGTTGCCCAGAATGGAGTTCAGGGTGAACAGAAAATACTGAAGTTTCATTTGATTGAGCTATTTGCTGCCTGAAAACCAAAGGCAAATATGTATTGCTTACTGGAATAGAACTGCTTTCAAATTTCACCCTGACCATTTCCAGTCTTTTTGCCTCAAACTCAGGAGCTATAAAGGTGTAAAGTGGGACTGATGTCCTCCTGTCTCCTGTAAATCCTAAAGGGCATATTCACTCATCCAGTTAGTCTAGGTAAACTTGAAGGAAGGGACTCAAACTTTTATGGCATTGTTGTATATATGCACCCACGTCACCATCCTATTTAGGTTCATGGGCAAAGGGGGCATCCAAATTCAACTGAGAGCATTTGAAAAATGTTTATATTAAAAAAGAAAAAATAATATTACCAGTGGATGTGGCCCTTTGGGCCAGTTCAGTGTATTGTTTTTTTGTGGCTTCTACTACTGAATTTTCAGTTTGTTGATGTTTTATATACTTTTACTTCCCTATCCCATAAGTGCGGAGGGGATTCTCTTGATCAGGAAGAGTGATATAGAAAGTGCTTTTATTTGGGGGACCATACAACCCTAATGACTCCTTTGAACTAGAAGTCTTCACGTCTGAGAATTTTAATGATTGGGGTCTCTGGCAAAAGAAGGCAGCCCCTGCCTGGAGGTGACCCTTAAGGTTTAGGACTTGTTGCCTCCCAGGCATGACTACCAAGTATACCACTTGGAAAGCAGCTATTATCTTGCTACTGGCCTCTTGTTGAAATTGAATGCATAACCCCTGGAGGCCTTGTGAAACTGCAGCCTGATACCTCTATTCTGGGGTAGGTCAATTTAGACTCTATGCTAGAAAGAATTCTATGTACTTTGAGTTTCTCTTTTGCAGTGCACTACACTGTGTGTGTGTGCATCAAATGGTTCACTTAATGTCACCCGTGGGAATTTGGGCTGGGGAATGTAAAAATCTAAATCTATAATGGACTTTTGTTCTTTCTTATGTGCCATGTGACAAGTTTAGAAAGAAAACAACTTTTCTAGGAAAAGAAGGAAAAAAATTAGAAACTCATGCTTTTATTTTTATCCAATAAAGCATGAGTGAATTAGTTAACATGAGACTACATAAAGATAGCCATAGTGGGCGACACAAAATTAATTGATTGATTAAAGTCAAGTAATATAAGTAAATGACAGGTGGTATATAACCTTGATACTCAAGTTGTCATCAGAGTACCAGGAGCATCAGCATAACCTAAAAACTTGCTGGAAATGCTGAATCTCTGCCCTCATTCCAGTAATGCTAAGTCAAAATCTGCATTTTGATGAGACCCCCCAGGTTAACTGCATGAACATTATTAATCTATGAGAAACACTGGCATATGAGACAATAGTCATCTGCATGAACTATGGTGAGGAGGAGAAAGCACAATCTATTTATAGCTAAAGACCTTCATCTGTTTAGGTCCAGAATTGTACAGATTTTACAACTTTTAAAGTGGAATCTGTACTCTAACTTTTAAAGCAAAATTTCCAATATTTATACATTTAATAATTTAAAGAAAAATATTAAATACTTTCTGCAATTCACAAAACATGTCTATGTATCAGATACTGTTGGAGGCAAAACGTTTCTACATTCTTCTCTAGATTCTTCACATTTTACCTATTTCTGAAGTGGAGACAATTCCCCTGAGTCATGACATGTGACACCTTTGGTCCAGAGGGGCAGAGGAAATAAACCAGGACTGCTCTATCATTACAACCTAGATGCAGAAACTAGATAGTAAAGGTGTTATGAGTGTGGGATTTGAATTCATATAGCCTAGTTTGAGTCTTTGTTTCAACATTTATAAACTGTATTGTTTTTGGCAATTTATTTAATTTTTCTACTTGTTCCATCAGCAAAATGAGTGGAGTGATTTCTGCAATGTAGGATTGCTGGAAGGATTAAATAAGTTGATGTAAGTAAAGAGTTTACACAATGCCCAGCATGGAATAAACTAATAGGATCACCATTCCCTCCACTTAATGCAATGATTCTCAACCCTTTCTGCAAATTAGAATCACGTGGGTTGCTATTGAAAACTTGCCAATCACTGAGCCCCATTCCAAAAAATTACATCAGAATCTCCATAGGTGAGGCACAGACTTGGATATTTAAAAATCTAGGCATGTCTAATGTGTGGCCAGATTTAACTACTACTTTTATAATGGAATAGAACATATGGCTATATAGTTGTCTTATGACTAGAAAACAAGGTGACTTCTCTGAGACTGGCTGTTGTGGTTGTTTCTACATTAATCTATTAAAATTCCATGTAAAAAGAGGCATATTATCTTTTATTTTTGCATTTTTATTGAGGTTCTTTTAAATGAAAAACTTTTTAATTTATTTCTCCCCATGACTCAGATATTTTCCCAGTTCATACACAGGACCTTCCATTTGTTCTTAAGTAATCACAGGATCGTGGAATTACTACTTATATTTCTTAGTCTTTATGGAAGAGAATGTGCAGGACTAACAAACTTTCTCTTCCATACTTGGGCACTGACTGTTTCTGATCATGCAATAAGTAGATTTTGCTTGTTTTTCTCAAGTCGAGCTTGTTTTGATTCTTCTTATAAGTCAGTTTTAAAAGTGGCTCTTCATATTTGCATAGTTCATTGCAAACCTTCTATAGTTATTCTTTCAAACAACTTAGAGGAGACTTTCTAAAAATCTATAAATTCCCTTAAAAATAATAAATTAACAAATTGTGAGATATTCTAATTTTTAAAAATGCAACAAAGGTGTTTTCTTTGTATAAGAAGATCTGAATCACAATTCAGAAGAGCATTACTCCTATAATGCTTTATAATGACTCAATATCAATCAGGGGCCTATGAAATAATAAATTCTATTTGAGAGATTTAAAGAAACTAAGAAAGATTGAAAATCAAATTTCAAAAGCTTGGGCTCTCCCTGGTGACGCAGCTGAGTCTGTGTGCCACAATTACTGAGCCTGCACTCTAGAGCCCACAAGCCACAACTACTGAGCCCCCATGCCACAACTGCTGTAGCCCGCACCTCTGGCCCGTGCTCTGCAACAAGATAAGCCCCCGCCATGAGAAGCCCAAGCACTGCAATGAAGAATAGCCCCCGCTCGCCACAACTAGTGAAAGCCTGCAGGCAGCAACAGACCCAAGGCAGCCAAAAATGAAAAAAAAAATTTTTTTTTTCAAAAGCTTTTAGATTTATGGGATGGAAGTACATAGTTAAAGAATAGTGTGCCAGGAGGAGTTGGCTCTTCTATTATAGATTACATCAATACCAGTTAGGTACAAGAGAGCACACACAGTGGAAGACAGTGGGGCTGTGATTGCACTTTATGATTAAAACTTTTCTTGCTATGTTGCTTCTTATATTACCAGAAGATATTATTAAACAACTAGTATTACATTTTTTTATTCCTTGGGTTCAAAGCCATTAAAATAGCTGACCACAATTACTTAAGCAATAATTAGAGTGAAACTGAAGAAAATCCAAGCACAGCATGGACATGAGCAATGAATTATGTTAACGACAAACCCCCACGTGCTAATTCTTTGATGAAATTCCCAGATAAAGATAATTAGCACATTTTCCTTTAATTTTTCTTTTGCTTCAGAAAGAACTTATTGTCACATCACTTGCTTTCTTTGGGGAGAAGAGTCTGCAATTCCTTAGCATATTTTGAGATATTAATTTCTCTCTTGATATATTTTATTACTGAATTCAAAAATTATAGCATTTTCCACAATGTGAAATCTCTAGGCACCAACAACTATTTGGTTTCAGGTAACGTCAACATAGATTGGCTTTGTTGGATCTGGATGCTGGTACTGGAGGAAAAAAAATGCCCTTTTTCTTCACTTGATTCTGGCTCCTTTCTTTTACCCTCTTTGTTTAAGCAGCTGACCATTTCTTCTCCTTCTTTTTCTTCTCCTCCTCCTCCTCCTTCTTCTTCTTCTTCTCCTTCTTCATTACTGATTTATCCAGCCTAACTCTCAAAACTCCTGACCCACTGTTTACCTTTGATATGTCAACTCTACTTCATTCTCCATAATTTCCGGTTTGTTTGTTTATTTATTTATTTATTTATTTATTTATTTGCGATATGCGGGCCTCTCACTGTGTGGCCTCTCCCGTTGGGGAGCACAAGCTCCGGATGCGTAGGCTCAGCGGCCGTGGCTCATGGGCCCAGCCGCTCAGCGGCATGTGGGATCTTCCCGGACTGGGGCACGAACCCGTGTCCCCTGCATCGGCAGGCAGACTCTCAACCACTGCGCCACCAGGGAAGCCCCATAATTTCCTTTTATAACCAAAACTATAATCATTTATTAACTTTGACCTTCAGCAGCAAAATGTACCTTTATACTCAACTATACCCTGATTCCAATATCTTAGATTTGAAAAGAATGACTAATTTTGCTTTCTTTCCTGTTTATATCTATCCAACTCGTCTAATGGAGAGTAAGGTAAAAAGATTCATAGATGAGTAAATTAAATTTTATTAATTAAGCATATTTTTAGAATATACTATTCCAACCTTCTTCACATATATATATCAAAGAAAATGTAAATTCATGCTGTCAGAAAAAAGAATGATATTTGTGTTCAAGAATGAAAAATATTTTTCTAACTCGTATCTGTGGAACTAGAGTAAATGAGCTCAATTTATTTGTATTATTTCTTCATGAACACTGAGGCCAAATGAGAACAATGTGGTCTCCTACCTCTAAGTTCTACTTAAACCCTTTATGGGTGTGGATTATGTAAATCTTCCTAAATCATAAATCTGATCATATCTATCCTCTGCTCAGTCATCTTCAATGATTCTCACTGCCTCTCAGAGACAGCCTCTTCTCTTTAGTTGACATTTAGAGATCTCTAGGGTTACCTCCAAATATTTCTCTTTACATTTACCATATGCCAATGACTCAATAAGTTTTCTGTATATACCATATTCTCCAGACTCTTCTCCCTAGCCCACATAGATTCTGTCTTTACTCAAGATGTTCTTTCAGTCTGTTTAAGAGTAATTTTTATTACATTTATATTACTTCCTTTTATATAGAATTGCATTCTAATAGATATCACTTTAGAAAGAATTTGAGTTTCAATACTCATTTATTATTAACCATATTCTCAGAAAGATTTTCACAATATGGGATATTTCAGACACACATATATATGTGTATGTATAAACACAAATACTAGGCAAAATCATTTAATGATTAGAAAGGTATAAGCACAAAGCAAACAGAATGAATACAAGACAGATCAGAAGTAATAAGGGAGCATGCTGGCTGAACATCAAATATGTGTGTGTTTGTGTGTCTAATGATTTACAGGTATGATTGGCAGAAATGGTGCCAGGATTGAATTTTTGAGAGAGGTCTCTTTCTTTAAAGAACTTTTAATCTTCTCAAGTTAGAGTAATCCTCTAAGAGTTCTTAGATGCTAACTCTAAGTTGTCACCAATTTATTTTCATTTAGCTAACAAAATGAACCTTGGACTCCATAACTAAGCTCTTGCCCTTGAGAGAAAATATCATTTGGCCTGGGTAATGTAATTAATCTATATTGAAGTAAAGATCATTTATTTTTTTAATAAACTGCATACATAAAACCACTTTTTAGAAGAGATCTTTTATGTTTGTAGCTTGTTCAACTGTTTACCTTAAACAATGGTTGGAAAATATCATTTCTTAAAAATGAATGTAATGCTAAAGGTATCACACTTTAAATATGTCAATGATATTGCCTACTGGAATGCTATGGAATAATTTCTCACTTTATTGAACTACTGTTATAATCTTTTTTAAATTTAGGTAAGATTTTACTGATAGTACATTAACATTAATACATAAGGATGCGATCCAAAGTGAATTTCATATTGCTAATACAAAGGTAAACTTTGATTGACATGTGAATTATATAATTTTATTAGACAGTTATACTGCAAAAAATCGAAGCAAGGAGCAAATAAATTTAACTTCTGTTAGAGCTTAAAGCTATCAACATTCTTTTCAGTACCCTTTCTACTCATTAATGTCATATTTAATGTCTCCAATAAAACAGTGTCGTAGAAAAAAATGCAATTATTAATGATGAAAACCTAGATGCTATGGTAGCCTACTAGAGAAGAAAATGTTAAAAAATGAAACAGTACAATAACTGAATCACACTTCATATTATTTTTAAGTAAGAATTTAGATCTACTTTATGATTAGTCAACCTTGAAAACTGTGTGGGGTTTTCAAATTATATAAATTTAAATATAATGGTCACTAAATGCATACTTTTTATCAAATAAGTATTTATGTTACTCTTAAGGAAAGAAGAGGCTTTAGCTGGACAATAAGCATAAAAATGATTTAAGCTGCTTATTAAGATGATTTTTTCCAATTATTTAGAAATATTATCCTTTCTCCATTTCATGTACGTTTTACTTGTAGACCAAAGATTAATTTTATTCATATAAAACGTTATGCTTTTCCTGGTCATAGGATGTTTCTATACGAAGTCACAATAAATATTTTAGGAAAGAAATAAAAGACAAATACAGAAAAGCCCTATCAAGTTTTTTGTATTGTGAAAGGGATACTTAGTAATTAACTGGGATTTTTTTGAAGATCATGAATGGACTTTAATTGTATGGAATTAACAAATGTTTTTGGTTACCCTTTGGCACACATCGACTACAAACATCAGTTTTAATTATGAATTACATTTATTATATTCAGATTTTTTTAGAGTTTTTTTTCAATTTATATTTAAAATACTTATTAAGGAAGTAAATAGATAAAGCACTAATAAAATTTCTATTTCTTGTGAAATATTCTTTTATTAATTGTTTGGTTTTGTGTACAAAATTTTGTGACTTTTTTTAAGCAATTCAGTTGAGACACACTATCCTACTTAATAGCTGTTATGCTAAATATTCTATGTAGTAGTAAAATTGCAGCTTGTAGCTCTGAAAAATAATTATTCATAATCACAATCATAAATAAGAACAATCCTGAGACTATACTTAAAGGGAAATACCATCAAGCAGAAGCTTTAAACATAAATAATTAAGGAATAATAGAAAAATATTGGTAGCCAACAATAGATTCAAATTCTTTTAGGTATACAAGAAAATGTTATATGTATACCAGAAAATTCTTGTTGGAAATTCATCTGTCATTCCTTTTTCTACCTATTAATTAGGAGATTGTTTTAATGTATATAAGGTATAATTCTTCTTTTAGGTTTTCTATGTCATTGGACACACAAATAATTAACACATAAAGAACTATTCAAATTAATGTTAAAAAGCATCTGTATGATCTAAGTCCAAAGTTGGAGAATTTTTAAAATGATTCTTCTATATATGAGAGAATTTCAAAAGTTTAAACTCTCTATAAGCAATATATATCTTTAGACCCAAGCAGTTGAAAGAGTAAAGAAATTTAGATCTAAGTTCTAAATCTAGTTGGCATTTATAAACTTCTAATATAAAATGAATCTCTTAACACAATAAATGCACAAAAATTATCTTTAAGTTATTGACGAACTTCTCCTAGGGTGATATTCAATAGAGATTTTGGGGAAGGGAATTATATCAAGGTAGTCAAATATTTATACATAAGACATTTTTGAAATCCAGTTAATAACAGTAATAATAACAACAACTGCTATTACTCATTAGGCAGTAACAAATAAGTCTGAAACCCAAATCTGTAAGTACTATTATCCCCTGTACATGGGTTAGGAAATGAAACCTAGTCTAAGTAGTTTGACCAAAATCACAAAATTAGAGATAGATCCAGGTATAAAACCTACAGCTGTCTGACACCAAAGTTAGTGTATACTTTGTTACTCTTCAGCTCCTGAAATTTTTCTATAGTGCTGGGATAAAAGAATAAATTTGCAGTTGTCTCCAGTGGATGGTTCATTTTTACATACACACCTACACTCAAGATCCCTTAATTCAGTCAGTGAATTGTCTTGGGCATTGAGGCATGAATAAGATATTAGTCTTTTCCTTGATGAGCTAATACAATAACCTTCTTGGGATGACACTATATTGTATTGTTTTATTTGTATATGTATAGAAGTGGGAATTGCTTAATGCATGATGTCTTGTACAATTTCATCCAAAAGGTAATTTTCTGGCTTCTTACCTTATAATGAGTAGGTACTTCCCTGGAAAAGATGTCGAGAGTTTGAAGAAAGGAGAGATTTTGGAACCTGGCAGTGTAGACCCAGCAAACCGCCTACAAAAGCCTTAGCAACATAAAATAACACACTGTGTGTATAACAGTGACTACAGTTTGGACTTTTGCCTAAAGGAGTTGAAGATACATTAAAGTATTAAAGCAAAGGTTTAACCTGTTGAGATCTGTATTGTAACAACATGACTTTGGAGCTGTGTATGTTTGTTTGCAGTGAAATGAGGGTAAACCAGAGTTAGAAGACAGAATTGAGAGGCTGTTGCAGTGGTTCAGAACAGGAATAATGAGAGCCTGAATGAGTCAGATAAGAGTTAGGATGAAAGAAAAAAGTTCTGATCAATACAAATAAGAGCTATCATTGAAAGAGCTTCATGTATCATTGGTTGGGATAGGACAGAATTTGAAGAGGAGTAGATTTAAAGTTTTCCAGCTTGAATGATTATTGGAATTAAAAATATCCATAATTCAGAAGGAGAAGAAAGAACTCTGGGGAAAATCACTTTCCAGAAGTGATTCAAGAAATACATTATTTTTATTTTTTAAAGGATACATATATATATATATATATATATACACACACACACACATATATAGATGCATATGTATATATATGTGTGTATCTGAGATAGATAGATAGATAGATATACAATATAGTAATAATCCAGTAAATATAAAAGAAAAAAAAAGGTGCTAAATTAAAGCAAAATATAGGCCCAAATTGGCACTTAGGTCAATCACTTATTTTACTCACTTGTTTACTAACTAATTTTATGAACCTCCTTGCTTCAGAAGTTCGTAGTTTATTTTCTGTCTAATGAAGAAATGATTTGGCTCTAGATGGTTTCGAGCTTTTTTTGTGTAACAAAGCATTGGAAAAGATTGCATTTCTAGGTTTGCTATAACCATGCTACATGTTCTCTATTTGTCTCCCTGCTTTGTTAAAACATCACAACTGAGTAGATGACTCATAATTCTTTGATCAATTCCTTTATAAACCAAATAAAAAAGTAGTCTAATTTGATGCTATGGTATTTTGTCATGAAGAAAGATTGGTTTCCTGGGTGATGAAAGGACTACTATGGAGTTGTTTTGTTTGCTTTGTTTTCTTTCTTTCTGTCCAGTTTCTGGAGGTTTCCTGCATTCTGACTATTTCCCAACATCTTAACCTAAATAGCTTCATTTACCAAATGGTAAAAATGCAGGAGATTCACCTAAAGGGGTTTTTGCCTTGCTGCTGTTCTGTTACTGATAAATCCTAGGTGAGGAAAGGACTACAAATAACACCAAATCTCAAACATGTTGAATCAGTTTGGGATTGCTCAAGACTACACTCCACTATTGTGTCAGAACACGGTAGAAGCAAATTTTCCAAACTTCTTTGAACATATAGAACATAGAAAATGATCAAGGATAGTGGTTATTTAGTGGTTGTAAGAAATTGCTGTTTTTACTAACTGAATCTTTTAATTTTTTTAATATCAGATTTTTGAAGAACTTTAGTTTTCTATATCAGGACTGAGTTATTTCTACTAGCATGCTACATTGACCAATATATTAAGAAATAATTTATGTCAGCAATGGCAAATGGGGAATTCAGATATTTATCTGTAGAATATAGCCACTGAAAAGAAAAAAACGTATCTATGATTATATAAAACAAGATGCACTATTGTCCTGATTCATCTCAAAAAGAATTTTCTAAACTGTATTTGGAAAATAATTTCATTCTGCAAGATGCTAATAAAAGGTTTCAAAAAGAAAAAAATAACTGAAAGTAAAGAAAATAAATGCAAATAAAGGAAAAAGAAACGAGGAAAGAAGGACAGAAGGGAGGGACAGGGAGGGAGGGGGGAGGGAAGGCGGGAGAAAGAAAAAAGAAATTGCTATACAATTATAGTTTTTAGCTGAAATATATTTTAAGTCACAGGTAAAGTATCATATATACCTATAAAATTATTCTAACCTTTAAATATTTAATCTGCCTTTAAGAAAATATACACCGTATCAAAGAATGTACCATTAGGTCCTTGTTGAACAAATGCTCTGCTTGTTGATTCCTTGCACTGATGTATGGACACCATATAGTATTTAACCATTGCATCATCTACAGCCTAGTTAATAATCTAGGTCCATGAATTGGCCAGCTATGGTCCTTGGGCCAAATAAGGTCTGTTTTCTGCTTTTGAAAATGCAATTTTATCAGAATCCAGCTACACCCATTTGTTTCCGTATTGTGTGTGGCTACTTTTGCCCTATATGGCAGAGTTAAGTAGTTATGATAGAGACTTGCATAGCTCCCAGAGTTTATTATATTTACTATCTGGCCCATTTCAGAAAACATTTGCTGACATCTGATCTATTTGATGATAGCATTTATTCCACGCAATTTCAATATAAATTCGTTAAATTTTACAAAGTGATAATATATAATATTTAATACAATAGTTGATATTATTCTCTTATTTATCTTTTTCTTATATAATAAAAAGCGTATGACCATATTTTTATAATTTCGCCAGTTAATTTATTTACAGAGCTATATTTTCTCACCTTTTTAATCCTAGTACATGTTACATCTCATGGACTTCTGGTATTTTCTCAAACTACTAGACCATAAAGCTGATTCATGGTCAAAGAACTTTGGGAAATACTGATCTATATCTGTATGCTTACATACTGGATTCATTACTAAATGGTTCAATAATCTTGACTAAAAATAAATAGTGCATCAGAGTCTGAAAGCTACCTTAAGAACAATTTAGTATACTCTGAAAAGACAGACAATTTTACTCTTTCTATTTGTACTTCTTTCCAGTACTAAATTTTTATTGTTAAGCCTGTGGCATAGCAACTATACAATAATTCCAGAAAACTTATATTTGAACAAGCAAAACACAGCATATGAGTTTTTAAATAGATATCTTGGTTTGCATCCTGCAATGGTTTAGAAAGAGGACTCTACTGAAAAACAGAGAAGCAAAACTCAATATTAAAATGAAATCTTTCTATCCAGTTGACTTTTGAATGTTTTTTATAATGTTGATTATAATCTTTGCATGCCCTATGATTTAATAATAGTTATTCATTATTAGTAACAGCATGGTACTCTCCAAATGGGTGGGTACTTCTTTAGATAAAAGTCTGAGTGATCTGTGTGGTTTATTCACTATCACTCTCTACACATGCAATCTGATACCTTTCTAGATGCTTTTTTAAGTCTCGAGGCAATATGATTAAGATGACAACAATTTCCTCCAACTTAATGAGGAATATTTATCAAAGTAATGGTGAGATATCAGCTCACACCTGACAGAATGGCTATCATTAAAAAGACTACAAATAACAAATGTTGGAGAGGATGTGGAGAAAAGAGAACCCTTGTACACTGTTGGTAGGAAACTAAACTGGTGCAGCACTATGGAAAACAGTATGGAGGTTCCTAAAAAAATTAAAAATAGAACTACCATATGATCCAGCAATTCTACTCCTGGGTATATATCCAGAAAAAAATGAAAACACTAATTTGAAAAGACACACATTCCAATGTTCATAACAACACTATTTACAATAGCCAAGATATAGAAGTAAACCAAGTGTCCATCAACAGAGGAATGGATAAAGAAGATGTGGTATATACATACAATGGAGTATTACTTAGCCATAAAAAGAATGAAATTCTGCCTTTTCAGCAACATGGATGGACCTAGACAATATTATGCCTAGTGAAATAAGTCAGACAGAGTAAGAAAACCACTGTATGATATCACTTATGTGTGAAATCTAAAAAAAAATACAAACAAATGTATATAGCAAAACAGAAACAGACTCACAGATATAGAAAACAAACTAGTGGTTACCAGAGGGGAGACAGAAGGGTGGAGGGGCAAGTTATGGGCATGAGATTAAGAGATACAAACTACTATGTATAAAATAGATAAGCAATAAAGATATATTGCATAGCATAGGGAATTATAGCCATTATCTTGTAATAACATTTAATGGAGTATAATAAATAAAAATATTGAATCACTATGCTAAATACCACTACCTAAAATAAACATAATATTGTAAATCAAATATACTTCAACAAAAAAAGTATATGGGCAGACTGGAAGCCAAGTAAAAAAAGAATATTTAAACACTAAAGTAGTGAAGAATCAGTCAAGGAAATCTTTGGATCGAAAACAAATGTGGAAAATGCATAGTACTGAGCTTTGAGTATTACAGAATTCACAGAATTTATTTACACATTTATGATTAACTAAAGTGTCTAAAATTAATAAATATAGAGAGTTAAATTTATGAAAAAATGAAAATGACATGAATTTGAACTGCAGCTTTTAATTATTCTATGAGAGCTCATGAGGTCTCAGTTGTGCTACTTTGTATACAATTTAACTTCCTACTTTGGATACTACTTAACTTCCCTCACCCTCAGTCTCCATACCAGTAAAAGTGTTTTATCATATAAACAAAATCTCCTAGTTCTGGGCAGAAGAAGCATTTTATAAATAACAGCTATTATCTCCTATCTATATGAAATATCCAGGCATGACTTCCCAAGGTATAGCCAGGTGTGGTTTTCCTCTAACCTCTGGATGATGGTGCATTAGCCAAATCTAAGGAACACAAAAGGAAGAAACTACTAAACTGAACAACTGGTAAACAATGAAAACTATACCCTATTTCGTAGAAAGGAGGGTCGGTGCTACCAACAGAAACAATTTTTGCTACATGCCTATATCAATACCAGCTATTACAACACAGTCTTGAATTCTTGAAACTTGTTTGGAATCACAATGGCAAAGCAATCACTGCTCTGTGCTGAGTGAGGAAAGCAACATGCTTAGGATCTTCTCTCAGTGTGCAGCAGAAATTAAGGATAAGGTTCTATCTAGTCAGCCATTGTTACTATTCACTGTTGTCTAAACATCAATATATGCTGCTTGCATTCATTTAAAAAATCATTATTTTTTTAATTTCTGAGAAAAACTAGTGGCTCAGAAATATTCAAGGTGTTTAGGATATATCAATATACAATGTTCAATGTAAAAACTGTTGTTTATCTGAATGACTTTCCAATACAATGCATGAGGTAGAAAATAGATGAAAAAGTACAGGCAAAATGGTATAGTGTAATAAAATGTGTTGAGTATAATAAAATATTAAAAATATTTTAAAAGTAAAATAGTATTTTACTATTTACTAAATAAAATGGTATTTTAAAATGACTATGGTACAAGGATGATCATTGCTTTTGCCATTTATAATTGGAAGGACCGTGAAAAAAAAGTCCATGTGTAAGAATTAACGGCACCAATTTATAGTCCTATCAACAGTAGGGAAGGCAAAATTGCTAGGCATGAATCTCACTTCCAGATATTCTGGAGTGCCTGGGAGAAACAGCACTGAAATAATGAAATGCTGCTCTGTGTGTAGGGTGAGCACTTTGGTGACCTATCCTTGGAGCAGAACTATGAAGCGCCAGATGAAAGATGGCATCCCTGTCCAGCTCCTGAGGAAGGAATTTAGGGATGGGGTAGGATTTAGCATTAGAATTAACTATGTAGGACTACAAAAAACTTATTAAAGGAAAAGGACACTGTGGTATCTCTCCAGAAAGTATGTTTTTCCCAACACTTGAGAGAAGAACCAGAAATTCCCATTGGTCACAGTTGAGAGATAAGTTATCATTAAGATGTAAGAGACAGCTCTGCATTTTCTAGATGCTTGTGCTGTTGTTGGAAAGTTATGCGGGTAGCTGCTTGTTGGGAAAAGGGTTATAATCAGATAATTTGGGGGGGATTTGGAAGGTTTAATTGGGAAAAATATAAACCCTGGGTAGAGACAAGGAAAAGGTATATCCTTGAGATTTATGCCCGTGACATGATGAATTCCAGAGCCAGCCATGAAATGGTGCTCCATGGCTAGCAAATGGCCAGAAAATTATGAGGCCTGGAAGGTCTGTGAACAAGAAGGAGAAGAACTGTGAAGTGGCAAAACTTTGCACCATGATAGCAGGCACATTCAACTCAGCCTGGCACATGACCCTCTACATGAGCTGTCATTCTCTTACCAGTATAACCTTTCGGGTTACTAAATGACTTTTAGAAAACAGACTGACATCTAAGCCTTTAAGATTTGAGTAAACCTGCATGAACATATGAAAATATACAAAGGAAACATGTGAGCAGCTCAGAAGAGGAAATTCAGCTCTCCATGGAAGCCAAAGGAAAAGCCCCTTTACATACTGGGCTCCTAATTAAGATCTTGATTTTAAGGAAGAGGTTTTTTTTTTTTTTTTTAATACATTTACAAAGATATTTCTAATCTGGTTTGATGGAAATTCATTTTGAATTAGATGAACATGAATTATATAATACCTCTATCATTAACTAACTGCTGGGTTCCAATGTCTTAATTTCCCTAGTCAGGGAATAAAGGGGCAACTACACCCTAACTTTGCGCATGACAGGTGCTTCTCTACAGCCTGCCCATGTCATGTGCTTCTCTGCAGCCTGCATTCCTCTTGATTGTTACAGGAGGTAAATATTCCTTACTCTCCAATTTTCTATTTGATTCAGTAAGTGGCAATTAAAAAAAAACTTATGGTAATAATTGGGTAATATAAATTGGGGAAAGAAGAATGGGCTATTGGTGCATGCATGCATGTATGTATTCATATATGTATGTATGGGACTATTTGATCCACGTGTGGAGGTTGTAATTACTTTACATTTATAATGTTAACTGGAAATTAACTACAAAATTAATCAGTAGTCATGTAGCACCACTTCCATCAGCTCACCTAAAAGTATTCCAATTGAGCATGAGCAAATACAGCTATGAAACAAATCTCCTCTTCTCAACAATATCCTTGTCCCTATGCTCTTCCTCTAAGTAAATTTGGGAGAAGCCAATAAATCAACATAGAACCTACAGAGACCATAGAGGCAGAATGACTTTTAGAAGACAGACTGACATCTAAGCCTTTAAGATTTGATTAAACCTGCATGAACATATGAAAATATACAAAGGAAACGTGAGCAGCTCAGAAGGTGAAATTCAGCTCTCCATGGAAGCCAAAGGAAAAGCCCCTTTACATACTGGGCTTCTAATTAAGATCTTGATTTTAAGGAAGAGGTTTGTTTTTTTTAATACATTTACAAAGATATTTCTAATCTGGTTTGATGGAAATTCATTTTGAATTAGATGAACATGAATTATATAATACCTCTATCATTAACTATATGTCATTAGTTTCGTCCCTTGTTTTCTTTGAGTCTCAGTTCCAGTATTTGATAAACAGGGATACAAATATTTGAATATATTCCAGGGTTGTTTTGATGACTAAATGAAAATGTATCTAATATGATTACAATGTAATCAACGTAATGTAAATGCATTACATTTTTTCCCCTTTCCTTAATTCTGTATTAGATCTCTATCTAATGTGAAATGTCCTTTCATTGATGTTTGTCAGATAAAGCACTGTCTCACCCAGTCTCGCTAACAGTTGTAAGGTAACATAGTTTACATGAAAATTTTAGATAAGCATTGCTTATTTCGCATATTCTATGAACCTGTAACAGCAATCTTAAATCAAAGGTATTGTTTCTGACACTCTGTTATTCTGGACTGGGAATAACCTTCACAATTGGCTTTTATGTTATATATATATATATATATATATATATATATATATATAGAGAGAGAGAGAGAGAGAGAGAGAGAGAGAGAGAGAGAGAGAGAGAGACAACCTACTATGTACCAGGTAACAACTAGACATAGTGAATATAGTGATTGAATGAGAGATACAAACTATAATTTCACAGATCCAGCATAAAGCTAGAGTGATTAAACACTAAGTGCCTGAGGGATTAGTTAAGATTTGACAGTCAGCAATACATTCTGAGAGAATTATATGTAAGTAGGTTAGAATAAATTCTCCATAGAATGAACTTTCCATAGAAGGATCACAGGAAATAGAATTCAACTCAGTTGGAATAGCTGGTACAAAAATCTTAAGGTTGGATTGATCTGAGGTGTTTGAGAAATCAACAGAAGCCCTTGAGTCAGTACTGATGGACAGGGGACAGTGGCACAAGGTGAGGATGGAGAGAGCAGGGCCTATTTGTAGAGGATCTTTGTAGTATAGTATGTACTATGTAGTATAATATGTCATTGGAGATTTACAGCAGGGGCAAGATATAATCTGTTTGGTTTTAAAAAGAGTATTATGGGGCTTCCCTGGTGGCGCAGTGGTTGGGAGTCCTCCTGCCGATGCAGGGGACACGGGTTCGTGCCCTGGTCCGGGAGGGTCCCGCATGCTGTGGAGCGGCTGGGCCCGTGGGCCATGGCCGCTGAGCCTGCGCGTCCGGAGCCTGTGCTCCGCAACGGGAGAGGCCACGACGGTGGGAGGCCCGCGTACCGCAAAAAAAAAAAAGAGTATTATGGTTGCTTTGTGGGGAAGGAACAGTCATGGATCGAATAGAAGCATAGAGGCCGGTTAAAAGGGCAATTTTAAAACTCCAGGGTAGAGAATATGCCTATGGCATTAGTAGTGGAGATGGACAGAATAAGAGAATAACATAGCTTCTTCCCAATGGCATCTGGTTTTATTGATTTACTAGACATGCCCTCCTCTCCCTGCTTCATATGCACCAGTGTTGTTTTAAATTTATCTCAATACGTTATTGAATCTTTCTCCAAACATTATCTTTAATCTATTTTAGGTGAATTCTGTCCTTTCCTGAGAACCATTACTTTCATATTGTAAATTATAGTCTCAGAATGTCAGTTTGACTATTCAAAAAATTTTCCACCAGTTACTCATTTTCTATATCATCCTTAACAAATATATGTTGAGTGAATCACTGAATGAGTGAATGAACCAGAGGATATGATGAAATATCCATATCTTTGCTTACAGCCTTCAAATTCTAGCTCTAACTCTCAAGGTCTCTAGAGATGTATTCCTGCCCTTCTGGCTACATCAGACATCTGTCCATGAGTGATGAGGATTGGTTTTATCAGTGACTTTGGTGAACATTTGATTATGCTTCTTAAGGCTCTTTCCCATTTCTCTTGGTTTGTATGTACTCCTGGAACATCTGTTTTGTACTTGTTTATTCTGACCCTTCTTCTGGCTAATATATTTATTGATATAGTCACTTAATAAGCTGTCTGTTACTCTCATAGACATATTCAGATGGTTTAATCTTCATTTTTACTTTTTTGACCAAAGAACTTAATTTTATCATAAATAGCAATGCAAGAAATTGTCCCAAAATTTGCCTCATTCATCTACTCATATTCAGCACATATTCCAGGAAATATTTCTAAGGCTAAATATTCATTTGCTGACTTATCCATTGTTTATTCTGACCTTATGACTAATCCAGGCCCTTAAATATGTTTAATTAGAATTAAACACTTTAGAATGAATAGATCCTTAGAGAATATATAATATTGTGGTTTTGAAGCTTGTTTTTAACAATGGAGTATTTTGCCCAAATGAAATCTTAAGTACGTAAGCAAGAAAATTTAAAAAGATAATAGAAAAGCTGGTCTTTTTGAAGTAGTTGAAGAGGTAGAACTTTCCAGTTTGCCTCAGTTTCCCACACAGTTGTTTCTGAGAAGGTTGGAGAAACCCATGACCTCAAATGAATCCAGATTGCAAATAATGATTTAATACAGCTTCTTATTTTACAGATGAGGACAAGAGAAGTCCAGAGAAACTTACCCATAGCAATGAAGTTACCGAGAGGCACAAATTGGGGTGCCTGAGCAATAGGTGGCAGTGTGAAAAAACAGAAAGGGACTTTGATGCTAGAAAGACTTGCTGTTGAATACTGCCTTTTACCTTTGTGTGACTGTGTGAAATTTGATTTCTGTCTCTGATAACACAATTTTTTTAGGGACAGTTGTGATAATTACAGGGAAATAAATGACAGAGCCTAAAATGTCTCCTATTCTCACTTCAATATTTTCAACCATGCTATGAGTTACATTATAATATTCTATACTACAAATGAAAAAAATTGAAACAGGTTAGAAGAGCTCAGTTAGTAAGTGGCTGATCTAGGAACTGATCAGATACATCTGACACAAAGTTCCCTAATTATACTGACCACTGGTCTTAATTAAAAAAGAAAGGGCAGTACAGAACTAGTAATGTTATATTTATTTTATGTTTTGCATTACATGTCCAAAATAATAATCTCATTCAAAACTCACATCAAACCTATAAAATAGATTTTATACCCTTGTTTTACAGAAAAGGAAACTGAAGTTGAAGTGTTAAATAACTTGACATGTTAAGATAAATAATGTCATGTAGCTAGAAATCAGAAAACTAGATTTCATCTCAGATTTTTAGAATTTTAAGTCAAGGATTATTTGAATTACACAGTGATTTCTCACCCAAATATACAATAATATTAGAGCCAGATTGAATCTGTTGTTACTTGGGACAAGTGGGAAAAATATACGGATCCTTACTTCCTGTATTTTCCTGTCCACTGACTTTTGTTAAATCTCAAAAAACCTGGAAATTATTTAAGAATATGGCAGCATAAGTTCTTTTGGGTATTTAGGGAAACAAACAGGGCTTATTTTCTTTCTCTCCTGAGCCCCTTGGTAGTTATATAAGGTTGAGTTGTAGGATTAGTGAGATGCTCACCAAAACTCAATATGTACCCTGTGTGTCTAATCCGTGAATATGGCATCTTGGAACATGCATCAGGCCAGGGAGCCTGCTGGCACTCAAGACTCATGACAGTACTAACAAAAGAACTCTCTGGCAGGCCACAACATAAACACAGCGCATGGAAATTACTCAGGATATCTTCCTCCAAGCTACTTTTCAGCTACACAACAATAAAATATCAGTGCTCATCTAGTCCAGCTGGAAGTCAGATGAGTTCTGAGTAGTTTCCAACCTCCTCATTCCTAAATTATGAATCTATCTTCTAACCACAGAAGCTTGCTTACTGTGTTTTCTAGTAGTTAAGAAATTCACACACCCACAGAGGACTAACTACATTTTCCATTTTTCTATTTTTTCCTGTATTACTTCCATAATTATATGTCAGGCCCAATGAGAAAAATACCCTATCTCTTTTTTTATATCCATTACTATAAAACCTAATAAAGAGATTGACATCTAGCCCCAATTTTTGCACCATTTATCTTTTTATCTGATTGGAATAGCAATATGATTTCATGGTGGGATATTTTAACATATAAAAAATCATAAAGAAAATCAAAATCCTACTGGAAGAATTCCTATATTAAGGTACTTAATTTTAGTACTATTCTATGAACATATAAAACCCATGTGTACCTAAAGGTATGTCTGTATAAGTCACTATATTATATTGGATATAGTCTTTGTATTTATTAACTCATCTTATAATCTTGCTCCCAAGTCATTAAATATTAACTCCCAATATGATGTAACTGGTTGCATAATATTCTACCTCATGATTATCTCAAACAATATTTAAGTATTTTCCAATTGTTTGGATTTAGATTCTTTCCAAATGTTTATAAGTAATGCTGATATTAATTTACTTGAATGAATAACTGTTTTTTAAGGGACAATTTTTGGAACATCTTTATTGGAGTAAAATTACTTTACATTGTTGTGTTAGTTTGCTGCTGTATAACAAAGTGATTTAGCTACACGTATACATATATCCCCATATCCCCTCCCTCTTGCGTCGTCTCCCTCCCAGCCTCCCTATCCCGCCCCTCTAGGTGGTCACAAAGCACTGAGCTGATCTCCCAGTGCTATGCAGCAGCTTCCAACTAGTTATCTGTTTTACATTTGGTACTGTATACATGTCCATGCCACTATCTCACTTTGCCCCAGCTTACCCTGCCAACTCCCTGTGTCCTCAAGTCCGTTCTCTACGTAAGCATCTTTATTCCTGTCCGGCCCCTAGGTTCTTCAGAACCAGTTTTGGGTGTTTTTTAGATTCCATATATATCTGTTAGCATACGGTATTTGTTTTTCTCTTTCTGATTTACTTCACTCTGTATGACAGACTCCAGGTCCATCTACCTCACTACAAAAAACTCAATTTCATTTCTTTTTATGGCTGAGTAATATTCCGTTGTATATATGTGCCACATCTTCTATATCCATTCGTCTGTTGATGGACACTTAGGTTGCTTCCATGTCCTGGCTATTGTAAATAGAGCTGCAATGAACATTGTGGTACATGACTCTTTTTGAATTATGGTTTTCTCAGGGTATATCGTCAGTAGTGGGATTGCTGGGTCGTATGGTAGTTCTATTTTTAGGTTTTAAAGGAACCTCCATACTGTTCTCCTTAGTGGCTGTATCAATTTACATTCCCACTAACAGTGCAAGAGGGTTCCCTTTTCTCCACACCCTTTCCAGCATTTATTGTGTATAGATTTTTTGATGATGGCCATTCTGACTGGTGTGAGGTGATACCTCATTGTAGTTTTGATTTGCATTTCTCTAATTAACAGTGTTGTTGAGCATCCTTTCATGTGTTTGTTGACAATCTGTATATCTTCTTTGGAGAAATGTCTATTTATGTCTTCTGCCCATTTTTGTATTGGGTTGTTTGTTTTTTTGATATTGAGCTGCATGAGCTGCTTATAAATTTTGGAGATTAATCCTTTGTCAGTTGCTTCATTTGCAAATATTTTCTCCAATTCTGAGGGTTGTCTTTTCATCTTCTTTATGTTTTCCTTTGCTGTGCAAAAGCTTTTAAGTTTCCTTAGGTGCCATTTGTTTATTTTTCTTTTTATTTCCGTTTCTCTAGGAGGTGGGTCAAAAAGGATCTTGCTGTGATTTATGTCAGAGTGTTCTGCTTATGTTTTACTCTAAGAGTTGTATAGTGCCTGGCCTTAAATTTAGGTCTTTAACCCATTTTGAGTTTATTTTTGTGTTAGGGAGTGTTCTAATTTCATTCTTTTACATGTAGCTGGCCAGTTTTCACAGCACCATTTACTGAACAGGCTGTTTTTTCTCCATTGTATATTCTTGCCTCCTTTATCAAAGATAAGGTGACCATGTATGCGTGGGTTTATCTCTGGGTTTTCTATCCTGTTCCATTGATCTATATTTCTGTTTTTGTGCCAGCAATGTACTGTCTTGATGACTGGAGCTCTGTAGTATAGTCTGAAGAGAGGGAATCTGAATCCTCCAGCTCTGTTCTTCTTTCACAAAATTACTTTGGCTACTCGGGGTCTTTTGTGTTTCCATACAAATTGTGAAATTTTTACTTCTAGTTCTGTGAAAAAGGCCATTGGTAATTTAATAGGGATTGCACTGAATCTGTAGATTGCTCTGGGTAGTATAGTTATTTTCACAATGTTGATTCTACCAATCCACAATGTGGTATACCTCTCCATCTGTTTGTATCATCTTTAATTACTTTCATCAGTGTCTTATAGTTTTCTGCATACACCTCTTTTGTCTCCTTAGGTAGGTTTATTCCTAGGTATTTTATTCTTTTTGTTGCAATGGTAAATGGGAGTGTTTCCTTAATTTCTCTTTCAGATTTTTCATCATTAGTGTATAGGAATGCAATAGATTTCTGTGCATCAATTTTGTATCCTGCTACTTCTCCAAATTCATTGATTAGTTCTAGTAGTTTTCTGGTAGCATCTTTAAGATCCTCTATGTATAGTAGCATGTCATCTACAAACAGTGACAATTTTGCTTCTTTTCCGATTTTGATTGCTTTTATTTCTTTTTCTTGCCTCATTGCTGTGGCTAAAACTTCCAAAACTATGCTGAATAATAGTGGTGAGAGGGGGCAACCTTGTCTTGTTCCGGATCTTAGTAGAAATGGTTTCAGTTTTTCACCATTCAGAACAATGTTGGCTGTGGGTTTGTCATATATGGCCTTTATTATATTCAGGTAAGTTCACTCTAGCGTACTTTCTGGAGGGTTTTTATCATAAATGGGTGTTGAATTTTGTTGAAAGATTTTTCTGCATCTATTGAGATGATCATATGGTTTTATCCTTCAGTCTGTTAATATGGTGTATCACACTGATTGATTTGCAAATATAGAAGAATCCTTGCATTCTTGAGATAAACCCCACTTGATCATGGTGTATGATTCTTTTAATGTGCTGTTAGATTCTGTTTGCTAGTATTTTGTTGAGGATTCTTGCATCTATGTTCATCAGTGATATTGGTCTGTACTTTTCTTTTTTTTGTAATATCTTTGTCTGGTTTTTGTACCAGGGTGATGGTGGCCTTGTAGAATGAGTTTGGGAGTGTTACTCCCTCTGCTATATTTTGGAGGAGTTTGAGAAGAACAGGTGCTCTTCTCTAAATGTTTGATAGAATTCGCCTGAGAAGCCATCTGGTCCTGGGCTTGTGTTTGTTGGAAGATTTTTAATCACGGTTTCAATTTCAGTGCTTGTGATTGGTCTGTTTATATTTTCTATTTCTTCCTGGTTCAGTTTCAGTAGGTTGTGCTTTTCTAAGAAATTGTCCATTTCTTCCAGGTTGTCCATTTTATTGGTATATAGTTGCCTGTAGTAATCTCTCATGATCTTTTGTATTCCTGCAGTGTCAGTTATTACCTCTCCTTTTTCATTTCTAATTCTATTGACTTGAGGCTTTTTTCTTTTTTGCATGATGAGTCTGGCTAATGGTTTATCAATTTTGTTTGTTTTCTCAAAGAACCAGATTTTAGTTTTATTGATCTTTGCTATCATTTCCTTCACATCATTTTTATTTACTTCTGATCTGATCTTTATGTTTTCTTTCCTTCTACTAACTTTGGGTTTTGTTTGTTTGTTTTTCTTTCTCTAATTGCTTTAGGTGTAAGGTTAGGTTGTTTATTAGAGATTTTTCTTATTTCTTGAGATAGGATTGTATTGCTATAAACTTCCCTCTTAGAACTTCTTTTGCTGCATTCTATAGGTTTTGGGCTGCTGTGCTTTCATTGTAATTTTTTCTAGGTATTTTCTGATTTCCTCTTTGATTTCTTCAGTGATCGCTTGGTTTTTTAGTAGTATATTGTTTAGCTTCCATGTGTTTGTATTTTTTACAGATTTTTTCCTATAATTGATATCTAGGCTCTTAGCATTGTGGTTGGAAAAGATAGCTAACACAATGTCAATTTTCTTAAATTTACCAAGGCTTGATTTGTGACCCAAGATGTGATCTATCCTGGAGAATGTTCTGTGTGCACTTGTGAATAAAGTGTATTCTTGTTTTTGTTTGGAATGTCCTATAAATATCAATTAAGTCCATCTTGTTTAATGTATCATTAAGACTTATGTTTCCTTATTTTTTTTTCATTTTGGTTGATGTGTCCACTGGTGAAAGTGGGGCATTAAAGTCCCCTACTATTATTGTGTTACTGTTGATTTCCCTTTTTATAGCTGTTAGCATTTGCCTTATGTATTGAGGTGCTCCTATCTTGGGTGCATAAATACTTACAATTGTTATATCTCCTTCTTTGATCGACCCTTGATCATTATGTAGTGTCCTTCTTTGTCCCTTGTAATAGTTTTTATTTTAAAGTCTATTTTGTCTGATATGAGAATTCTTACTCCAGCTTTCTTTTGATTTCCATTTGCATGGATTATCTATTCCATCCCCTCACTTTCAGTCAGTATGTGTCCCTAGGTTTGAAGTGGGTCTCTGTAGACAGCATATATATGGATTTTGTTTTTGTATCAATTCAGCCAGTCTATGCCTTTTGGTTGGAGCATTTACTCCATTTACATTTAAGGTAATTATCGATATGTATGTTCCTATTACCATTTTCTTAATTGTTTTGGGTTTGTTGCTGTAGCTCTTTTCCTTCCCTTGTGTTTCCTGCCTAGAGAAGTTCCTTTAGTATTTGTTGTAAAACTGTTTTGGTGGTGCTGAATTCTCCTAGCCTTTGCTTGTCTGTAAACGTTTTAATTTCTCTGTCGAATCTGAATGAGATCCTTGTTGGGTAATCTTGATTGTAGTTTTTTTCCCTTTCATCACTTTAAATATGTCTTGCCACTCTCTTCTGGCTTGCAGGGTTTCTGCTGAAAGATCAGGTATTAACCTTATGGGGATTCACTTGTATGTTATTTGTCGTTTTTCCCTTGCTGCTTTTAATATTTTTTTTTGTATTTAATTTTTGATACTTTGATTAATATGTCTCTTGGTGTGTTTCTCCTTGGATTTATTCTATATGGGACTCTCTACACTTCCTGGATGTGATTGACTATTTCCTTTCCCATATTAGGAAAGTTTTCAACTATAATTTCTTCAAATATTTTCTCAGTCCCTTTTTCTCTTCTTTTTCTGGGACCCCTATGATTCAAATGTTGGTGTGTTTAATGTTGTCCCAGAGGTCTCTAAGACTGTCCTCAATTCTTTCATTCCTTTTACTTTATTCTGCTTGGCAGTAGTTATTTCACTATTTTATCTTCCAGGCCACTTGTCTGTTCTTCTGCCTCAGTTATTCTGCTATTGATTCCTTCTAGAGAATTTTTAATTTCATTTATTGTGTTGTTCATCATTGTTTGTTTGCTCCTTACTTCTGGGTCCTTGTTAAATGTTTCTTGTATTTTCTCCATTCTATTTCCAAGATTTTTTGATCAACTTTACTATAATTATTCTGAATTCTTTTTCAGGTGGACTGCCTATTTCCTCATTTATTTGGTCTGGTGGGTTTTTACCGTGCTCCTTCATCTGCTGTGTGTTTCTCTGTCTTCTCATTTTGTTTCACTTACTGTGTTTGGGGTCTCCTTTTCACAGGTTGCAGGTTCGTAGTTCCCATTGTTTTTGGTGTCTGCATCCAGTGGGTAAGGTTGGTGCAGTGGGTTGTGTAGGCTTCCTCATGAGGGGACTGGTGCCTGTGTTCTGGTGGATGAGGCTGGATCTTGTCTTTCTGGTGGGCAGGACCACATCCGGTGGTGTGTTTTGCGGTGTCTGTGAACTTAGTATGATTTTAGGCAGCCTCTCTGCTAATGGTTGGGATTGTGTTCCTGTCTTACTAGTTGTTTGGCATAGGGTGTCCAGCTCTGGAGCCTCCTTGTTGTTGAGTGGAGCTGGATCTAGTGTTGACAAGGAGATCTCTGAGAGAGCTCTTGCCGACTGATATTACATGGGGCTGGGAGTTCTCTGGTGTTCCAATGTCCTGCACTCAGCTCTCCCACCTCAGAGGCTCAGGCCTGACACCTGGCCAGAGCACCAAGACCCCATCAGCCACACGGCTGAAGTGCCTTCAGAGTTGTAGATGCTGGCCTGTATCAGTCTGTGCTGTCCATTAGAATCACCTGCTTCTTCCTTGTTTTGCCCCAAAGGTAGTGTTCCACAGAGAAAAACAGCAGCCTTGAAAATAGTCACAGCTCTGAGATGGCTTTTTTTTCCTTTCTTTTTAGTCGTGTTTCTCTTGCTCACAGGGGCCCACATGCTGAGGCCTCGCACCCGGCTCTTCCGACCGGAGTTCCTAGTGTGTAATGGCTGCCACCAACACCTCAGCTCAGGCGGGCCGTGTGCAGAAGTGGACTGAAAGACACTGCAATCCAAGATGGCAGCCAGGAACCATGTGCAGAGGGGCTGCCCATGACCTGAATAACTTTTGATATGTCTCTGACTGATTCCTTAGGAAGGGGTTACAGAAATAAAAGGCTCAGAGAGCATTACTCCATAATACATCTCTAGAAATATTTTGGCACAAATAGTTTTCTAGAAGGCTATGGAAATTTATACATAAAACTGCCTCTCTTTTTCTGATTGTTATAATAATGCCAATGTCATTTTTGTAGAGTTTAGAAAGCACAGAAAAAAATAGAGAAAATATGAACTATACATTTCTTCAGAAATTACTATAGAGCCATATCTTCAGATGCATATATATGGATGAATATATAGCTAAATGATGGATACATGTACTTAAATAGCTAGAGAGAATTAAAAACATATAAACATTTGATCTTACTACAGAAATGAGTTCCTGATTCTTTTGTTTAATACTATAACATGTTCATTCTCTTTAATGATTTATAAAACTTTTATATATGAAGAGTGTGAATTACTACATTTCTGAAGTTAATTATTCTAAATATTTATCAATACTCTAAATAACTACCAACAATTTTAGTCCATTTCATAGTTTTATTTTCACAGTAAATCCCTCTTTGAAAATATTTTATGAATGTATTTTGTATTATGAAGATGTTACTTTAATTTTATTTTGTTTACGATTCATTTCACATTTACTCTATGTAAAGATAGATGATGTCAACTTATGCTTATAGAAACAGAAGTACTTTAATGCTACTTATTCTCTTTCATAGAATTGTTTATAATTTATTTATCTGCATGGAACTACTCCTGCTGATCAGTCAGAATGTTACTGTGAGTTTATTTAAAGACATTGTAGTTGTACTTAACGTGTGTGTGTATGCACATGCATGTATATAGGGAAATATCCTTTCTCTACATTACAACATTCCTGCCCAGTCTGGGTATGGCTAAGCCTGAAGATTTTCCCTAAAAAGGAGTAAGAAACACAACAAAACAAGTGAAAGCATTGCATGAACTCATCAGAAATTTTAACTTCCAATCAATCTGTTCTTTATGGTAAGTGAAATTCCTTCTTTTTTTGGGGGGATCCAAAAAGTATGTTTTATGTATCATATAATTATTAATTCTTCATCTAAATTAAAGATACTTAAAAGCAGGACCTATGTTTTATAACTCTCCAAGGATCTGGAACAGTGCTCTGCTCATAAAAGATCTTCAGCAAAAAGTTGTATTCATTACCATGATAAAGTACATTGCTAAGCTTATTCACTGGCAGAAGAGGAAAGAGAAAAACTGTACTTTTGCCTGTCCATAATGCTCATGCTTTATAGATTTCAGTCAAAATTTCTCACAGTCCCCACCTTTCTATATCGTGTAACTCAAGAAACACAGTTATTGAGTATCTGTGTACACTGTGCTACATGACCTTTATATCTGGGCTCAGTATTTCTTAGCTTTTTTTAAAAAAAACTTAGAATAGAAAACTGCAATAACTTTGGTGTGGGAAGACAAGAATAAGGCCTATTTTATAGGTTTGACTATTTGTTTTAAAGGAAGAGAAATGTACTGTATTATGAACATACTTGGCCTGAAGTATAGATGAAAATGGAATGAGGACCTTTTGTATACTGTATTCCAAAATGGCAAAAGGAAAGTTATGCAATGATATTGAAACAAAATACAAGGACTTTAAATTAAAAGGGCATGTCAAACAAAAAAGGCAGTGATTCAAATACTAGAAGAAGAACAGATAGATTGTTTTGAGCATGTTTATAGCATAGAGAAACAAAACAATAAATTTTAGAAGGCAGATCAAAGAATAAAAGGCTTAGAACAGCACAGACTTTTGCTTTAAAAATCATATTTGCAGGATATTGAAGAAAGTAGTATTAGGGAAATTGATGAAAATAACATTCAAAAATACAATGATGCAATGAAATATTTTTCACTTAAGAAACCAATACTGGGATTTCCCTGGTGGTGCAGTGGTTAAGAATCAGCCTGCCAATGCAGGGGACACGGGTTCGAGCCCTGGTCCAGGAAGATCCCACATGCCACAGAGCAACTAAGCCTGTGTGCCACAACTACTGAAGCCCACGTGCCTAGAGCCCGTGCTCCAAAACAAGAGAAGCCACCGCAATGAGAAGCCCAAGCAGTGCAAAGAAGAGTAGTCCCCGCTCGCCACAACTAGAGAAAGCCCACGCAGCATAGAAGACCCATCACAGCCAAAAATAAAAATAAATAAATTTATTTAAAAAAAAACTAATACCAAGGAGAAGAGAAAATAAATGAGTAGAATGAAATATATTCTTAAACTAAAGCACCTGTAAGTCTCTATCTCACTTTGCAATATGAAGAAGCACATTGATATAATGTTATAATAACAACCAGATTTCAGCCAGGATCCCTTTCGGGGGCTGAAAAACTGCATGCAACTAATGATAAAATTTGTAATTAATGTACACAGCAATTTCTTTTAATAACTGAGAACGTCCATGCAACTAAAATAGAAAGAGGGAGTGGTGTTTGGTTGTGGTATTATATTTTAAGAATGTTAAATTAACTTTCTCTTAAATGATGGCAAAAACATATCTTAGTAAATGACATAACTCTTTTTTACTTTAGGTTTGCTTTAATTAAATAAGATTAAATCTTTTAAAAATTGATTTGTAACAGAGTTACTATGCAAAGAATATACAATTAATGTCACTGAAGTCTACTTTACAGAAAATTTTTGCCTGTGCAATATGAAGTCCATGCTTCCTGTGGGAAGTATGCAGTGTGGCGCACATACAATCAGCAGTACATTCAGGTAAAGCATTAATATGCTTTGCATTACTAGCAGAATCTTTGAAAATGTATGTTATTCTAAAAGCAATGTGCTGCTATGATAAACAAATTCCCTCTTACTCATTAAATACACATATGTATGTATGGGACATATAAATGTAGAGACCAATCACCAAACATGGTTTTATAAGGGCCATTTTTCTATTACTGTAAAAGGGGCTGTGCTGGGCACAAATTTAGTTACTCCGGATTATCTCTCAAAGTGCTGCCACCATTCACACTACCACTGCTTGAGTACATATCATCATTTCTCTCCTATGTTATTTTTCTCCATTCCTCATTATCTCTCAGTAAATTTAGAAGTACAATCTGTGCAACTACTCTGCTAAAAATCTCTATGTGGATTACCACTGCCTTAAGTATAAAGTTTAAATTTAGTACCATATATTACTAGATTTTTCTTCAACTTGTTCCTGCATTCTATTCAAACTCTGTGACTACCATCCCTACCATGTATCCTGTGATAGTTACACTTCACAAATTATGGTTCACCAAATATCTCATACTTTCCCATAGTACCATACGTTTGCAAATACAGCTTGCTGTGCCCAGATCACCATTCCCCATATTATCCATCAATTTAAATCTACTATTCTTTAAATATAAGTCCCTATCTTCTTCTCCACCAAGCCTTTTGTGACCACTCAGTTCTCCCCTATCCCCAAAAGACATACCTAAATTCATTGAGTGCCTTTCTTCTACACCTCATTAATAACATCTGCACACTATTAAAGTTGCTGATGCATTTATTTTCTGATTTCAAAGATAATTTTCTTACTTATCTCCAATCATTTGACAACTTTCTAAAAACTATGAGTCCCAGGTTCCACAAATGTAGGACAGAACCAATCTCATTGTTGTGATGATGAGACAAAATGAGGCATGTAAAATAAATTTTCCATAAATGAGTGATTTCCCCCTCCTATTACCTTTTATTTCATTTCCACCAGAATCAGAGTTCTTTAGGAATCTAATTCATTAACATATTTTCAAGACGTGGAAAAGTCCCTAGCAGGGACTTAGGATAATATTGATGAGAAAAGAAGAGAACAGGATTAACTGAGGAAGGAAGAAAGAGGGCTACAAA
The DNA here is from genome assembly GCF_964341445.2 of Mesoplodon mirus. NCBI lineage: Eukaryota > Metazoa > Chordata > Mammalia > Artiodactyla > Ziphiidae > Mesoplodon > Mesoplodon mirus. Next base: position 97,854,293 of record NC_138980.1, on the reverse strand, counting down.
AAGAATTACAGCTTGAACCAGAGTAGGAAGGTCGAGAGTAGACCAAGCTCATGTGAAGAGCACGATTCCTAGACTTCATAATCCACTCTTCTCTCTTGCCAGAGACCTGTTGTCATTGACATGAAGGACAACAAGCATCCGCTCATGTTGTTCAGCTCTGTGGCAGCAGATTCTCACTCTTGCACTTAAACCATGTTTTCTCAGATATTTGAGGTTTGGGGAGGTAAGTCACTGTCCTCTGACCCAGACATGTTATACCTCATGAAGCCAAAATTGAGATATAATCCATATAAGTATTTTATACTCCATCTATTGTCTAGACTTATGTTCTGATTCTTTTATTTTGTTATAACAGTGTTTTTACACATATCTTACCTAATGTAAAACTGCTATATAATGTTAGTTTGGGGTGTAATGAATTTATACTGTTCACTTCCTTCCAATTACCCTACAAACTTTTGCTTTATTAGTTTTGTAATTACTTTCTGTAGTGGGAAATAAGTAGAGGTGAAACCCTGCTTTCACTATTTTATATATGCATGGATTCAAACAGGGTTTAAATTAAATGTATGCTCATTTTTACCCCAGATTACAATATTTTATCTTTAAAACAAATGAACAGCCACAAAAAAGGAACCAGACCTAAATAACAGTAATAATAGTAATAATAATGTCCTCAGCAAATTTCCTTTGGTATCCAGGGTTCTGTTTTGTTTTTTTGTTTGTTTGTTTTGGTTTTTTTTTGTTGTTGTTGTTTTTATTAGTTTCTGCTTTATAACAAAGTGAATCAGTCATACATATACATCTGTTCCCACAACCCTTCCCTCATGCATCTCCCTCCCTCCCACCCTCCCCATCCTACCCCTCCAGGCGGTCACAAAGCACAGAACTGATCTCCCTGTGCTCTGCGGCTGCTTCCCACTATCTATCTACCTTACGTTTGGTAGTGTATATATGTCCATGCCTCTCTTTCGCTTTGTCACAGCTTACCCTTCCCCCACCCCATATCCTCAAGTCCATTCTCAAGTAGGTCTGTGTCTTTATTCTCGTTTTACCCCTAGGTTCTTCATGACATTTTTTTTAATTCCATATATATGTGTTAGCATATGGTATTTGTCTTTCTCTTTCTGACTTACTTCACTCTGTAAGACAGACTCTAGGTCTAACCACCTCATTACAAATAGCTCAGTTTCGTTTCTTTTTATGGCTGAGTAATATTCCATTGTATATATGTGCCACACCTTCTTTATGCATTCATCTGATGATGGACACTTAGGTTGTTTCCATCTCTGGGCTACTGTGAATAGAGCTGCAATGAACATTTTGGTACATGTCTCTTTTTGAATTATGGTTTTCTCAGGGTATATGCCTAGTAGTGGGATTGCTGGGTCATATGGTAGATCTATTTTTAGCTTTTTAAGGAACCTCCATACTGTTCTCCATAGTGGCTGTACCAATTCACATTCCCACCAGCAGTGCAAGAGTGTTCCCTTTTCTCCACACCCTCTCCAGCATTTATTGTTTCTAGATTTCTTGATGATGGCCATTCTGACTGGTGTGAGATGATATCTCATTGTAGTTTTGATTTGCATTTCTCTAATGATTAATGATGTTGAGCATTCTTTCATGTGTTTGTTGGCAGTCTGTATATCTTCTTTGGAGAAATGCCTATTTAAGTCTTTTGCCCATTTTTGGTTTGGATTGTTTGTTTTTTTGCTACTGAGCTGCATGAGCTGCTTATAAATTTTGGAGATTAATCCTTTGTCAGTTGCTTCATTTGCAAATATTTTCTCCCATTCTGAAGGTTGTCTTTTGGTCTTGTTTATGGTTTCCTTTGCTGTGCAAAAGCTTTGAAGTTTCATTAGGTCCCATTTGTTTATCTTTATTTCCATTTCTCTAGGAGGTGGGTCCAAAAGGATCTTGCTGTGATTTATGTCATAGAGTGTTCTGCCTATGTTTTCCTCTAAGAGTTTGATAGATTCTGGCCTTATATTTGGGTCTTTAATCCATTTTGAGCTTATTTTTGTGTATGGTGTTAGGGAATGATCTAATCTCATACTTTTACATGTCCCTGTCCAGTTTTCCCAGCACCACTTATTGAAGAGGCTGTCCTTTCTCCACTGTACATTCCTGCCTCATTTATCAAAGATAAGTTGACCATATGTGTGTGGGTTTATCTCTGGGCTTTCTATCTTCTTCCACTGATCCATCTTTCTGTTTTTGTGCCAGTACCACACTGTCTTGATTACTGTAGCTTTGTAGTATAGTCTGAAATCAGGGAGCCTGATTCCTCCAGCTCCGTTTTTCATTCTCAAGATTGCTTTGGCTATTCGGGGTCTTTTATTTTTCCAAACAAATTTTGAAATTTTTTGTTCTAGTTCTGTGAAAAATGCCAGTGGTAGTTTGATAGGGATTGCATTGAATCTGTAGATTGCTTTGGGTAGTAGAGTCATTTTCACAATATTGATTCTTCCAATCCAGGAGCATGGTATATCTCTCCATCTATTTGTATCATCTTTAATTTCTTTCATCAGTGTCTTATAATTTTCTGCATACAGGTCTTTTGTCTCCTTAGGTAGGTTTATTCCTAGATATTTTATTTTTTTGTTGCAATGGTAAATGGGAGTGTTTTCTTGAATTCATTTTCAGATTTTTCATCATTAGTGTACAGGAATGCCAGAGATTTCTGTGCATTAATTTTGTATCCTGCTACTTTACCAAATTCATTGATTAGCTCTAGTAGTTTTCTGGTAGCATCTTTAGGATTCTCTATGTATAGTATCATGTCATCTGCAAACAGTGACAGCTTTACTTCTTCTTTTCCAATTTGGATTCCTTTTATTTCCTTTTCTTCTCTGATTGCTGTGGCTAAAACTTCCAAAACTAGGTTGAATAAGAGTAGTGAGAGTGGGCAGCCTTGTCTTGTTCCTGATCTTAGTGAAAATAGTTTCAGTTTTTCACCATTGAGGACAATGTTGGCTGTGGGTTTGTCATATATGGCCTTTATTATGTTGAGGAAAGTTCCCTCTATGCCTACTTTCTGCAGGGTTTTTATCATAAATGGGTGCTGAATTTTGTCGAAAGCTTTCTCTGCATCTATTGAGATGATCATATGGTTTTTCTCCTTCAATTTGTTAATATGGTGTATCACATTGATTGATTTGCATATATTGAAGAATCCTTGCATTCCTGGAATAAACCCCACTTGATCATGGTGTATGATCCTTTTAATGGGCTGTTGGATTCTGTTTGCTAGTATTTTGTTGAGGATTTTTGCATCTATGTTCATCAGTGATATTGGCCTGTAGTTTTCTTTCTTTGTGACATCCTTGCCTGGTTTTGGTATCAAGGTGATGGTGGCCTCGTAGAATGAGTTTGGGAGTGTTCCTTCCTCTGAACTTGTTTGGAAGAGTTTGAGAAGGATGGGTGTTAGCTCTTCTCTAAATGTTTGATAGAATTCGCCTGTGAAGCCATCTGGTCCTGGGCTTTTGTTTTTTGGAGGATTTTTAATCACAGTTTCAATTTCAGTGCTTGTGATTGGTCTGTTCATATTTTCTATTTCTTCCTGATTCAGTCTTGGCAGGTTGTGCATTTCTAAGAATTTGTCCATTTCTTCCAGGTTGTCCATTGTATTGGCATAGAGTTTCTTGCAGTAATCTCTCATGATCTTTTGTATTTCTGCAGTGTCAGTTGTTACTTCTCCTTTTTCATTTCTAACTCTATTGATTTGAGTCTTCTCCCTTTTTTTCTTGATGAGTCTGGCTAATGGTTTGTCAATTTTGTTTATCTTCTCAAAGAACCAGCTTTTAGTTTTATTGATCTTTGCTATCGTTTCCTTCATTTCTTTTTCATTTATTTCTGATCTGATCTTTATGATTTCTTTCCTTCTGCTAATTTTGGGGGTTTTTTTTTTCTTCTTTCTCTAATTGCTTTAGGTGCAGGGTCAGGTTTTTTACTCGAGATGTTTCCTGTTTCTTAAGGTGGGATTGTATTGCTATAAACTTCCCCCTTAGAACTGCTTTTGCTGCGTCCCATAGGTTTTGGGTCGTTGTGTCTCCTCTTTTTGTTTTGTTTTTAGTATGTGCTTTATATTTGGGTTCTTTGTATATATTTCCAAAGGGTGTACTTGAATGAGGACATTTTTAAGTATCACAGAGAAGCCAAAGCCATACTATAAACCTCAGTAGATGTCTTATATTTATCTAACTTGTTTAATTCATAAACTCAGGTCACTTCTTCCCAAAGTTCTCTGTACGTCTCATCATGATCATTACTCCTTATAGTATTTATTCTCATATCACATTCTAACTGTGGAAGTACTCACACACAGCCTATTCATTAACCCCAGCTACTAGAAGCTGGGGTTTTTTAGACGGCAGAAACATACAATTTCTACAGAAGGTCTGGCTAATTTTAATTAAACAAGTTTTATGTATTCATCAAATTTAACATCTGCCCCCTCTCCAAATCAGTCTAGTGTGAATGGATAAGCTCTAGGACTTAAGGTAGACCTAAATGTGAGGTTTGGTTAGTAACTAACCCATTCTCTCCCTCAGTGTTTCTATTTGTAAATTGGTGAACAACCTAGTTACTGAGGATTACATGCAAAAATATACATAAAATGCTTTTCAGAGACTTTGGGTATATGTATGCCATTCTGAATTCTCAGATGCCATTTTTAACCAGTTCAATTCTCATTTGTATATATTATAATGAACTCATCAGCTTCACATAAGTGTTACATCATAGGTACAAAAACCATAAGTGATTTATAAATGAAATAGTCACGAATAGCTTTATTTGAATGAAGACTAGGAGTTCTACTTGACTTATGTGGTAGGGAGGTATGCTGTCACAGAATGTGCCATAGTGAAACCCAGTGCATTGAGTCAGCAGAAGCAGGAGATGCAGTGGGGTGGGGACGGTGCTGCTCATCAGTTATATCTACTATAACAAGTGGTGGTGAAGATCTGTTCAGGCTCAGAGTTATTGAGTTATTACCACACATATTGCCATGTTGCCTGTCCCCCTTTATGTTCATCATTGTCTATACAACATAATTAAGGGAAAGAAAAATTTTGTCACATTGATATTATAAGCATAGATTTCCTCCCACTATGTTTTATTTAAAACACTATTGTTTATGAAGGAGGCCCCATATTTTTTACCATCTTCTTCCCTAATATTAATATATTTTATTTTGCAACCCAATTTGACCCCAAGATTGAGAAGACTGTAGTTATTCAATCTTCTGTATCTTAAAGTAAGATAAATTTCATAGATTTTTCTTGAATATTTTTTCTTTAACTTTCAAATTTTTCTTTAATATTCCTGACTTCTCAATATTTTCCTCTCTGGCTAACTCTGATAGAGTCTTAACTTCTCAAGCTTTGTAGCAATAGAAAATATTAAAAAAAAAATAGTTGCAGCCACTTTGAAGGAGTGTTTGGAGTTACAGATCATCACCAAGCTTTTTTATTTTTTTTAAACAATTTATGACAACCTTCAATTTATTGATGTCTTTATGGTTCCAAAAATAATTTCAATTTTATCTGAACCTGAAAACAAGAAAGTCCACCCTTCAATTTAAATCATTCTGTAAGGGAAGAGAGAAATCAAGATACACACACATGGATTACTTGTTGAATATCAATTAAGTAAAAGTTATTTTGATTGTTATATTGCAAATATGCTAATAATAAATAAAAAGGAAAAATGCATATTGTTTGAATTCCTTCTTCCAATAAATTGGTACTAAAATACTTACCTACAATATTAGTCTGCTCAGGCTGCTGTAACAAAATACCATATACTGTGTTACTCAAACAACAGAAATTTATTTTCTCACAATTCTGGAGTTTAGAAGTCCATGATCAAGGTGCCAGCAAGGCTGGTTACTGGTGAAGTCTCTCCCCTGTTCTTGCAAGGGAGCCTTCTCATAGTGTCCTCATATGTACTTTTCACGGTGAGTGCAGAGAGAACAATTTGATACGCTCTTTTTTTTTTTTCATAAGGACACCAGTCTCAGTGGATTAGGGTCCCACTCTTATCTCCTTATTAAACCTTAATTACCTCCCTAGAGGCACTATCTCCAAGCACAGTCACATTGGGGGTTAGGGCTTCAATGTGTTATTTTTGAGAGAACACTATTTAGTCCATAACAGTTACACAAATAACTCCTTGTTTATAACATCCAAATATGATATTCTTCAGAACTGTTATAGCATTGTTCTTACTACACATAAATTCAACTGTAGTTATACTGCTTGGCTTTGTTTTTTGTATGTATATCTAGATATATTTTAGGGCTCATGAAGAAAGTAGTAGCAATATTTGAATCTCTGTACTCTCCAGAGTTTAACAAGAGTCAAATACTAAGTATCGACAGTCCTTTCCTGCCAAAAAAAATCTACTTTAAGAAGTTGTACTTTTAATAAAGAAACAGAAATGTTGCTGAGGGGAAAATTCCTGTAAAATCAGAAGACACTCCGTTACCTGAAAATGTTAAACACAAAAATCTTTGTGAAGCCATTGATTTGCCTATTGTGCCTTGTCCTCATGTCTATTCATTTAGACTTTTAATTGACTTTATTGGTTCTCCCACATACTAAAATTGGTCTCTTGATTGCATTATTTCTAATAAAATGTATAACCTTTAATTACAAACAGATTTAATAGAAAAATTGGACAAGAAAAACATATAAACTGAATAAATATCCAGAAAACTTAAATTATAAATCCACAGTTGAGTTTGCAAGTAAAATGACATAGCACCAACTTTATGGCCATACCTGTTAACTGGTTATATAAGATGGTGGGTAGTATTTGTGGACTTCTGAAATGGGCCACAAAATTGGCAATGAGGCAACAACTAGTTACTTATAATAACTTCCCTGTTTCTAAAGATTTGTAAGTTTTTACTCTGAAGAGACACCTAGAATGAAAATAATTTGTCTGGCAGAAAGTCAATATTTGAAAATACTATGTGCAAAAGATGGAAGAAGTGTCCATCTCCAAAGATAAATTTTTAGAAAATGCTGCTAACCAAAAATAACAGCTTTAGGAAATCTAGAGTAGAGAATAAGTTGATGATTACTCAACATGCTGAGAGATAATGAAGGAGATTATCCCTAAATGGTAAGAATAATTAATATAATTCTGATGTATTATGGGGCATAAAATTTCCTTCAAACTAAAATGGGTGAAACAAACGTATTAAAAGAAATTGAACATGTATGAACATGCTTGAGTCGGAACATGTATAATGAGAAAATACCTAGAAATTTTAATGATACTATGTATTGTTTCAAGAAATTGTTATTCAAGTATCAAAAGAATTTCATATCAAGTCAAAGAAATACTACATTAAGTATGATGATTAATGGATAAAGGCTTCTCAAAATATGCCACAGAAACCAGTCTTTGGACTTATTCTTGTAAAACTTTTTTTTTTAAATAAATGACTTGGATGAAGACTCAGAAGCCAGCCTTGAAAAGATTATACTATGCTACAGGAATAACTACCACCACATTGCATAAAACAATTTCTAAAATAGTGCAGTAATATGCCCTGACATAGGAAAATGTGAAGTGTTGCATTCGTATTTAAAAAATCAACTGCAAATAATGTGTGTGTGTCTGTGCGTGGGTGTGGTGATGGGGAGGGAGGATTCGGAAGTCAGAGGGCAGCCTGGTTGAATAATAATGCAGACAAAATTAAATGAAATAAACCCAAAGTCTATTTTGAGCCCCAAGAAAGCAAGACTATTTAAATAATAATACAAAACATGGTCTTCAGGAGACCTTCAAGGTGGCGGAAGAGTAAGACATGGAGATCACCTTCCTCCCCAAAAATATATGAAAAATACATCTACATGTGTAACAGCTCCTACAGAACACCTAGTGAATGCTGGCAGAAGACCTCAGACCTCCCAAAAGGCAAGAAACTCCCCACGTACCTGGGTAGGGCAAAAGAGAAAAGAAAAAACAGAGACAAAATAATAGGGACGGGACCTGCACCAGTGGGAGGGAGCTGTGAAGGAGGAAAGGTCTCCACACACTAGGAAGTCCCTTCACTGGCGAAGATGGTGGGTGGCAGGGGGGAAAGCTTTGAAGCCACGGAGGAGTGCACAACAACAGGGGTGTGGAGGGCAAAGCAGAGAGATTCCCGCACAGATGATCGGTGCCGACTGGCACCCACCAGCCCGGGAGGCTTGTCTGCTCACCCACGGAGCTGAGGCTTGGGCTTTGGAGGTCGGATCCCAGGGAGAGAACTGGGGTTGGCTGCGTGAACACAGCCTGAAGGGGGCTAGTGTGCCACAGCTAGCTGGGAGGGAGTCTGGGAAAAAGTCTGGAGCTGCCGAAGAGGCAAGACACTTATTCTTCCCTCTTTGTTTCCTGGTGCGCGAGGAGAGGGGATTCAGAGCACCGGCTAAACAAGCTCCAGAGATGGGCGCAAGCCGCGGCTATCAGTGTGGACCCCAGAGACGGGCATGAGACACTAAGTCTGCTGCTGCCGCCACCAAGAAGCCTGTGCGCAAGCACAGGTCACTCACTATCCACAACTCCCCTCCTGGGAGCCTGGGTAGCCCGCCACTGCCAGGGTCCCGTGATCCAGGGACAACTTCCCTGGGAGAAGACATGGCACACCTCAGGCTATTGTAACATCACGCCAGCCTCTGCCGCTGCAGGCTCGCCCTACATCCGTACCCCTCCCTCCCCACGGCCCAAGTGAGCCAGAGACCCCTAATCAGCTGCTATTTTAACCCTGTCCTGCGTGAGTGAAGAACAGACGCTGTTAGGCAACCTACATGCAGAGGCAGGGCCAAATCCAAAGGTGAACCCCAGGAGCTGTGCGAAGAAGAGAAAGGGAAGTCTCACCCAGCAGCCTCAGGAGCAGCTGATTAAATCTCAACAATCAACTTGATGTACCTGCATTTGAGGAATACCTGAATAGACAACAAATCATCCCAAATTGAGATGGTGGACTTTGGGAGAAATGATATATATATATATTTCTTTCCTTTTTCTCTTTTTCCATGTAGATGACAGGGTTTTGAGGTTCTGGCAGGGTGACAGACCTGTGTCTCTGAGGTGGGAGAGCCAGGTTCAGGACATTGGTCCACCAGAGACCTCCCAGCTCTACATGATATCAAATGGTGAAAATCTCCCAGATATCTCCATCTCAACAACAAGACACAGCTCCACTCAATGACCAGCAAGCTACAGTGCTGGACACCCTATGCCAAACAACTAGCAAGACAGGAACACAACCCCATCCATTAGCAGAAAGGCTGCCTAAAATAATAATAAGGTCACAGACACCAGAAAACACACCACCAGACACGGGCCTGCCCACCAGAAAGACAAGATCCAGCCTCATCCACTAGAACACAGGCACCAGTCCCCTCCACCAGGAAGCCTACACAACCCACTGTACCAACCTTAGCCACTGGAGGCAGACACCAAAACCAACGGGAAATACGAACCTGCAGCCTGCAAAAAGGAGACCCCAAATACAGTAAGCTAAGTAAACTGAGAAGACAGAAAAACACACAACAGATGAAGGACCAAGGCAAAAACCACCGGTCCAAACAAATGAAGAGGAAATAGGCAGTCTACCTGAAAAAGAATTCAGAGTAATGAGAGTAAAGATGATCCAAAATCATGGAAATACAATGGAGAAAATACAAGAAACATTTAACAAGGACATAGAACAACTAAAGAGGAAACAAACAAAGAAGAACAACACAATAAATGAAATTTAAAATTCTCTAGAAGGAATCAACAGCAGAATAACTGGGGTAGAAGAACGGATAAGTGACCTGGAAGATAAAATAGTGGAAATAACTACTGCAGAGCAGAATAAAGAAAAAAGAATAAAAAGAATTGAGGACACTCTCAGAGACCTCTAGGACAACGTTAAATCCACTAACATTTGAATTATAGGGGTCCCAAAGAAGAAGAGAAAAAGAAAGGGACTGAGAAAATATATGAAGAGATTATAATTGAAAACTTCCCTAATATGGGAAAGGAAATAGTTAAACAAGTCCAGAAAGCACAGAAAGTCCCATACAGGTAAATCCAAGGAGAAACATGCCAAGACACATATTAATCAAACTATCAAAAATTAAATACAAAAAAAATATTAAAAGCATCAAGGGAAAAATAGCAAATAACATACAAGGGAATCCCCATAAGGGTAACAGCTGATCTTTCAGCAGAAACTCTGCAAGCCAGAAGGGAGTGGCAGGACATATTTAAAGTGATGAAAAGGAAAAACCTACAACCAAGATTGCGCTACACAGCAAGGATCTCATTCAGATTTGACAGGGAAATTAAAACCTTTACAGACAAGCAAAACCTAAGAGAACTCAGCACCACCAAACCAGCTTTACAACAAATACTAAAGGAACTACTCTAAGCTGGAAACACAAGAGGAAGAAAAGACCTATAATAACAATGCAAAACAATTAAGAAAATGGTAATAGGAACATACATATCGATAATTACCTAAAAGGTAAATGGATTAAATGCTCCAACCAAAAGGCATAGACTGGCTGAATTGATACAAAAACAAGACCCATATATATGCTGTCTACAAGAGACTCACTTCAGACCTAGGGACACATCCAGACTGAAAGTGAGGGGATGGAAAAAGATATTCCATGCAAAAGGAAATGAAAAGAAAGCTGGAGTAGCAATTCTCATATCAAACAAAATAGACTTTAAGACAAAGACTATTACAAAAGACAAAGAAGGACCCTACATGATGATCAAGGGATCAATCCAAGAAGGAGATATAAAAATTGTAATTATTTATGCACCCGACATAGGACCACCTCAATACATAAAGCAAATGCTAACAGCTATAAAAGGGGAAATCAACAGTAACACAATCATGGTAGGGGACTTAAACACCCCCCTTTCACAAATGGACAGATAATCCGAAATGAAAATAAATTAGAAAAAAAAGCTTTAAATGAGACATTAAACAAGATGGACTTAATTGATATTCATAGGACATTCCATCCAAAAACAACAGAACACACTTTCTTCTCAAGGGCTCATGGAACATTCTCCAGGATAGATCATATCTTGGGTCACAAATCAAGCCTTGGTAAATTTAAGAAAATTGAATTTGTATCAAGTATCTTTTCCAAACACAATGCTATAAGACTAGATATCAATTACAGTAAAAAAAAATCTGTAAAAACTACAAACACTTAGAGACTAAACAATACACTACTTAATAAACAAGAGATCACTGAAGAAATAAAAGAATACCTAGAAAAAATGACAATGAAAACACAGCAGCCCAAAACCTATGGGATGCAGCAAAAGAAGTTCTAAGAGGGTAGTTTATAGCAGAACAATCTTACCTTAAGAAACAAGAAAAATCTCAAATAAACAACATAACTTTACACCTAATGCAATTAGAAAAAGAAGAACCAAAAAGCCCCAAAGTTAGCAGAAGGAAAGAAATCATAAACATCAGAACAGAAATAAATGAAAAATAAATGAAGGAAACAATAGCAAAGATGAATAAAACTAAAAGTTGGGTCTTTGAGAAGATAAACAAAATTGATAAACCATTAGCTAGACTCATCAAGAATAAAAGGGAGAAGACTCAAATCAATACAATTAGAAATGAAAAAGGAGAGGTAACAACTGACACTGCAGAAATACAAGGATCATAAGAGATTACTCCAAGCAACTATATACCAATAAAATGGACAACCTGGAAGAAATGCACAATTTCTTAGAAAAGCACAACCTCCCAAGACTGAACCAGGAAGAAATAGAAAATATAAACAGACCAATCACAAGCACTGAAATTGAGACTGTGATTAAAAATCTTGCAACAAATAAAAGCCGAGGACCAGATGGCTTCACAGGCGAATTCTATCATTTAGAGAAGAGCTAACACCTATCCCTCTCAAACTCTTCCAAAATATAGCAGAGGGAGGAACACTCCCAAACTCATTCTATGAGGCCATCATCACCCTGATACCAAAACCAGACAAAGATGTCACAAAGAAAGAAAACTACAGGCCAATATCACTGATGAACATAGATGAAAAAATCCTCAACAATATACTAGCAAACAGAAACTAACAGCACATTAAAAGGATCATACACAATGATCAAGTGAGGTTTATCCCAGGAATTCAAGGATTCTTTAATATATGCAAATCAATCAATGGGATACACCATATTAACAAATTTAAGGAGAAAAACCATATGATCATCTCAATAGATGCAGAAAAAGCTTTCGACAAAATTCCACACCAATTTATGATTAAAAACCCTCCAGAAAGTAGGCATAGAGGCAACTTACCTCAACATAATCAAGGCCATATATGACAAACCCACAGCCAACATTGTCCTCAATGGTGAAAAACTGAAACCATTTCCCCTAAGATCAGGAACAGGACAAGGTTGCCCACTCTCACTACTATTATTCAACATTGTTCTGGAAGTTTTAGCCACAGCAATCGCAGAGGAAAAAAAAATAACGGGAATCCAAATCTGAAAAGAAGACGTAAAGCTGTCACTGTTTGCAGATGACATGATACTGTACATAGATAATCCTAAAGATGGTACCAGAAAACTACTAGAGCTAATCAATGAACTTGGCAAAATAGCAGGATACAACATTAATGCACAGAAATCTCTTGCATTCCTATACACTAATGATGAAAAATCTGAAAGAGAAATTAAGGAAACACTCTCATTTACCATTGCAACAAAAAGAATAAAATACCTAGGAATAAACCTACCTAAGGAGACAAAAGACCTGTATGCAGAAAACTGTAAGACACTGATGAAAGAAATTAAAGATGATACAAACAGATGGAGAGATATACCATTATCTTGGATTGGAAGAATCAACATTGTGAAAATGTCTATACTAACCAAAGCAATCCACAGATTCAGTGCAATCCCTATCAAACTACCAATGGCATTTTTCACAGAACTAGAACAAAAAATTTCACAATTTTTATGGTAACACAAAAGACCCCAAATAGCCAAAGCAATCTTGAGAAAAATGTAGCTGGAGGAATCAGGCTTCCTGAATTCAGACAATACTACAAAGCTACAGTAATCAAGACAGTATGGTACTGGCCCAAAAACAGACATATAGATGAATGAAACAGGATAGAAAGCCCAGAGATAAACCCACACACATATGGTCACCTTATTTTTCATAAAGGAGGCAAGAATATACAATGGAGAAAAGACAGCCTCTTCCATAAGTGGTGCTGGGGAAACTGGACAGCTACCTATAAAAGTATGAAATTAGAACACTCCCTAACACCATACACAAAAATAAACTCAAAATGGATTAAAGGCCTAAATGTAAGGCAAAACACTATAAAACCCTTAGAAGAAAACATAGGCAGAACACTCTATGACATAAATCACAGCAAGATCCTTTTTGACCCACCTCCCAAAGCAATGGGAATAAAAACAAAAATAAACAAATGGGACCTAGTGAAACACAAAAGCTTTTGCACAGCAAAGGAAACCATAAACAAGATGAAAAGACAACCCTCAGAATGGGAGAAAATATTTGCAAATGAAGCAACTGACAAAGGATTAGTCTCCAAAATTCACAAGCAGCTCATGCAGTTCAATATCAAAAAAAAAAAAAAAGAACCCAATACAAAAATGGGAAGACATACATAGACATTTCTCCAAAGAAGATATACAGATTGCCAACAAACACATGAAAGGATAATCAACATCACTAATTATTTGAGAAATGCAAATCAAAACTACAATGAGGTATCACCTCACACCAGTCAGAATGGCCATCATCAAAAAATCTACAAACAATAAATGCTGGAGAGGGTGTGGAGAAAAGGGAACCCTCCTGCACTTTTGGTGGGAATGTAAATTGATACAGCCACTATGGAGAATAGTATGGAGGTTCCTTAAAAAACTAAAAACAGAACTACCATACGACCCAGCAATCCCACTACTCATCATATACCCTGAGAAAACCATAATTCAAAAAGAGTCATGTACTTCAAATTCATTGCAGCTCTATTTACAGTAGCCAGGACATAGAAGCAACCTAAGTGTCCATTGAGAAATGAATGGACAAAGAAGATGTGACACATATATACAATGGAATATTACTCAGCCATCTAGGTGGATGGACCTAGAATTTGTCATACAGAGTGAAGTAAGTCAGAAAGAGAAAAACAAATACCATATGCTAACGCATATATATTGAATCTAAAAAAAAATGGTCATGAAGAATCTAGGGGCAGGATGGGAATAAAGACACAGACCTACTAGAGAATGGACTTGAGGACATGGGCAGGGGGAAAGGTAAGCTGGGACGAAGTGAGAGAGTGGCATGGACATATATACACTACCAAATGTAAAATCGATAGGTAGTGGGAAGCAGCCACATAGCATAGGGAGATCAGCTTGGTGCTTTGTGACCACTTAAAGGGGTGGGATAGGGAGGGTGGTAGGCAAGGAATTGCAAGAGGGGGGGAAATGGGGTATATGTATATGCATAGCTGATTCACTTTGTTATAAAGCAGAGACTAACACAGCGTTGTAAAGCTATTATACTGCAATAAAGATGTTAAAACAAACAAACAAAAAACATGGTCTTCAACAGAATAATAGTATTCAAAAGACAGAAAGCCAGTATCTAACCCTGAAGTCTATACCGGAGAAACCCAGTAATCTTCTCAAGCCAAAGTTTTAAGACTCTGTTGAAAAATCAACATGTATCCAAAACATGGTGAACAACATACACAATAGCCCTGGAGAACATTTCTAAAGAGCAATGTTAGGATTAAGGGTAACAGAACCTGAGACAAAGGTGAGAGGAAGATGGTAGCAGCTGCAATAGTCTTAGAGCTACCGGGGCCAGATAAAGAATCAATGGATATGTATTAAGAAGATGCAGATTCCTCACCATACAGGAGAATATTTTTAGAAAATTGGTCTATTCAACAATAAAATGACCTGATTCAAGCACTGAATTTCTTATCACTTGTAGTATCTGAAACGTATAATGGATGACCACTTGCCAGAGATACTGACATTGATAATTTCTACTTTAGGTGGGTGCAAGGTTATGTCTTAGGTCAACTCTAACTCAAAACTTCTATGATTATTTCAAGTGAAAGGGAAAATTCTTTTAGATTTGATGAACTCACACTAACATGTATAAGTATCCCAGATAAATGTTTGCTGGCCAGCTGGGTCCAAGAATAAACTCTTCTTTCTTTTTATTACATGCAATGACTATTTAAAAACATATCAGGGCTTCCCTGGTGGCGCAGTGGTTGAGAATCCGCCTGCCGATGCAGGGGACATGGGTTCGTGCCCCGGTCTCGGAAGATCCCACATGCCACGGAATGGCTAGGCCCGTGAGCCATGGCCGCTGAGCCTGCGCGTCCGGAGCCTGTGCTCCGCAACAGGAGAGGCCACAGCAGTGAGAGGCCCGCGTACCGCAAAAAACAAACAAACAAACAAATAAATAAATAAATAAATAAATAAAAACATATCAGCATCTGATAGTGGTTCATACCCACAGAACAGTCATTCTTGAATTAATGTGATATTGCTGGAAGCGCTTATTTTGAAGGGGAGAAAAAAAAATATATATATATACACACACACACACATTCTTCTGGGAGTAATGTAATAAACTACAGAACTTTTCTGTCACCAAAATTGGTGGTGCCAAAAATAAGAACATGCCCTTCTCAAGCTAATCTAATAGCAGATATTCTTGTTTTATTTCAAACTCATATATGTAACAAAATAATAGGGCTTCACATGTACAAACAGGTCTGAAATATGTCAAGCAGTTCCATAATTCTAAGTCAGATTTTCTACATGACAAATAACCATTATCAATCTCATGCTAAGTGGGTGCTTAAATTTTCAGAAATCAAAACAATTGAAAAATAAAATCAATCATCATAAAAATCAGAGCTATAGTTCATCAGTCATGAGATGTCAGAAGGTCCCATATTTCCATAACTCCATTCAATCTGAAATAATCAGAGACAGTGAAAATAAGTTATAAAATATATAAATGTCACTTTCACTTCCCTAGTGTTTTGAACCTGGAAAAATTCAGATACACAGAGAATCCATTCTGATATTTTATCCAAAACAGTCAACCTCTGCATCACTAGTCTGACAGCAAAAGAGGAGGAAAAAAATCACTAAGACTACACAACCTGATCTACTTTGTAAGGATCCAATTAATCCAATGACCATGTCATACTCTGGTTTCTAGTAGCAAAATTAATACTCCCTGTTTCAAAGTGATCCATACACTGCATGTGAATGAACCTAATCTCTTTCCTCTTTTTTATATTTTGTATGTAGACCTTGGGAACAAATCTATACATTTTTTCATTAAAATTATATTTCAGTAATTATTTACTCCCACATTGGAATTTCAGTCTATATACTCTGTCTCCTCCATCTACTTCTTGCCAATTTATGAACGAACAATTTTTACAGATTCAGTATCTCTGTGTGAAGTTACTCTCTCTGTGGTTTACATTTCAGCTGTTAGCAATTGAGTACCAGAGAGAGCTCAATCTGATGCCAACTTTGGCAGGAGTGAACTTAAGCTGTTTTCCAACATACTTGACTCTGATAGACTCTTTTTCTCTGTTTATTTGTATCCTGAGAGAACAAAACCATAGGCATCAACAAAAGGGGAATTTAACTTTTTCCTTTACTTGAGTCTTCATTTACATTTGCAATAGCAGGGACTAATTTCATCTCAAACCATATTCTGTAGCTCAATCTTTTTCCTTCTATGTCTCATTAAAATACCTGTAAGCTATTGCTAGTTCACAATGACCTTCTGCTCCTAGACCTTGATCTGCAGGGAAGGTGGATAGAACTGCTTTGGATTGGCACAAAATATACATTTGAAACATTGCCCAATAACCAGAGACAGAGGTACTAAAGCAGATGATGTGTAAGCAGGTGCTTTTCAGGCCTCAGTGACAGCATTAGGAGCTCAGGTTGGAACCAATCTTTGCTCTGCCAGTTCCCCCACAGTGCACAGTGAAGCATATTCTTTTGCTTTCCAACAGAAGGGTGCTGGTGGAAGCATGTTTTATATTTTATAAACTGGAATAAGTTTGAGATTCCTTACCCAGAATTATACAATCTTCTGAACACTTGTTTTGGTGCCTAGTCCATACCCATGCAGTTTGAGTTGATTGTAACAGCATCCCTGTTCTGCTGCTTGGAAAATACAGCTCATAAGAATTGTATTAGTTTTTTATTGCTGATATAACAAATTACCACAAATTTAGTAACTTAAAACAACGCAAACGTATTATCTTATATTTCTGTAGGTTAGAAGTTCAGCACAGTTCTCACTGAGCTAAAATCAAGGTGTTGGCAGGGTCGTGTTCCCTTCTGGAGGGCCTATTCTCTGATTCTCTTCTTCTCCCTCTCTTTGGCAGTTTAAAGGACTCTTCTGATTACATTCTACCCACCCCCAGACAATCCAGGATAATTACCCTGTCTGGCAATTTAGCAAACTTAATGCCATCCAGAAGGTTACCTTCCCTTTTCATGTACTGCAACATATTCACAAGTTCATCTTTGGAAGGCCATTATTTTGCCTACCTTAGCCAGGTTTATCAATATGTTTCCCCTATCCTTGGAAGAATTGCTTCATATATGGATTTAATTGCTAATTATTTATTTTTTACAAAATAATTATATGATAATAAAATTATATATCATTTATTTATTTCATATTTCTAGTTGGCAATACTAACAAAAACATGGTCCACAGTTTCCTTTTGGCTAATATAGCTCATAGGGAGCATAAGAAGGGAAAATCAGAGAGGAGAGCTTATAGAATTATGGTACAATTCCTTCCTTAAACCAATATCTGTACCTTTTAATTCTCAGGTAACAGAAAGGAGCTTTTCAAATTCATACACTTTAGTTCATGAGAACTGTCATAGAATTTCTGGTGACAGCAAAAATTCTTGGAAAACTAAAACCGTGCTGATTCTCAAAATAGTGTTGCATTAAAGTGTGCTACATACAGGTAAAGAATTTAGAAACTATGCCCAATTCCAGGAAACTTCATTATTACTCATTCATTTTATTTTTTACATGCAAAGACTTATTCCTATGTAGCAAATAAATACATACTAAAGGTAACTTTTTCATACTCATTATTAGTGCTTAAGGATCAATTTAAAACATTAGGAATCAAATTGCATTTTTATTCTGAAAATAAAATATGTAAATGTTACTAGAGAAAAATGGCCTTTTTGTGAGACTCATTGCCCTGAAGATGAGATGGAAATTTTTTTAAATTTCAGCACTACTACTTGAAGGCAGCATGTGCTATTTCCTTTGAACATTTAAGGCTAAAAATGTGTTTTGCTCTCTCACAATCAATTAGATGAACACAATTTTTGTAATGAAACATTTAAGAAATATGTACACAGCTTTCAAAAAGTTTTAGCACCACTGCCCATGCTTGTTTATGAGGTTCATTTTCTTTCCCAACCCATAGTCATAATGCTAAAGTGTGAACTCTTAAATTCTATCATATAAATAAAGAATTGAAGATACATATATATAAAGATGTATATATGTATATAATGTGTGTGTGTGTGTATACACACACATAAAACTGATACAGATAATTGACTATCTCCTGTTGACAGTATTACTAAAAATAAACAACGTCCTTTTAAACATCATTTCATGTATTGCCATCGGGAAAAACATCGGGAATACATTCTGCTATATCTAATTCCATCTATAAAATTTAATTTTATGGAAATATTTAATTGAAATAAAACATTCACAAAATACATTCATATAAATAACAATTCACAAGTACAGAGTTTAATGGCTTTTCACAGATGGAACAGTTGTGTAACCAGCACAAAGATCAAGAAACAAAGTCTTAACCATACCCCAGAGTCTATGTATGTGCAAAACCATTTTCATCTGTTTCCACTCATAAAATAACTACTACCCTGATTTCTAACACCAGAGATTAATTTTTACTTTATTTGAGCTGTATGTAAATGAAATCATGTAGCATACATTGTTTCTGACTTCTTTCACTCATCATTATATTTGTGAGACTCATGCAGTTTCAAATTGTTCACTCTCATTTTTGTATATAATTTCTTTGTATGATTACACCACAGTGCATTTATTTACCCCAGTGTAGATGAACATTTGGCTTACTTCCAGTTTAGGCTATTGGAAGAGTTTTGCTATCCTTATAAGTGTGTTTTTGGTGAAACACACAGACACATAAACACAGTGAGAAATACATTTTTTTCAGATATGTATCTAGCAATAGAATTACATTTCCTTGGTGACTACTGAAGTTGAATAGATCTTCAGATCTTTATTGGCCACTTGGTATCCATATGTTTGAAGTAACTATAATTATTGTGCTATTTTTTATTATTCTTTTAATGAATTCTCAAGAGATTATTGTGTAGATAATAACATTATATTCAAAGATGTTTTAAAACAAAATGTGTTATTAATATAAAGTTTTTCCTTTTATACTCCCAAGATAATTTTAGAACCTTAGAACACTTTAAGTCCAATTACTCCCTTCTATCCATTGCATTATTGTTTTCACTTACTTTAAGTTTACTTAATTTCAAAAGTAAGTTCTGAGATCATGTAGATGGATATCCTTTTCTGAGTTGCCGTAGAATACTCTGCACCATTTAACTACAGCTTTGCCGTTCTTTACTGATTTTCCCGGGTTACACGTTTGTCTTTCTCAATTAAGGGGAAATACGGTTGCATAATGATTAAGAGAGCAACCTTGACTCCATCTTGCCACGTTCAAGTTCTGGGTCTGTCATTTACTGATTCGTTGATCTTAGAAATGTTATTAGTTTTATTATCTATAAAAATGGAAAACTATTAGTTCTTACCTCACAGATCTTTTATGACTACTAAGTGAATTAATGTAAGAAAAGCCCTTAGAACGGTGGTCTTAAGTAAGCTTAATAAACATGAGTTGTTTTATTATCTGTGTCTTGTGGTCAAGATCTATCCACGTTAGAATATATTACCCTTACGTTACCATCATCACAAGTCAATAAAACCTTATTTTTTTTTTTCTTCTATAAGACTTGTATGGATTTTTCCTTTCAGGTTTTTTGTTTTTGTTTTAATCTTAATCATGAAGAACTCTATTACCTGTTTATATCCCATTATATTTCAGTTCCAATTCCTGAATCCTAAGAAGTATTTTTACTTTTCTCTCTGATAACATTTCCAAGTAAACAGAAAATATTAACTCACTTCCTGACTCCTCTTGTTTCTTTAAATGTAGTCTTTAGAAATCTCCTATGCCACTGCGTAAGATGCATTTCAAAGAGTTTTTTTTTTCTGTGTTTCCTGTTGTCAAAGTGATGGTTTGCTTCCTTTAATCAATATGCTTCTCTAGTCAGGTGCTGATAAACATTTGAAAATACTGAACAAGCAGTTTATCAGATATAAATGAGAAATTTATCTTAAAATATTATGGACCCTGATAAGATTGGGGACAATTGGGATTGGGATCTTAAATAAAACTAGATTACTGAGGATCATAACTGTGTCAGGAAGTGAGGAAAAGATGAATGTCCGAATGATCAATAAGAAATATGCCTGAAATTTGGAATTAGAAAGAGGGATCTGATTTAGAAAGTTAGATACAGAAGTGATTTTCTCTAACAAATATTATGAATGCCAACACCATTTATATACATCTTTCATTCAGAAAATGTAGAAGACTACTGGTTCTGAAGGTTGAAGATTAAGGTATGCTGCAACTGTTTTGCAGAAAACTCTCACTGCTTAGAGGAATAGATAGAGTTAACTTAACTTCATCAAGTAAACAGAAAAAAAGAATTTAATGTCAAACAATTTAAATATTTATGATTGTATTATAAGGGTCTTAGAGTAGACAATGACCAAGCACAGACTTTTAAAATAATCTTATATAAGATCTTTTTCAATTTCATTTTTATTCTTCATTACTTATGTGCATAAAATATAGGGTTTTTTTTGTCAATGACAATTTTACAGATAATTCACTTATTTGCGTGAAAGCTACTCACTTGTTTCCCCAGAGAAGACTAATAACAAATCTCATTATTCTTAAAATAAAAGGATTGATTAAACATAATATAGTTACTGATAAAAAATCTTTTTTTTGCAGAAGCATTTAGCTGAAAATAGAAAATCATATTTTCTGTCATGTTTCAATGATCTAGAGACATGTAACTAAACTGAGTTACCTTTTCAATAGAAAATGATTAATAAGTCTTGCCCATAAGAAACCATGTAATATTAAATATGTTGGTATAAAGAATTGGTATAAAGATTTAAGATAATACTGACAGGAAATTTTAACATATCTTTGTTTACAAAATGGCTATACATTATTAAATCTAATTTTCCAATTAGCATATCAAAAATGACAATTATATACTGCCCTCTGCAAAGCTGTCAACAATAGATGTATGCTTACTTCATCACAGTGACTATTTTTATTTATTTATTTATTTATTTATTTATTTATTGTTAACATCTTTATTGGAGTAAAATTGCTTTACAATGGTGTGTTAGTTTCTGCTTTATAACAAAGTGAATCAGTTATACATATACATATGTCCCCATATATCTTCCCTCTTGCATCTCCCTCCCACCCTCCCTGTCCCATCCCTCTAGGTGGTCACAAAGAACCGAGCTGATCTCCCTGTGCTATGCATCTGCTTCCCACTAGCTAGCTATTTTACGTTTGGTAGTGTATACATGTCCATGCCGCTCTCTCACTTTGTCACAGCTTACCCTTCCCCCTCCCCATATCCTCAAGTCCATTCTCTAGTAGGTCTGTGTCTTTATTCCCATCTTTCCCCTAGGTTCTTCATGACCTTTTTTTTTTTTTTTTTTTAGACACCATATATATGTGTAAGCATATGGTATTTGATTTTCCCCTTCTGACTTACCTCACTCTGTATGACAGACTCTAGGTCCATCCACCTCACTAAAAAAACTCAATTTTGTTTCTTTTTATGGCTGAGTAATATTCCATTGTATATATGCGCCACATCTTCTTTATCCATTCATCTGTTGATGGACACTTAGGTTGCTTCCATGTCCTGCCTATTGCAAATAGAGCTGCAATGAACATTGTGGTACATGACTCTTTTTGAATTATGGTTTTCTCAGGGTATATGCCCAGTAGTGGGATTGCTGGGTCATATGGTAGGTCTGTTTTTAGTTTTTTAAGGAACCTCCATACTGTTCTCCATAGTGGCTGTATCAATTTACATTCCCACCAAAAGTGCAAGAGGGTTCCCTTTTCTCCATACCCTCTCCAGCATTTATTGTTTGTAGATTTTTTTGATGATGGCCATTTTGACCGGTGTGAGATGATATCTCATTGTAGTTTTGATTTGCATTTCTCTAGTGATTAATGATGTTGAGCATCCTTTCATGTGTTTGTTGGCAATCTGTATATCTTCTTTGGAGAAATGTCTATTTAGGTCTTCTGCCCATTTTTGGATTGTGTTGTTTGTTTTTTTGATATTGAGCTGCATGAGCTGCTTGTAAATTTTGGAGACTAATCCTTTGTCAGTTGCTTCATTTGCAAATATTTTCTCCAATTCTGAGGGTTGTCTTTTCATCTTGTTTATGGTTTCCTTTGCTGTGCAAAAGCTTTTGTGTTTCATTAGGTCCCATTTTTTAATTTTTGTTTTTATTTCCATTTCTCTAGGAGGTGGGTCAAAAAGAATCTTGCTGTGATTTATGTCATAGAGTGTTCTGCCTATGTTTTCCTCTCAGAGTTTGATAGTGTCTGGCCTTGCATTTAGGTCTTTAATCCATTCTGAGTTTACTTTTGTGTATGGTGTTAGGTTGATTACTTTTAAAATATTGGAAACTTTTATCTTAATTTTATAAGCAGCTTTAAAAGTTTTATTAGACTAGAAAGAAAAACCAGTCCCATTATTTTATAAACACACTTTCTTTTGACCAAAAACTCATTATGACCAAAACACAATACTCCTACCCTATTCCAAATTATCTCTGTATCATGCTCATAACATCAGCACAAAGTTCAACAGAGGTTTATTTGATATGTTGGCTTCAATCACAGAGAACTGTAATGATGAAATTTCATCAGTTTTTGTAAATATTCTCAGAGGCCAGCTAAAACTCAGGCTGTCCTGAGGGTAGCACTACTCTTCAGATGACCTTACAATGAGAATCTTTCCTTTCTGCCTCATATATATATATATATTTAAAAGCCAGAGTTCTTTGGTAATGTTGCAGATCTATAAAATGTGTACAAAGGGCAATTACTTCTTGGCAATGCTAACTAATATTTAAATATTTTAGAAAATATTAGACAAATTCTAAACTTTTGCTAGTGCCATTTGCCTTCATTAGGAATGTTGAAATAAACTTGATATAAACTGATTGTTAAAAAAGAAATCTGGGCTTCCCTGGTGGCGCAGTGGTTGAGAGTCCGCCTGCCGATGCAGAGGACGCGGGTTCGTGCCCCGGTCTGGGAAGATCCCACATGCCGCGGAGTGGCTGGGCCCGTGAGCCATGGCTGCTGAGCCTGCGCATCCGGAGCCTGTGCTCCGCAATGGGAGAGGCCACAACAGTGAGAGGCCTGCATACCGCAAAAAAAAAAAAAAAAAAAAAAAGAAATCTGACAGCCAAGGTAATTTCCAATCAATATGTTTTATATTTTTATACAATTTTTTTGTATTTTTAACCACAATATTTTAACATGTGTGTGTACATATAAAGTCCTCTAACATTTTAATGTTACTATTTTTCTTAAATAACCAGTCTTGTAAATATTTTATTATTATTATTATATTATTATTATAAATATATTTTGAATACTTGTTTCTTAATGACATGAAATGCCAGTTTCAGGCTTAGTTTTGTGGACAATTAGACACACCAAAAAGTCACCACCATAGAATCATTGTTTAGTGAAAGCCCTTAAGTATGGAAATTACTAAAATAAACTTTTCTAACCACAATGGTGAATGGTTTATTCACAGCGGTAATGGAAGTATTTGGACCACTTAAAAACAAATTATATAGTTGCATTACTGCTGCTGCAATGCATCACTATTTTATTAAAAATCTGCATTACTTTTTTGCTTATTCCTTTCCCCCACTTCTGCTCCACCCACATCCTACCAGGTCACACTAATCCAACAAAATAGTTTACAAGTTTCCTTTTATATTTTAATGTGATACAGAAAGTGTTTGGCGTTAATATTCTGGTTTTTTTTTTAATTCAAAGAATATACAAAAAATTCTCCCCCCTCTACCTCATAGGATTCAGATTTCGTTAAAAATCATGAAATAATTTATATGTAGCATTACAAATTTTTTGAAAACAAATAAAATTGTATGCTTTCAAGGCAATATTGTCTAACATGTATTGAGTGCTTATTTGCCATATACTGTGCTTTCCATAGGCTGATCTTCCCCAAAATAATGGTTAACACGCTTATACCCATTTTAGTGATGAAAAAAATTGGGATTCTTCAACATAGCTTGCAACTTAAAAGAGTGTCATCCAGCTCAAAAGGTCATGTAGAATAACTAACCATTTTCAACTCTCCAAATGGCTTGACCCAATGTAAACTCCTATGCTTACAGAATTTCAAAAGTGGAAGGTAACTTAGAAGAAAGTAGGAAAGGTTAATTTTATGTTTAATAAAAGATACTTGAGAAGAGGTAGATTAACAGGAAGTACATTTTATGTGAGGGGATTTTAAAAAGCCAGTGTTAGCTATATTAAATATGGATATGTCAAACATTAGAAAAGAGAGTAGACTTTCCAAGAAAAAAAATTCTTATGACAGACCAGGGTGTGGGAAAAAGAACAGATTCTTATGAAAAGGTATGTACATTTAAAAACACACAGAAAGAATTTATTTTGGTCTTAAGATTTCTTGGTTTTCTTTCCTAGTTTGAGCAATCTGAGTTCAATGTACTTTTAGAGAAAAGGCATAATCAAACTTATCCACACACACTCCCAAAATGTGTGTGTATGTGTGTACCTGCCTATGTGTGTGTATGCTTCACTTTCTGTTTTTACATCACTTATATTTTTATCTATATTATTATTTTGGCATTATTCTTTTCTAAGTAGGCATTGTAGCATTTTTCATAACTTAAATTAGGTATACACCATGGCTTATCTTGTATAGCACATCCTGGGACTGTTTAGCAAAAAAATTAAAATTTTGTCAAGAAGGCAAGATAAGAATCTTAGAATCTTTGATCATCATGTGCTGAGGACAGCTCTGGAGTTCAAAGCTAATAGTTTGAGAACAATCATCTACTGCAAAGTTGATAGTACAGATTGAACATATCAGTGCTGTGAGAGCAGAGAGTGTGCACACACACAATCTCTATTGATCTATCTATTGAGAGAAACAGACATAGAGCGCTTTATGTGATAATACCTTCATTTTTTAATGTAATTTAAGTTTTCCTCCCCCTACCTTGCCCCCAAGTAGTGCTGGAATACTTCAGAACATTCTATAGTTTCTGGTCTCCACAGATGTTTAAAGTTTTGCTAAGATCGAGAAAAGTACTGTATGAGCTGACAGTCTTTATCAGAAGAAGCACTAAGATATTTTGGAAGGTTCGGTCACACTCAGTCTCCCTCCCAATAAACAAAATTTAAGCAAAATCAGTGTGCTTGCTAGGAAATCCCAGCTTTAAGGTGAGTTCCTTAGACTACTTCTTCATCAAGCACAATTCTACGTAGATACACACTCCCATGCACATTCACCACACAGATACTTTTGGCCAGAAGATTTTTACGTACCCTCACCCATAGAGAAATTCTAGATCCAACACTGAGGCAGGAAAATTGAATCTGAATTGCAAATATGATGTTTCCTAAATATGTACATAGAGTGTGTGTGTGTTTGTGTATGTGTGTATGAAATAATTACATTGTATTTCCTCAATTAGTTATAGTTGCATTACATAATCAATTTTATTAGAAAAGATTAGAATAAATTTCCTTCTTGTTTACTTAGTATAAGTTGTCAGTCATTTATTATTTTTAACAATAATGAAAAATGAGTTTGTAAATATTTTGAATACGAGTATAATAGACTGAATTGTATTCCCTCCCTAAACTCTGTGTTGAAGCCCTTACACCCATGTACCTATATTTGGAGACAGGACCTTTAAGGAGGTAATTAAGGTTAAACAAGGTCATAAAGGACACCAATAGGACTGGTGTCTTTAAACAAAAAGTATGTGACACCATGAGTAAATGCTCACAGAAAGGCCATGTGAGGACACAGTGAGAAGATGGCCATCTGCAAGCCAAGAAGAAAGTTTTCACCAGAACATTGATCTTGGACTTCCAGTATCCAGAGCTATGAGAAAATGCATTTCTGTTGTTTAAGTCATCCAGTCTGTGATTTTTGTTATGGCAGCCTTAGCAGACTAACCCACCCTGTTTTACTGTTCCACGTGGCATTCTCATTTACTCCAATAAGATATCTGTGGATATTCAGAAAGCATAGAAATAATTCAAATTTGGACTTCATTGAAAGTGTTTTTTAAAACTTATCTTTCTTACATCTTTCCTGAAACAATACAGAATATAGAAATAAAAATTAAAAGTAAAATTTGAAAACTTTAATATTGGGCATATTAAAATTGATCTAAAAATAGTTGCTTTGTAAAATCAAGGTATCAGAAAGTACATTCACTAATTCTCCAGTTACTCTAAACATTTCATAATCCTGTTTATTAAAAATATATTTAGTAGTTAATATGAATGAAAATTTTTTCAGTGTTAAAAAACAGAAGACTGTTGTCCTTTGTCTTGTAGAATTAGTCAATTTTAAATGCAAAAGCAATGGCTGTATAGGTAACCTAAGAATAATCAGCATCAATGCAAAAGTGATCTAGAATTATAAAATAATGATCCAAATAAGATTGAAGATAAAAAATAGATCAAGACCAAAAAATTTAAATGGGGTAATATCCAAAACCAACCACTGAGTTATGTATCTGGATTTCGGACTCTGTCATAGAATAAAATCCCATACTTATGCTCTTAGGTATAACATTTTCCTATTAATTTTATGGTCTAATTGCTATATAAAATGTGAATGCATTACACATATACTATATTAAGGGATTTAGTGAGATCTATAAGTTTCAATTTGGGCAGGTAAGTGCATCATTAAAGGTCTATCTCCCTTGGTTATGTGATAAATTAATAAACAAATAAATTGTAGCATTTAAATGCTTAGAACAATATTTTACTGCAGTGACCTCAGAGTTATAATGGCAATGATAGGCATGATTCTGGACATAAGGACTTGTACTAATAGCAATCTTTTAAAAATAACACATTATAACAAATATTAGAAATTAATCAAATATATTTTTTAATGCAAAACACTGACCATATTACATCTCAGATCAATCCATTTATTCCATGACTCATTTATTAGTAGATAGATCATATGTGTTAATCACACTCTATGAGCCCTTAACAGAGTTTACAGTCTAAAGCATAAGAGAATAAACACACACACACACATACACACAAAATGATTTTGAGAACGAATAACATGGAGATTTTAGTACTATTTTAGGTAGAGCAGGGTAGTCATGGAAGGTTTTTTAGAGACAGTGGTATTTAAGCTGAGATTTATCAGCAGGAGAAAACAGTTGAGAATATGTTCAAAACTTGTCATGGGGAAAAGAACTTAACATGTTAAAGAAATTTTTTAAAAAAAGAGAGACAGTGAAAGAAGAAAGAAGTTAAAAAATGAAGAAAGATATGAAGGTAAGGTAATCTAGGTCTCAAAGTCCTGTCAAGAAATTTGAAATTATTTTCTACATTCACAGGAAACTGAAATATTATAAGAAAGACAAAATAATAGGATTTCTTTTATCCAGCCTATAAATTTGGTAGTTATTTGTACAATTTGCTGAGATAGGGCATAAATTTTCTTGCAATATTATTTTCTTATTTATTTATATTTATTTAAATTAGGAATCAAGTGTCCAGTTTGGAGCATGTTAATATTGGGGCAACTCTAATGGATCAATATGGGATGCTTTTGAAAAGGTTTGGGGAAGAAGTTTTTTAATTACATACTGTTGGTAAACAGAGAAGATATGGAATATGGGAATGAAAGAAATTAGCAGGATAGAAAATATACATATAGGGGGCTTCCCTGGTGGCGCAGTGGTTGAGAATCTGCCTGCTAATGCAGGGGACATGGGTTCGAGCCCTGGTCTGGGAGGATCCCACATGCCATGGAGCAACTAGGCCCATGAGCCACAACTACTGAGCCTGCGCGTCTGGAGCCTGTGCTCCACAACAAGAGAGGCCGCAATAGTGAGAGGCCCGTGCACTGCAATGAAGAGTGGCCCCCACTTGCCACAACTAGAGAAAGCCCTCGCACAGAAATGAAGACCCAACACAGCAAAATAAATAAATTAATAAACTCCTACCCCCAACATCTTCTTTAAAAAAAAAAAAGAAAGAAAATATACATATAGGGACTTCCCTGGTGGTGCAGTGGTTAAGAATCTGCCTGCCAATGCAGGGTACACGGGTTCAATTCCTGGTCCAGGAAGATCCCACATGCCGTGGAGCAACTAAGCCCGTGAGCCACAACTACCAAACCCATGTGCCACAACTACTGAAGCCTGCATGCCTAGAGCCCATGCTCTGCAGCAAGAGAAGCCACTTCAATGAGAAGCCCATGCACTGTAACAAGAGTAGCTCCTGCTCGCCACAACTAGAGAAAGCCCGTGCACAGCAATGAAGACCCAATGCAGCCAAAAACAAATAAATACTAAAAAAAAAAAAAGAAAAGAAAATATACATATAAAGGAGAGGGCTTAGAAGGTCTAGCAAAGGAAGCTGGAAAAAAAGCTAGAAGGAAAACGAGGACAGTGTCATGGAAGGTAAGGAAAGAGGGATCTAGGAAGGAGAGGTCAACTCAGTCAATACTGCTGAGAGGTCAAGTAAGATGAAGACTGAAAACTTATCTTTGTATTTGGCCAGTAATGGTGATACTGGAAAGGGAGTTACAGTACAGAAATGGGAACAAAAGTCATATCAAAATAGATTTAATGAATGTATGAATGTTTCATATACCAAAATTTATAAAATTTCATTGAGAGACATTTATAAAAGCCTAAATAAATGGAAAGATACAATATGTTCAGTGACTGAGAATTCAATATTTTAGTGCCATTTTTGTGAAAATATCTATAAATTCAAAACCGTTTCCATAAAAAATTCACAGATTTTGTAAACATTATAAATATGTACTTCAAAATGTATAGGCCAAGATTATCCAAGGAAATTTTGAAGAAAAAGTGTGGAGTGATTTGGGGGAATTTGACTTACCTGTTAATAAAAACATACTATAAACTGTAGTGACAAAATAATAATGACAAAATAATAACATTTTAGTGACAAAATAATAATGTCAGCTAAGCAGAAGAGATAAACCTTAAACAAACCATGCATACAAGGATACTTGGTATTTTATACAGGTAGAACTGCATATTGGTGGAAAAAGAAAGGAATGAATTATTACTGGAAAATAATGTAAAGGAAAATAAAGTAGAACACATCTTCATGTTTTCTGAATACTTTGAGACTTTGAAAATAAAGAAAAAAACACTAACCTAAAAAATTAATCTGAATGACATTAAAACATAAAATATATCTCATTTATATCTTTAGAATGAAGTTAAAAAAAGTTAAAATATTCACCATATAGCGGAAAAAGATATTTGCAACAAATTTAGTCTAGTACCTTATTATACAGAATATATAAAGAGCTTCTAAAGATCAATAAGCAACAACTAAAACCTATGACAAAAATGGGCAAATTAACTTCAACGGGCTCCTTACAAAAGAAGAACTAGAAGTGGCCAATGGATAAAAACATTACATAATGCTTCAGCTAATTAGTACTAGGAAGATTTAATTAAAAACACAGAAAAATACCACTACACAGCAAATTGGAGGGGGTGGGGGAAGTTTGTCAATACAAAATGTTGGTGAAGAAATGGAGGAACAAGAACTCCTGGTAGAATATTAATTGGTAAAATGACTTGGGAAAACAAGCAGATAGTATTAGAAAAGGTGAAGATATGTTTAGCCTATAACTACCAATTCCACTTTTAGATTGATTCCCTAGGGAAATGTGTGCATATGTGAACAAGGAGGCATGTACCAGAGTGTTCATGGCAGCCTTGCATGAGCAAATAACCCAAAGGTCCCTCAACATCAAAAACAGTAAATGAATTTCGATAAGAACTTTTTAGCAACAAAAATGAATTAATTATGGTTATATACAAAATGCACAAAAAACACATAGTATTTAGGAAAGAAGAGACAACAAATATATACGGTTCAACTTTATTGTTAAATTTTATTAAAACTTAAAATTATTTTAAATAATTTACACATTGAGTTTTAAAAAGGCAAAAGCAAAGCATTCAATAATTATCATAAAAACCAGGAGAGTGGTTAGTCATAGGGTTGATGGAGGTGGTTGAGGTCTTTCCATAGGGCTTTTTGGGATTTATTTCTTCACCAGGTTGAAACACTTCTTTGCTCAAGTGTTCATGTCATAATTATTCTTTAAACTGTACAGTTATTTCTATGAATTTGTCTGCATTTTAATGCACTATTCTGTATGCTAATCCTAATAATAATAACAATAAAAACAACAACAAACACACAGCAGAATTACTGGAATATTAGGTAGTGACTCTCTGAAGAAGCGTGGCTATGAATCAGAGCAGAGCCATGGGATGGTCATAAAAAGATGTAAAGTTGAGATGAATTTTGTAAACATGGGTGATGCTCAAGCATCTTATTGATGCAAAATGCCAGCCTTAAAATAATCTTTTCAATTCACACAAACTTGTTTGTTAACATGTCTCTTTACTTCATTATAGGGTAGTACCTCATCTTTCCTATATATTCTTGGGGGTAATCGTTTTCATTTTAAAATTCACTCTCTTCTTTGGGCCTCCCTGGTGGCGCAGTGGTTGAGAGTCCGCCTGCCGATGCAGGGGATACGGGTTCGTGCCCCGGTCTGGGAGGATCCCATATGCCGCGGAGCGGCTGGGCCCGTGAGCCATGGCCGCTGGGCCTGCGCATCCGGAGCCTGTGCTCCGCAACGGGGGAGGCCACAACAGTGAGAGGCCCGCATACCGAAAAAAAAAAAAAAAAAAAAAAAAAAAATTCACTCTCTTCCAAATCTACTGTAGTAGTGAAAAGTGATGTTCATGGCAAGTAAATCTTTACTAAGGTAGAAAATTTTATCTTTCAGAATTTAGAGCAAAAATTACCACCGTTAAATATATGTAATATTTACATTATTTTACTTAAGTTTGAGAGGCAACAGAAAGAGTATAAAGATACTATATAAAATATTTTTCAGGTGGTGCACAAATCCTACAATAATAACTGAATAAAATATCATTTCTTGTTGGCATTCATTTATGCCAAGAAACACTGTTTGAAAAAAGAAAAGGTAATAGCAAAGGAAAGGGAAATTATAAAGACAGGGCACAATGTGTCCTAACATCAACTGCCAGAAAACATTCTTTTATACCACTTTGGATTTTTTCAGCTTTTTTGAGTTATAATTGACCAATAAAAATTGTTTATATTTAGGTTGTAAAATGTGATTTTTAAGGTGTATAATGTGATGATTTAATATTTGTGAAATGATTACCACAATCAAGTTAACATATCATCATCTCACATAGTTACCATTTCTTTTCGTGGTGAGAAAACTTAAGATCTACTACCGTCTTACCAAATTTCAAGTATACAATTAAGTATTATTACCTATAATCACCATACTGTGCATTAGGTCCCCAGAATTTATTCATCTTGTAACTGAAACTTTGTTCCATTTGATCATAACTTCCTATTTCTTCATCCCCCCAGGCCATGGCAACCACCATTGTATGCTCTGGTTCTATGAGTTTGACTTTTTTAGATTCCACATATAAGTGAGACCATAAAGTATATATGTCTTTATGTGTCTGGGTTATTTACTAAGCATAACGTCCTCCAGTTTCATCCATGTTATCACAAATGGCAGGATTTCTTTCTTTTTTATGGCTGAAAATATTCCATTGTGTATATATACCATTTTCTTTATTCATCCATCCATGGACAGTTAGGTTGTTCCCATGCCCTTGCTATTGTGAGTAATGTTGCAACGAAAATGGGATGCAAATATCTCTTCAAGATAGTGATGTCGTTTCCTTCGGATATATACCCAGAAATGGAATTGTTGAATCATATGGTAGTGTTGTGTTTAATTTTTTGAGGAACCTCCATACTGTTTTCTATATTAATAGAAATTAATTTACTATATTAATAATTTGCTGTATTAATTAATTTACTTTGGATAACAGTGGTTTTACAACCTTATGAAGGAGAGAGAATTGGACAAAATTTATGACCTAAATTAAACAGAACATACAATAGAGAAAAATATAAATATATTACTTGTTCCAGAGTACTTATGTATATACATTTGTAAATATATATATATATATTTAACTCATGTATGTTAAACTTCGGAGATGTTAAGTCTTTTTGTGCTGTCTTTGATGATTGCTTTATTATTCAAAAAATACACAATATGTGACTTAGAATGACTAAATACATGAATGAACAAAGAAAATATTAATTCCAAAATATGTGTGTATCTATATGTATATATATGTGTTTGTATAGTTGTATACTCTTATAATAGATAAACAAATTCTAGTATCTTGTTAAAGAGGACTCAGGTCTCTACTTCTCTCCATTTCTGTTCCTGGGCAATAGTATTTCTAACTTGATTATTTTGTTTCTCTTATTTTTCTGTTCTTCCATGGACAGAAAAAAATATACTCACATGAGAAGGGATAAAAATGTGTCAGGTCAATGCCTTTACTCTGTGCTCATAGTCCACCACTAAATCACTGCTGATCCTGCCAAAATAAGAAGCTAGTTCATTGATTTATTATATGAATGGCCTCTGTGTATTGGTATAAACACACAAAGCAGAGAAACTTTCAGGACTTTGTAATAAAAAGTCTTGGGTGTGAGATGAATGGCCTACAAAAGATGAGGAAATCTACCCCTTTCTTCACCTCAATCATGTCTGTTCTACAAGTAGATAGATGATTTCTGCTCAAGGAATACAAAACTGCCCATCTTCAGTTGTATCAAGTTCCTAACAGTATCATGGGCCCAAAATGAACAAAGCTTTGTGTATCTCCCTATAAAGATAGTTTGGTTTTTTTAAAAAATAAATGTCCAAAGTTTAAGTAGGGTGTGTGTGTGTGTATGTGTGTGTGTGTGTGTGTGTTTATGTATACACATCTAGTTATTTTCTCTCAATAATAACCTTTTTAGAAAAATTTTGTGTCTTGTCACTTCTCCTGATTTATAGGAAAGATCCTACAAATCATTCTGATTTTTCATTTGTATTATTAGAGATATTCCAACAGTAATCTTTGATCTCCAAAGTTTACTCTTCTACTCTTTAACGTTATAATCTAATTTAGCCTAAGTTGTCCTCCAACTCACTAAACATTTTTTAAAAAAGATTTTTGATCTGCATTTATCTGACAAGGTGATGCATCTTTTTGAAGTTTTGTGTTCTATCACATCACGATGGCCCATCACTCATGTGACAAGGGGTTTAAGATGAATGGAGTTAAGGAGAAAGGTCAAATAAAATGCACTGCCAGACTCTGGCATGACACAATCCATCAAATGAAAGAGCAGAACCTCTTTAGCCTGTAAGCATTCAATTACAAATTGTCAAATGTTCATGATAATGTAAACTTCTGGTATAAACTTAAAGTGAACATTGGCTTCAACAATGGAAAATGGCAATAATTTAGTGAAAATAAAATGGAACAACAAAATTTCACCTCCAAGCATCCCTCTTTTATTTAGATGGACATCATGCTAAATTACATCTTCAGAATTTGGTTTTACTTAGGTGTTTGATTATATTTAGATTTGTAATTGAATGCTTCTGTGTTGGGAAATTGCTCTAGATGTGCTTGCAAGAAATCACCAAATCTAACTCAGTGATTTCAGCAGATATGCAATGAACTCACACACTGAGCTGTTAACATGCAGCGTTTTGTATTTCACTATCTTAGAGCTCAAGTGTTGGTGTAAAAAAAAAAAAATCAAGGAGGACATAAATTTGGATAGTCTCAGGGGGGAAGCAGTTGTATTCTAGTGGAGAAAAATGGTATACATGACTAGAGGGACAAATGGGATAGTAGTCAAATTACTAGCTTGATTTACTGCAAAAGTTAAGGTTGCAGAATTGCATGTTAAAATTTTTTAAATTTAAAATTGTTAAAAAATGTTCACCTTGTAACTGCACAATTTAGAATTTATATTCGTATAAGTTTCAAAAGAAATAACTATCATCATCAGAACTCTAAGAAGTTAACAATCACACTGTAATAGTACCTGGTTAAAGAAGTCACATCATGCATGACTTCTGGAATGCCAATAAGAATTCATTGTAAAAGATCAATTAGCAGGAAACAAAAAAGCATTTGGAAAAAAAGAGTCCACTGGGCATGGAAAACTTCCTGTGCTTTCTACTTGGGGCAGGGGTTGTCTCCATGACTCCAAGGAAGTTCATTCAAGTTTCCCAGTTAGTTTGTTCTTCACAAGTTAAAAAAATCACTTTAATTTTAACTTTTTATTCTCCTAAATGATTTTTTTCCCATGCCTAAATTAACGGTACCTTCTCTACTGTGGAGTTAACACATAACCATTCAGTACATTCAAACTGATCTTAATAGTATGTCCAACAGACATGTTTTTATATTTTTTTCTTTTTCTTAATTTAATTTTATTTATTTATTTAAACAGCAGGTTCTTATTAGTTATCCATTTTATACATATTAGTGTATATATGTCAATGCCAATCACCCAATTCATCACCCCCCACGACCACCACCTTCACCAGTTTCCCCCCTTGGTGTCCATAAGTTTGTTCTATACATCTGCGTCTCAATTTCTGCCCTGCAAACCGGTTCATCTGTACCACTTTTCTAGGTTCCACATATATGCGTTAATATACGATATTTATTTTTCTCTTTCTGACTTACTTCACTCTGTATGACAGTCTCTAGATCCATCCACATCTCTACAAATGACCCAATTTCGTTCCTTTTTATGGCTGAGTAAAATTCCACTGTATATATGTACCACATCTTCTTTATATATTCATCTGTCAATGGGCATTTAGGTTGCTTCCATGACCTGGATATTGTAAGCAGTGCTGCAATGAACATTGGGGTGCATGTGTCTTTTTGAATTATGGTTTTCTCTGGGTATATGCCCAGTAGTAGGATTGATGGGTCATATGGTAATTCTACTTTAAGTTTTTTAAGGAACCTCCACAGTGTTCTCTATAGTGGCTGTATCAATTAACATTCCCACCAAGAGTGCAAGAGGGTTCCCTTTTCTCCACACGCTCTCCAGCATTTGTTGTTTGTAGATTTTTTGATGATGCCCATTCTAAATGGTGTGAGGTGACACCTCACTGTAGTTTTGATTTGTATCTCTCTAATAATTAATGATGTTGAGCAGCTTTGTGTGTGCTTCTTGGCCATCTGTATGTCTTCTTTGAAGAAATGTCTATTTAGGTCTCCTGCCCATTCTTGGATTGGGTTGTTTGTTTTTTTTAATATTGAGCTGCATGAGCTGTTTATACATTTTGGAAATTAATACTTTGTCCATTGATTCATTTGCAAATATTTTCTCCCATTCTGAGGGCTGTCTTTCTGTCTTATTTGGAGTTTCCTTTGCTTTGCAAAAGCTTTAAAGTTTCCTTAGGTCCCATTTGTTTATTTTTGTTTTTATTTCCATTACCCTGGGAGGTGGAAAAAAGATCTTGCTGTGATTTATGTCAAAGAGTGTTCTTCCTATGTTTTCCTCTAAGAGTTTTATAGTGTCTAGTCTTACATTTAGGTCTTTAATTCATTTTGAGTTTATTTTTGTGTATGGTGTTAAGGAATTTTCTAATTTCATTCTTTTACATGTAACAGTCCAGTTTTCCCAGCACCACTTATTAAAGAGACTGTCTTTTCTCCATTGTATATCCTTGCCTCCTTTGTCATAGATTAGTTGACCATAGGTGCATGGGTTTATCTCTGGGCTTTCTATCCTGCTTCATTGATCTATATTTCTGTTTTTGTGCCAGTACCATATTGTCTTGACAGTACCATATTGTCTTGATTACTGTAGCTGTATAGTATAGCCTGAAGTCAGGGAGTCTGATTCCTCCAGCTCCGTTTTTTTCCCTCATGATCGCTTTGTCTATTCGGGGTCTTTTGTGTCTCCATAGAAATTTTAAGATTTTTTGTTCTACTTCTGTAAAAAATGCCATTAGTAATTTGACAGGGATTTCATTGAATCTGTAGATTGCTTTGGGTAGTATAGTCATTTTCACAATATTGATTCTTCCAATCCAGAAGGTGGTATATCTCTCCATCTGTTGGTATCATCCTTATTTCTTTCAGCAGTGTCTTATAGTTTTCTGCATACAGGTCTTTTGTCTCCCTAGGTACGTTTATTCCTAGGTATTTTATTCTTTTTGTTGTAATGGTAAATGGCAGTGTTTCCTTAATTTCTCTTTCAGATTTTTCATAATTAGTGTATAGGAATGAAAGAGATTTTTGTACATTAATTTTGTATCCTGCAACTTAACCAAATTCATTGATTAGCTCTAGTAGTTTTCCGGTGGCATCTTTAGGATTCTCTATGTATAGTATCATGTCAACTGCAAATAGTGACAGTTTTACTTCTTCTTTTCTGATTTGGATTCCTTTTATTTCTTTTTCTTCTCTGACTGCCATGGCTAGGACTTCCAATACTATAGTGAATAATAGTGGTGAGAGTGGACATCCTTGTCTTGTTCCTAATCTTAGAGGAAATGCTTTCAGTTTTTCACCATTGAGAATGATGTTTGCTGTGGGTTTGTTGTATATGGTCTTTATTATGTTGAAGTAGGTTCCCTCTATGCCCACTTTCTGGAGAGTTTTTATTATAAGTGGATGTTTAATTTTGTTGAAAGCTTTTTCTGCATCCATTGAGATAATCATATGGATTTTCTTCTTAAATTTGTTAATATGGTGTATCACATTGATTGATTTGCATATACTGAAGAATCCTTGCATCCCTGGGATAAATCCCACTTGATTATGGTGTAAGACCCTTTTAGTGTGTTGTTGAATTCTGTTTGCTAGTACTTTGTTGAGGATTTTTGCATGTATATTCATCAGTGATATTGGTCTCTAATTTTCTTTTTTTGTAGGATCTTAGTCTGGTTTTGATATCAGGGTGATGGTGACCTCATAAAATGAGTTTGGGAGTGTTCCTTCCTCTGTAATTTTTTGGAAGAGTTTGAGAAGGATGGGTGTTAGCGCTTCCCTAAATGTTTGATAGAATTCACCTGTGAAGCCATCTGGTCCTGGACTTTCCTTTGTTGGAAGATTTTTAATCACAGTTACAATTTCATTACTTGTGATTGGTCTGTTCATATTTTCTATTTCTTCCTGGTTCAGTCTTGGAAGGTTATTCCTTTCTAAGAATTTGTCCATTTCTTCCAGGTTGTCCATTTTTTTGGTATAGGGTTGCTTGTAGTAGTCTCTTAGGATGCTTTGTATTTCTGTGGTGTCTTGTAAATTCTCCTTTTTCATTTCTAATTTTATCGATTTGAGTCCTCTCCCTCATTTTCTTGATGAGTGTGGCTAATGGTTTATCAATATTGTTTATCTTCTCAAAGAACCAGCTTTTAGTTTCATTGATCTTTTCTATTGTCTTCTTTGTTTCTACTTCATTTATTTCTGCTCTAATCTTTATGATTTCTTTCCTGCTACTAACTTTGGGTTTTGTTTGTTCTTCTTTCTCTATTTCCTTTAGGTATAAGGTTAGGTTGTTTATTTGAGATGTTTGTTTTTTCTTGAGGTAGGATCGTATTGCTATAAACTTCCCTCTTAGAACTGCTTTTGCTCCATCCCATAGGTTTTGGATCATCGTGTTTTCATTGTCATTTGTCTCTCAGTATTTTTTTTATTTCCTCTTTGATTTCTTCAGTGATCTCTTGGTTATTTAGTAATGTATTTTTTAGCCTCCATGTATTTGTGTTTTTTTCCTTTTTTCCCCCTATAATTGATTTCTAATCTCATAGTGTTGTGGTCAGAAAGTATGCTTGATATGATTTCAATTTTCTTAAATTTACTGAGGCTTGATTTGTGACAAGATGTGATCTATCCTGCAGAATGTCCTGTGCACACCTGAGAAGAAAGTGTAATCTGCTGTTTTGGGGTGGAATGTCCTATGCTTCCCAAGTCCAGGAAGCAATCTCTTTGCTTCCTTGACTTGGATGGCTATTTCCTCTCCCATGTTAGGGAAGTTTTCGACTATAATCTCTTCAAATATTTTCTTGGGTCCTTTCTCTCTCTCTTCTCCTTCTAGGACCCCTATAATGCGAATGTTGTTGTGTTTAATGTTGTCCCAGAGGTCTCTTAGGCTGTCTTCATTTGTTTTCATTATTTTTTTCTTTATTCTGTTCCTCAGAAGTGAATTCCACCATTCTGTCTTCCAGGTCACTTATCCGTTCTTCTGCCTCAGTTATTCTGTTATTGATTCCTTCTAGTATAGTTTTCATTCCAGTTATTATATTGCTCGTCTCTGTTTATTTGTTCTTTAATTCTTCTAGGTCTTTGTTAAACATTTCTTGCATCTCCTTGGTCTTTGCCTCCATTAATTTCCCGAGGTCCTGGATCATTGTCACTATCATTATTCTGAATTCTTTTTCTGGAAGGTTGCCTATCTCCACTTCATCTAGTTTTTTTTCTGGGGTTTTATCTTGTCCTTCATCTGATACATAGCCCTCTGTCTTTTTATCTTGTCTATCTTTCTGTGAATGTGGTTTTTGTTCCATAGTCTGCAGGATTGTAGTTCTTCTTGCTTCTGCTGTCTGCCCTCTGGTGGGTGAGGCTATCTAAGAGTCTTTTGCAAGTTTCCTGATGGGAGGGACTGGTGGTGGGTAGAGCTGGCTGTTGCTGTGGTGGGCAGAGCTCAGTAAAACTTTAATCCGCTTGTGTGCTGATGGGTGGGGCTGGGTTCCCTCCTTGTTGGTTGTTTGGCCTGAGGTGATGCAACACTGGGGTCTACCTGCATTCTTTGGTGGGGCTAATGGCAGACTCTGGGAGGGCTCATGCTAAGGAGTACTTCCCAGAACTTCTGCTGTCAGTGTCCTTGTCCTAAAGGTGAGACACAGCCACCCCCACCTCTGCAGGAGACCCTCCAACACCAGCAGGTAGGTCTGTTTCAGTCTCCTATGGGGGTCACTGCTCCTTCCTCTGTGTCCCGATGTGCACACTTCTTTGTGTGTGCCCTCCAGGAGTGGGGTCTCTGTTTCCCCCAGTCCTGTCAAAGTCCTGCAGTCAAATCCCACTAGCCTTCAAAGTCTGATTCTCTAGGAATTCCTCCTCCCATTGCCAGACCTCCAGGTTGGGAAGCCTGACGTTGGGCTCAAAACCTTCACTCCAGTGGGTGGGCTTCTATGGTATAAGTATTCTCCAGTTTGTGAGTCACCCACCCAGCAGTTACGGGATTTGATTTTATTGTGATTGCGCCACTCCTACAGTCTCAGTGTTGCTTCTCCTTTGTCTTTGGATGTGGGTTATCTTTTTTGGTGAGTTCCAGTGTCTTCCTTTTGATGACTGTTCAGCAGTTAGTTGTGATTCCGGTGCTCTCACAAGAGGGAGTCTGTTTTTATATTTTAAATATAAACTAGTTAACAAATTCCATAAACAAATAAGACTGGTTTCTTAAGACTGATTACTCATATTTTAAAGTAATTCATTATAAACATGGTTTAATACATATTGTAATCACTTCTCTTATGCTATATAGAAGTTCTCACTTAGATCAGGTATTTCTATATATACATAAAATGAGGAAAATGGACCTAGAGACTGTCATACAGAGTCAAGTAAGTCAGAAAAAGAAAAACAAATACCGTATGCTAACACATATGTATGGAATCTAAGGAAAAAAATGATTCTGAAGAACATAAGGGCAGTACAGGAATAAAGGTGCAGACGTAGAGAATGGACTTGAGGACACGGGCGGGGGAAGGGTAAGCTGGGACTAAGTGAGAGAGTAGCATTGACATATATACACTACCAAACATAAAACAGATAGCTCGTGGGAAGCAGCTGCATAGCACAGGGAGATCAGCTCGCTGTTTTATAACCACCTAGAAGGGTGGGATAGGGAGGGTGGGAGTGAGGTGAAAGAGGGACGGATATGGGGATATATGTGTACATATAGCTGATTCACTTTGTTATACAGCAGAAAGTAACACAACATTGTAAAGCAATTATAATACTCCAATAAAGATTTTTTTAAAAATGAGGAAAAAACTATGTATGGATTTTTTTTTTGTATATCCTTTGCAGAGTCTTCCCAAACATTGTATTGCGTATCACAGAAACTTCCCCACAGATTTGGGTTTTAGTTGCAGGTAGTGATTGTTATATTTTCTCAGTTCAATTTATTTTTAACTTCCTATTCAGCTACTCAGAGAATGAAATTTTAGATCAGTCCATGAGAAATGCAAACTCAATATCACTCTGAATTTTGTTAAGACATTATATCACACCCAATAATTGAGAAATTCTGATACATCTCCACTGCCCTAAATTTTATGACATGATCCTTTTTTGAGAGGAAAACTATTACTTAAGAAATGAGGTAGGGATTTGCTACAGTGGGGCATTGGTAGAGAATTATTTTCCAAGTAAAATATGTTAAAAAATTATTTAGAACTTTTATATGGTCTGTCTTTATTTGCAAAGCTTATGTACTTCTCAGATGATATCTGGACATTTCTTGGGTACACTTTAGGAAAGATAATTCTAAGACACCAAATAATTAGATAATAAATGAAATTTCCAACAATATTACAATATTAAGAATCAGATATCACTGCAGAAAAAAACATAAGAGAAAACTTGAAAAAAATAAAGTTTTATTCTTTTGCCTTCCAACCTCACTGCCCTCATATATTACTGAGAAGTAGATTTTCTTCTTTATAGTAAAATTGAACCAGTACAGAAACATTTCAAATATGTAAGCTCATTCATGAATTGACCAAAAAGTGTTTAATAAACAATTTATCTGCAAAGAACTACTACTTATCATGAAACAATTTGCAGTTCCCTGGAGTGGCTATGAATGACAAACACTAAACTGCTTAAGTGTGTGGTGACAACAATAAGCTGGTTTAGCTGTGACTGAAATTGTGATTGCATTGGAGTCACTAGATCAGGGAAGTGATGTCTCTCTAAAATGATTGTCATTCTACATTTCAAACTGACAACCAAGATATATGGGGCTTGATGAGCCAACGGGTACCTAAGTGTCACTTATTTCAATTCAGATGGAACACAGGAAGGCAGGGAAGCCACCTGTCACATCACAACATATCTGAACAAACTGGCAAAGGAAGACAGTCTCAGGCCCAAAGTATAAAAGAAAAAGAACATATATAATGATGATTCAAAGTACTTCATTCCAAGATCTGGCTGTTTGCTTTTTACCAAACACCTGAAAGAGTTATATATATGATTTTTAAAAAGTGAAACTATGGCAGACTGTACAAGATTAACTTTATAAGCATGACAGAACTTTAAATCTTAGCTAACCATTTTGTACTAAGGCTAATCATCTTGTTGTAAGACAATGTTTCCAGTGCACAACACCATCTGAAAGTATACAGAGAGGTACATAAATATTTTTAAGAATGAAAATCTTAAAAAATAATTCACTATTCCAATTAAAATTATAGAAAATCAAGAGATTACTCAGAAGCACACACTGTAAAACGTTTCCTTTTTGAAAATACTCCTCAAGCGTTATGAAGATTTTCAATATTTTCTAGTTTTACTGAGTATAATTGACATATATTGTACTCATTTAAGGTGTACAGCATAATAACTTAATATATGTATATATTGTGAAATGGTTACTACAAGTTTACTTAACATCATCACTTCACATAATTACAATTTTTTTCCTTGTGGTGAGAACTCTTTTTAAGATTTCTCTTAGCAACTTTTAAATATACAATAAAGTAGTATTAAGTATAGTCACCATGCTGTGCATGACATCCACAGGACTTATTTACCTTATAAGTGGAAGTTTGTACCTTTTGACCACCTTCACCCATTCCCCTGCTCCTTAACCCCCATTTCTGGAAATGATCAGTCTTTTCTCTCTTTCTAAGAATTTGGATTCTTTCATTTTGTTTTGTTTAGATTCCACATACAGTAATAAGTCTGACATTTCATTTAGCATAATGCCCTCAAGGTCCATTGGTGGGTCACAAATGGCAGGATTTCCTTTTTTTTTTTTTTTTTTTTTTGCGGTACGCGGGCCTCTCACTGTTGTGGCCTCTCCCATTGCAGAGCACAGGCTCTGGATGCGCAGGCTCAGTGGCCATGGCTCATGGGCCCAGCTGCTCCACGGCATGTGGGATCTTCCCAGACTGGGGCACGAACCCACGTCCCCTGCATCGGCAGGTGGACTCTCAACCACTGCACCACCAGGAAAGCCCAGGATTTCCTTTTTTTATGACTGAAAATTTTCATTTTATGTTTATATATATATTCTTAATGATCAGTGATGTTAAATACCTATTCATGTACCTGTTGGTCATTTGTATATCTTCTTTGGAAAAATGTCTATTCAGCTCTTCTGCACATTTTTTAATCAAATT
Source organism: Mesoplodon mirus (assembly GCF_964341445.2). Lineage (NCBI taxonomy): Eukaryota > Metazoa > Chordata > Mammalia > Artiodactyla > Ziphiidae > Mesoplodon > Mesoplodon mirus. The sequence continues at coordinate 97,811,370 of NC_138980.1, read as the reverse complement.
GTTTGGTCTTTTGCTATAGAGTTGTATGAGTTCTCTATGTATTTGGACATTAACATCAGATACATAACTTGCAAATGTTTTCTCCCATAAGTGTTTTATTGATTTTATGAATGCTCATAGGTCTTTTGCAATATATAGTAAATGGGCTAGAGTATCCTTTTAAAAGAATACTCCTTACCATTTCCCATGATTGTATTGCAAAGTGTGGTACTTTAGATAGAGCAAAAACAACATATTAGTGAATGGTGATTGTGACATGGCCAAAAAAAAAAAAAACACATCGAGGTGCTATTTTGTGAAAGGAAAAATATAAAGTTTTCATGTAGAATGTAATTAATACTTTAATTAGAAAATTGTATTCAAATATTGTCTTAGAAACTGAAAGTCGTGTATTGATATAATAACAATTCCCTCACCTAAAAAAATAAGTTATTTGGGATCATTGCTAATATTTACCCTTAAATGCCATTATTATTCTTCAGGACTCCAATTATTCACTGTCCTATTAGTAATCAAAGAGATTTTTGGTGTTCGAACAGAAAATAGATTAAAATGTGATTAAGAATTTTGTAGGAATATTAGTCATAATTAATAATTATACCCAAGGAGATTGAGTTTGAGTCTTAAAATGACTATGTACGTCCCTTTTTTATAATATTGGGCAGACTATGCAATCAATCATACGATAAATAAGACATTCAATAGATTTATAAAAAGTACAAATAGCATTTTATCAAAATCAATACCCATACATGATTTTTAAAAACTCTAAAAAATCTAAGAATAGAATAGAATTTCCTCCATCAAAGCTCGTTAAGAAAAATCTATAGCTGACGTTATTCTTAGTGGTGAAATATTGAGCGTTTTGCCTCTTAGATCACAAAAAGGCAAGAATGCTCACTTTTAGTACTTCTCAACATTTTATTAGAATTCCAATTCATTTAATAAAGCAAGAAAAATAAATTTTAAAAAATATCAGAAAGGACAAAGTATGACTGGTTTTACTGGAAGACAACATTACTGTCTACCTTCAAAATTCTATGAAATATGCAAATTTTTTAAAAAATATGAATTTAGCAATGTTCAGGACATAAGATCAGTAAAAAGTCAATTGTATTTTAAAAACTAGCAAAACATTTTTTTAATGCTTAAAAGACTCCTTTACACTGTCATCAAAAAATTATTAAGAATAAATCTAATGAACGATTACAAAACTTTCTGAAAACAAAAAAATCTTGCTTAGCGAGGCTAATGGCTTTTAAGTAGAAGTATGTAGCACTCAGTATTATAATATGTCAACAGTCCACAAGCAGTGCTATAGATTTACCTCAGTTTTAATAAAAATTCCAGCAGGATTTTTGGGGGATTGAAATTAACAAGCTGATTCTAAAATTTATATGAAGTATAAAGGTAATTGAATAAACAAAGAGAGTTTGAAATTGAAGAGAAAGTTATGATCTCAGGGTGGCAAATCATTTTCTTTTATACAACAACAAAAAATTAAATATAAAAGAAGAAATTGATAAATTATTTCAACAAAATTACAGTTTTGCTCCTCAGAAATATCATTAAGTGAATAAATAGGTAATTCATATTGGAAGAAAATGTTATCAGTAATGTATTTGATAAAGAATGTATATCCAGAATATATAAATTGTTTCTATAATTCAATAGTAAAAAAGACAAAGAAGCCATTAAAATAATGGGCAAAAGAGTTGAATAGGCACTACACATAAAATATGTTCAAAATCCCTCACCAGACTAATGAAAATTAATCCTATAATATATATCACTTCTTACCCACTAGAATGTCTAAAATCATAAAAATTGACAACACCAAATATCAATGAGGATATGGAGTAGTTAGAACTTCAGTTCATTGTTGATGAGAATGTAAAACAATACAACCACCATGGGAGAATTGTTTGGTGTTTCCTTATGAAGTTAAACATATACCTCCTCTGTGACCCAGCAATTTTACTCATGGTTATTTACCCATGAGAAATGAAAACATGTACACAAAAGGACTTTTAAAAAGTATTTATAGAAGTTGTATTTATAATAGTCAGAAACTTTAAAGAACCACAATGTCTTTCAATAGGAAAATGGATTAACTAGTATACTCACACAATGGAATGCTATTCAGCAAAAAAAGGAATGAACTAATGATATACACAACAACATGGATGAGTCTCTAAAACAGTTTATACAGTTAAAAAAAAAGGAAATGCTCTATGATTCCATTTATACTAATTTTGAAGCCAGATAAACTAATCTACGGTATTCAAAATCAAAACAGTGGCTGCCTAATAGGTAAGGGTTGACAGAAATTAGGTCTGAGGGAACTTCTGTGGTAGTGGTAATATTTGCTATCTTGATTGAGTGTTGGTTATACAGACATATTAACTTGTCAAAATTCATTACATGTGCATTTAAGATGGATGTATTTTAACATTTTATAATTTTTACCTCAGTAAAAATATAAAAGCCCTGGCAATACAGCTTTGACCTTAAAAGAACTAGAAAGCATGAACATACACTGGTTAAATTCAACATCCACAAACTTTATAGTAATGTCTGCAAGACTTTAAAATAATTGTGTAACCCATTTATTTTCCTTGGAATATTCCCGACTCTCATCAAATATCAAATTTTATAACTGAAAGAATAGCAAAAGGACTTAAGACAGCTTCAATCATCAAAAATGAAGAGAAGACCAATGGGTAATATTATTGCTGTTGTTCTTTCTTGGTTCAGTTACAAGAAAGGTGACAAGAACCCCATTTTTCTCAAATGATATAAGGAAAATTTAAACTACAGATAGAAGATTTATGTGAGATCAGAAGAAGAATTTTTTGGTACTATATTTGGTGAAACTTAAGCAAATTTCCAAAATAATTTGGAGATTCTCTGTTTCTGGAGATCCTAACAAAGAAAAAACTGTTACATATATTTAAGATGCCATTCTAATATAGATTCTGCAATTTCTTGATATCCCTGCCAGTTCTGTGAACGTGGTTACCCAGGGATAAATAAATATAGAAACAGAAAACATTAAAGCATTTTGTGACTCCACAGCTTCTAAACATAATTCTTGCAGTAGAAATAAGACAACTGAATTTTATGCCTGTGAAAGGTAGGTTGTGTGTTCGTTAAGTCTGAAGTGACATAGTATAAATGAATTGCTCCATTTTTAGAAATACATCAACTAAAACACTGCTAGGGGTTACAGTATAGAAAGGCATCTTCTTCCTAAATGTCAAAATATATAAATATTCACAGCACCAACATTGTGACCTACACTTTAACACACAGTCTACTTTATACAATTGGAGGGAGAAACTTGTAAGAACAGTTGTTCATGTAACCAAGATATTCACATAGTAATAGGGAAAAAAGTCCTGAAGATAAAAATGGACAGCAGCATAGGTATTTCTAGGGAAGGTCTATTGTTTTCTAAATGATTTGTGTGCTCAAATGTCATGAAATTTGTCTGTTTGACATCTCAAAACATTACATTGTCTTATAAAATGAAGAAATCCACATAGGATCCACAAAGTTATGCTTTATCATTTAGTAGAAAGAGTAAAAACAAACAAATAACAAAAAAAACTGAAGAACTACACAACATCTATTATCTTAGAAAATGATATTGTACTAAAACAAGACGTTTTTTGACTAAAATAAAAACAAAAATATTCTATGACTAAAAGAATGAATGACCTTTGGTAGAAATAAATTTTCTGAAAACTGAAAGACAGGCAGTGCTGGTACAATACTATTGTTGCCATTAACCTACATTGTTTCTAGTATATCTAGGCATTCACAACACTGCAAAAAGAAATACGAGAGTGTGGGTGTGTGCATGTATGCATACACACTTCACAAATGCCCTCTCTGAGCATACAAACTTTAGCTCATTACTGAAAATATGCATACACTTATTTGAAATAATAAACTAGTCTATATATTGACAATAAAAGTTATGACACCATATCTGAGATTACATATATCCATTGTTAGGAAGGTGAGGGATAAATGCAAAACTTGAAAAGAAGAAATTTGAGGGAGAACACCAAGAAAACTTCCCTGTAGAAATATTTTAGTCTGTTTAAAAAAAATAGGTCTGAGTTTCATGTTCACCTATTAAATTTCAAAATAACTTAATTACTGGTATATTAAATATATGTTTCCTCTGATTATGTATTATAATTTTATTATCTTTAAATTTAATTTATTAAAACTTAAACTTTAGGAAGGATATCCCCCACATTAACTGGAGTCCCATGTGTTCTAGATTATGTGAGGTGATTTTCAAAATTGGATACTATTGCATTTTTAGCTAGGACCTTACCAATAAAATAAACATTAAGAGGTTCCTGCTAAAATCATAAAATCAAAAAAGTTGACTGTATGCACAGATATATATATATATATATATGAGCTCATTTAGTCCAATCTTTACCTGATCCAAACATTCTCTCTCAAGAGTTCGTGTTGAACAGCCTCCCGTTACACATATCCAATGAGTAAATATTAAATGTAAGTTTTCCTACTTGATCCATTTTCATTGAGAAACTTAAGAAATATGTGCCCTACTACCAAAATAAGTACCTGCCAAAGAGGCAGCATTACAGTTGAGTTTCAGTCAATCTTACATTTTTACTGAGGTTAAAAATACCATTATTCAGGAAAGAAGCATTAACTTAGTATATTGGTACATTATCAAATACGTGCTTTAAGTTTTGTTTGGTTTTTCACTTCTAATTAGGTAATTTTAAAATTTATAAACTTTAAGCTTTATGCAGCAAAATCCATAGCGACTATAAACTTAAAAACTGAAGAATTTTTGTTAATATTTGTATATTATATCTCATAAACATTATTTAATCAAAAATCAAAATTATTTCCCCCTGTGGATCAATAATGTATGTGTGGTCTTAATAAATCACTTCTTTTCACTCTAGAAAAGATGGGTATCTGTTATGAAACTATCATTATAGTCCATTGACTTGGACAATTATACACATGTAGTCACCAGTCTGAGCCCATCTGCATCACCTCATGGAACTTAGGGGTAAGTACAACTGGCCAAAAATGCACTAATTCTCACAATGCTTGCTGGGATGTGAGAAATAAAGTCCTTTCTGTCTACCAGTCTCAGTCAGCATCCATGAAACCGTGGCAGGCTCACTTGCTAGCTTGCAAGTAGGATATGATCTCAGACCTTTCATAGTTCTTGACAGTTTGGCAATAAGAATGTGATGTTTACAGAAATGGCTTTCTGAAAGAGGAAGTCCTTTCTGAGGACTCTTGGGCTGGGATAGGAAATACAAGATGACTCCCTGGGATCTGGTAGTGCCTGTTCTTGCCCTAGTAGTGGGAAACTAGGAGTAAGTATATCCCAATGACTTACCCATTAATTAACAGGAGAAGAATTAATATTTAGAGACTGAGCAGTGAAAGACAGCATCAAAAAAATTGTCCAAATGGTGCCTGTTTTTTGTTCACTCTCCTCTGAAGGGAGAGGGAGTAATGAGAAGAGGATATTAATGTGACAATGGGGAAGCAAGCTCCATGATCCTTCCTAAAAGGCCATGGCTCCATGACAATGAAACCAAGGTGTCCCAAAGCCAAAACAAATATTGTCCGTGATGAGGAACTTGCAATTCAAGAGCTTTGAGTAGAAAGAAAACATTAGAACATTTTTTGTTTTTGAGCCAAAAACGATGTGGCTTGAAAATGAAAGTAAATGCAAAGCCTTGCTTAATAAGTCACAGTCACTGTCTCCTTCTGTACCCTTTGTTCCCGTCTTCCCCCTCTAACCTAACCCTAGTTGAAGACTAAACTGGCAAGTTAAGCAATCTCTTTGGGGTCACAAACTGTAGAAACAAATCATGGCTTCTTATTGAACCATCTGGGTCACTATAGTGGGTTGAATAATGGCTCTATAAAGATATTCCAAATACTAACCCCTGGCATCTATGAATGTTATTTTATTTAGAATAGTTGCATTGCAGATGTAATTAAGTTAAGGTTCTAGAGCCGAGATCATCCTGGATTTAGGGTAGACCCTAAATTTAATAATTTGTTTCCTCATAAGAAAAAGGAGTGTGAGATTTGAGACACACCAAAACATAAGAGACCCGAAGAGTAAGGTCATGTGAAGACTCAGGCAGAGATTGAAGTAATACATTTACAAGCCCCAAAACACCAAGAATTGCCTGCAGCCACCAGAAGCTAGTATTGGAGTATGGAACGGTTTCCCTCTGAACCTTCAGAAAGAGCCAGTCCTGTTGACATCTTGACTTTGGACTTCTGGACTCTAGATCTGTGGGAGCATACATTTCTGTTGTTTTAAACCATCAAGTTGTGGTAATTTGTTATAACAGTCCTAGAAAACTAAACATTCACTATTTGTTGCCCACAATAAGGGCCTGCTCTCTGATGAGAATGACTGAAACCAAACTGTTGATTGAAACTGTACTAACAAGATTTTGCTAACTATTGTTGCCTGTCTGGATCTATCATCATTCCAGGTGTAGCAATATATCCATCATCATAGACTGGAACCCTATGTTACAACTTTCCAGGTTACAGTGTTAAATTTCCAACTCAATCAGCTGATGCTATCCACACCACTAGCACCCTTAAAATTAATTTGCATAATGTTTTTGACTTTCCGGATTATTTGCAGTCTGAAAATGGTATGAGTTTTATTACAAAAACCACTCAACAAAGGGTTGATGGTCCTTAAATGGACCTTTTGCAATACCTAAGATACATAGGCATTTGGTATTGTTAAGTATTGGAATTATCTCCTCAAATATTGCTCAGAAAGTTTTCTGACTCTGCATCCATCATCTCTCCCCCGTTTAAACACCTTAGTAATCCTCTTTGGTCATAAAAATGTTGTTGTCCTCAGAAAGGACTCAAATCTTCTCATTTGTGGCAACCATCAGAGGGCAATGAAAGAGGTAATGAGTTGAGTACATTTCTTGGCAAGTCCCCCACAGAGACTCATGCAAAGGACATGATAGGTCTCTTGCTCCTGACTCTTCTAGATGAAAGCTTTGGGTACAAGGAGGATATGATTAGAATAAAAGTTACAGTATAGTTCCTGAAGGCAAAACAATTTTGCAGAGCAGGGGAAACAATCACCCCACTACTTTTACAGGGAACACATTAGACCCTTGAAAGTATGGGGGAATACAGAATAACATGATCTTTTTATTTTCATATCCATCCCTGGAATCCTCCTCTTGAATAAAAATACACTCTGGATTTTCTTCTCTCACCCTCATTCCTGCAGTCCCCTGTGTTAGGCAGAATCTAAATTGGCTTATTGCATCTCTGATCCTTCCCCATTGATGTTAGTGAATTTCTTCCTCCTTGAATGTAATAGGTTCTGAGGCTAGCTTCTAAACAATAATATATGGCAAAATACGGGATGTCTCTCCTTTGAATAAGTTATGTTATATGGCAATGGTGATGGGCTAGCACTCCTGTGATTACATTACTTGATATATTAAGACTGGTTTGCTATCATGGTGAGAGAAAATCACTTTGTTGGTTTAACGAAGTAAGCTATTATGTGAGAGGGCCCATGCACAGAGTCATATGGCAAGGAACTGTCCCTAGCCAATAGTCATCAAAAAATGAGGACCTCAGTTGTACAGCCACAAATAAATGAACTCTGCTAACAATGGAAAAAGGCTGAAAGTGGACATTTTCCCAGTTAGGCCTCTGATGTGACCACAGACCCAGACAGACTTGCAGCCTATCAAGAGCCTGAGTCAGAGAACCCAGATAATCTGTGCCCAGACTTCTCACATAATATGAAATAATAAGCATGTATGTGTTAAGATGCTAAGTTTGTAATTGATTTGCTAGGCTAAAATAGAAAAGTAGTATACCATGGCTAAGCATCCCATTGGATGTCACCCCAGACCATGGAAAATACCACCTGGATGCTGGGACAAAGAACAGATTGGGATGACTTCCCTTAGGTATTTCCTTAAGAACAAAGGGTAGACTCAATTAGTCATACTGAACTGGGCATTCAAAGACTTACTAGCAGAAAGGAAGATGCACCATGAACAGTGTAGGTATTGGAGGCACCATCCTGCGACCTCTGCGCAATGTAGGTCCCATTTGGGAGACTCCAACAATTCTAAATAACCATTACTTTCCAGGGACACAATGTACATCTCTAGGACTGTATTTCTTGTGTGGAAGCCAGGCATTAACTTGCATCCCTCCCTGAAACAGTGATGTGCCCCTTCATGGTAGTCATAACAGACCTGCAATTGCTTAAGGAAACACCACCTGTAGAACACATGGCCCTCAGACAACTGAGGTGATCCCTCCTAAATTAGGTAACTCTTGGTCATTTAGGGGAATTCCTTTCGGAGGGGACTGACTTGTTATCTGTATATACAGTGCAGGCAGTTGTCTCTACAGTGTAAGTTGTACAATTAGAAAAGGTATCATGAAATGTGCGCATTATTTTAGCTAAACAGATCAATGATGCCACCTCAGCCCTGAGAGGTATTCAACTCAGATGCAGCTCACTAACCAAGGGTAGTTGTGGATGATAGAAATGCCTTAGGTGCCCTCTTTGGGGACAAAATGAAGTCTGTGCAATTACTAATATCTCATGCTGTAGCTGGATGAATGCCTTAGCTAAGAGAATAGGTCAATACAGAAATGCCAGTTAGTTGGAGGAAGCCACAATCTATTTTAAGTTAGACCCTGATGGTTTACAGAATATTTCAATATGGGACACTTGTAGGCACGGTTGAGACAATGCATGTTGGTACCCCGCTGCAGATTGAAGTCTTACCACTGAATGAGACAACTGAATGGATTTTGTCCCAGTTTCTATCCATCAGGTTAATTAGAGTGCCTGACAAGGTGTTATAGTCATGGAAAAAAATTTAGTCCCAGGATAATGTAGAAACAAGGGGTGGTTATCATTGGGAGATCATTCTCAACAGATCTTTCACATTTCTGCACATCCAGCAAACAAACTTGGAAAAGTGTGTCTCCTTTCAGAGCAAACAGGCATGCTTGTTGCTTATTATAAAGTATTTGGATTTCCTAAGCTCAGGGCTTCTGTCCTATAATGCAACCTGAGTGTAGGCATGTATCAGGACCCCTCTGTATTGCCTCATAGGACTTGAGGTGCAAGGGGAACCAGTAAAAATGTGATGTGCACACTGCGGTGATGTTAAGTCTTTTACTCTTATCTAGGAGTCTTGTGCCTTCTGTGGAGCATTCTTTAAAAAAAAAATGTGGCAGACTAATTGGTTAGTTTGCAAATAGGCTAAAACCTTAAATTTTCTATTGTTCTTAACAGATTTTCAAATACTTCATTTGTCACAGAATTTAAGACTGCTAATATTCAAAGAAAAATTTTTATATCCGATTTTAAAAATCAGTTACCTTTAGTAAAGAAATAGGAAAATTTACATTGTTTGCATTTGTATTATATCAAAAGTAAAATCACATTCTTCTAGCTGGCATAATTACACTTGTTTGAGATTTTTACCTCAATGATATAATTTATTCACCTATAAGTTCTCCAACAACTAACAATTATCCACTCATTTCTCCATTTTTTCATTTAAAAAGAATTTCAAAATATCTTCTCAACAGAAAAATAATAGTTTATAGTGTACAAATTAAAGACTAAAATATTTCTTCAGAAGGAGATTAAAGATTACCAATTTTGAGAATAGATGTAGACATACACCTATAGTTTTTAGGAAATCAAAAATTGATATCATTTTACATTTACATTTTTCCTGCAATATGACCTGTCAGTACATTCACATCTATATCATTCATTTTATCACATACATAATGTCCTGGTTTATACATATATTGAAATCTATTAAACCATTCTCTTATGTTGAATAATATGGTCAATGGTCTCCAAGTACTTATTATTTTTTTTGCTAATATATGAAAAATACTGAAATGAAGATCCTCATTTTTACATTCTCTAGGATAAATTCCTGAAATTGAAATTGCAAGATCAACATATACTTTAATTAATTTTGCCCTAATGGTATTTTTATTTATGTAAATCTACTTTGTATCTAAATATTTTCCTTTCTTGATTAAAAAAATCAATAACTATAACTAATGTATGTCTCTGTCATGAAGAAATAAACTGAGCCATGGAATTGCACAACTTGTAAAAATGCACCAAAAAATTGAACTCAAGTATTACAGCTTATCTTTAGAATTAGAAACAATGAATTAATTTTAATGATGAGAATATAATAGATATGCCATAATCATGGAGGAGTGACATAACCTTATTAAGATATGAATTCTTCCTTAAATTTATCTAGAAATCCAATGCAATCTCAAAGTAAATTATCAACCAAATCAAGGCAAAATTGGCTATTTCACAATATTTCACTTTATAAAGCACATCAAATAGTTAATGAGATAATATGGAAACACATAAAGAATTATTGTTGTCCTCATAAGCTTATAATAAAACAGTAGAAACATAACCTATGATTTACAATTGCAGCTGACATGATTCTGTTTCTACTTTGTCTCCTAAACCTAGAAGGTAAAGGAACCATTTCTTACTAAAGACCTACTGTAAGCCAAACCATTTGTTGGGAGCTTTATAAATATTATCTTGAGTCATCAATAGATCAAATGAACCTCCAGAGCTAACCCCTCATATAAGGTTTTAGTTATTTTCCATTGCTACCCTTCAAAGAGTCAAAATGAACAGAGAATTACTATTGGTTCTTTAAAATATCTTTTTTTTTTTACTGAAATCCTGATCTTGCACAAATTCCTATTCTTGTAACAAATGTGGCCTCAATTTGATTCACTACTTATATTTGGGAAAACTAATTTAATTATTTGGCAACTGACTGTGGTTATTCCATTTAACCAATTTCTACCATTTTTTAAAATCTTCCAAAACATGTAGTTATTTTCAGACCAGATTTGCATTGCAAGTATCATTTTATGTAGATATTTTCTAGACCAATTTATAAATTTAATATACTCTCAAGTAAGGTAGTATTTGTTTAATGTGTTAAGAATGTTAAAATACTTCCAGGATAGATCATATCTTGGGTCAAAAATCAAGCCTTGGTAAATTTAAGAAAATTGCAATAGTATCAAGCACCTTTTCTGACCACAATACTATGAGACTAGATATCAGTTACAGGAAAAAATCTGTAAAAAATACAAACACATGGAGGCTAAACAATACACTATTAAATAATGAAGAGATCACTGCAGAAATCAAAAAGGAAATAAAAAAATACCTAGAAACAAATGACAATGAAAACACGACAACCTAAAACTTATGGGATGCAGAAAAGCAGTTCTAAGAGGGAAGTTTACAGCAATAAAATCCTACCTCAAGACACAAGAAACATCTCAAAAAAACAATCTAACCTTACACCTAAAGCAATTAGAGAAAGAAGAACAAAGAAACCTCAAGGTTAGCAGAAGGGAAGAAATCATAAAGATCAGATCAGAAATAAATGAAAAAGAAATGAAGGAAACAATAGTAAAGATCAATAAAACTAAAAGCTGGTTTTTGGAGAAGATAAACAAAATTCATAAACCATTAGCCACACTCATCAAGAAAAAAAGGGAAAAGACTCAAATCAAGAATTACAAATGAAAAAGGAGAGGTAACAACTGACACTGCAGGAATACAAAGGATCATGAGTGATTACTAAAAGCAACTACATGCCAATAAAATGGACAACCTGGAAGAAATGGACAAATTCTTAGAAAAGTACAACCTTCTGAGACTGAACCAGGAAGAAATAGAAAATATAAACAGACCAATCACAAGCACTGAAATTGAGACTGTGATTAAAAACCTTCCAACAAAAAAAGCCCAGGACCAGATGCTTCACAGGTGAATTCTATAAAACATTTAGAGAAGAGCTAACACCCATCCTTCTCAAAGTCTTCCAAAATATAGCAGGGGAAGAACAGTCCCAAACTCATTCTATGAGGCCACCATCACCCTGATACCAAAACCAGACAAAGATGTCACACAAAAAAGAAAACTACAGGTCAATATCACTGATGAACAGAGGCAAAAATCGTCAACAAAATACTAGCAAACAGAATCCTATAGCATTAAAAAGATCATACACCATGATCAAGTGGGGTTTATCACAGGAATGCAAGGATTCTTCAATATATACAAATCAATCAATGTGATAAACCATATTAACAAACTGAAGGAGAAAAACCACATGATCATCTCAATAGATGCAGCAAAAGCTTTCGACAAAATTCCACACCAATTTATGATTAAAAACCCTCCAGAAAGTAGGCATAGAGGCAACTTACCTCAACATAATAAAGGTCATATATGACAAAACCACAGCCAACATCGTTCTCAATGGTGAAAAACTGAAACCATTTCCTCTAAGATCAGGAACAAGACAAGGTTGTCCCCTCTCACCACTATTATTCAACCTAGTTTTGGAAGTTTTAGCTACAGCAATCAGAGAAGAAAAAGAAATAAAAGGAATCCAAATCAGAAAAGAAGAAGTAAAGCTGTCACTGTTTGAAGATCCTATACAAAGAGAATCCTAAAGATGCTACCAGAAAACTACGAGAGCTAATCAATGAATTTGGTAAGTACCAGGATACAAAATTAATGTACAGAAATCGTTTGCATTCCTATACATTAATGATGAACAATCTGAAAGAGAAATTAAGAAAACACTCCCATTTACCATTGTGAAAAAAGAATAAAATATCTAGCAATAAACCTACCTAAGGAGACAAAAGACCTGAATGCAGAAAACTATAAGACACTGATGAAATAAATTAAAGATGATACAAACAGATGGAGAGGTATACCATGTTCTTGGATTGGAAGAATGAACACTGTGAAAATGACTATACTACACAAAGCAATCTACAGATTCAAGGCAATCCCTATCAAACTACCACTGGCATTTTTCACAGAACTAGAACAAAAAATTTCACAATTTGTATGGAAACACAAAAGACCCTGAGTAGCCAAAGCAATCTTGAGAACGAAAAATGGAGCTGGAGGAATCAGGCTCCCAGACTTCAGACTATACTATAAAGCTACAGTCATCAAGACAGTATGGTGCAGGCACAAAAACAGAAAGATAGATCAATGGAACAGGATAGAAAGGCCAGAGATAAACCCACACATATATATTCACCTTATTTTTGATAAAGGAGGTAAGAATATGCAATGGAGAAAAGACAGCCCCTTCAATAAGTGGTGCTGGGAAAACTAGACAGCTACATGTAAAAGAATGAAATTAGAACACTCCCTAACAGCATACACGTAAATAAACTCAAAATGGATTAAAGACCTAAATGTAAGGCCAGACAGTTTAAAACTCTTAGAGGAGAACATAGTAAGAACACTCTTTGACATAAATCATAGCAAGATCCTTTTTGACCTACCTCCTAGAGCAATGGAAGTAAAAACAAAAATAAACTAATGGGACCTAAAGAAAATTAAAAGCTTTTGCACAGCAAAGAAAACATAACAAAAAGACAACTCTCAGAATGGGAGAAAATATTTGCTAATGAAGCAACTGACAAAGGATTAATCTCCAAAATTTACAAGCAGCTCATGCAGCTCAATATCAAAAAAACAAACAACCCAATCCACAAATGGGCAGAAGACATAAATAGACATTTCTCCAAAGAATATATACAGATTGTCAACAAACACATGAAGGGATGCTCAATATCACTAATCATTAGAGAAATGAAAATCAAAACTACAATGAGGTATCACCTCAAACCAGTCAGAATGGCCATCATCAAAAAATCTACAAACAATAAATGCTGGAAAGGGTGTGGAGAAAAGGGAACCCTCTTGCACTGCTGGTGGGAATGTAAATTGATAGAGCCACTATGGAGAACAGTATGGAGGGTCCTTAAAAACTAAAAATAGAACTACCATATAACCCAGCAATCCCACTACTGGGTATATACCCAGAGAAAACCATAATTCAAAAAGACTCATGTACCACAATGTTCATTGCAGCTCTATTTACAATAGCCAGGACATGGAAGCAACCTAAGTGTCCACAACAGATGAATGGATAAAGAAGATGTGGCACATATAAACAATGTAATATTACTTAGCCATAAAAAGAAACGAAATTGAGTTATTTGTAGTGAGGTGGATGGACTTTGAGTCTGTCATACAGAATGAAGTCAGAAAGAGAAAAACAAATACCGTATACTAACACATATATACGGAATCATTAAAAAAAATGCTTCTGAAGAACCTAGGGGCAGGACAGGAATAAAGACACAGACGTAGAGAATGGACTTGAGGACACGGGGAGGGGGAAGGGTAAGTTGGGACGAAGTGAGAGTGGCATGGACATATATACACTACCAAATGTAAAATAGATAGCTAGTTGGAAGCAGCCACATAGCACAGGGAGATCAGCTCGGTGCTTTGTGACTACCTTGAGGGGTGGGATAGGGAGGGTGGGAGGGAGACACAAGAGGAAGGAGATATGGGGATATATGTATATGTACAGCTGATTCACTTTGTTATACAGTAGAAACTAGCATACCATTGTAAAGCAATTATACTCCGATAAAGATGTTAAAAAAAGAATATTAAAATAGATGAGTTTATTGGCCCAATGATACTGTGCGCCATATAAATAATATTCCAAGGGATAAGCTAAATTTTCCCCAAGTGATATATACCAATAGGCACCTATGTAAATGCTAAATTATTAGTGTTAGTAAAATCTTGTATAGACATAGGGATTAATTAGGTGACTTAAAAAAATATCAGGTGACGACAGTTGTTGAAATACAGTGATATTTTATATGCACTTTTAAGACACAGCTAATAGGGATATTCATTGACATATGTGGATGTAGCTTTCCTAGTGGATAAACAAAAGTTGAAATGAAAGATGCCTCCTTTGAATTCAACTTGTATGAATTTCCTTTTCACATCCAGCATTTACAGAACTTGGTATCTCATTGCCTTCTGTCATCTCTCATTAACTATGTTAATCTCAACACTATACATCACACATCACAAGGAAGTAATGCAATGGTGAAAAGCAAAAGAGGATCTTATTTGCCATTATACTTCCACTTTGAATTGAGATACTATCTGATCAAGATCCAAGAAAAACATGAAGAGGAAAATGGAACAATCTCTATTTGTCTTTGAAATGTGATAATACTTTATATGAGTAAATTTCAGCCACATTAACAGCAGATATTTCTAGGACCTCCTAGAATCCTCATCAATCCATCAGTCCTCATCCTCATATCCAAATGCATTCAAAGTTGTATTAGACATATTTACTATCTGCTCCTGTTGACCAGACTTTCCTTTACTAATTAAATTATATCATCTAAGTAAATACAAGTAGGAGAAGTAAAATTAACTTAAAGGTAAATTTTATTTTTCTCCAGTATCTTGAACGGTGAGATCATGAGTTTTTTTTTTTTAATGAAACATATTCAACATATAAGGTTATTATTTAAAGAAGAAAATGAAGATCCGTTATAGTCTGAATTCATAAACAGTATGGAATTCTATAACTTTGGAAAAGTAATTTAAATGATGTTGGTAATTTTATATCCTATATAATTATTTTGTTTGGTCAAAAGTTTAAGTTGAAATTAGCTTGCCTAGGCAGTCTGCCCCCAAAATTATAATTTGTCAAAACTTATTTATTTGATACAACCTATGTTTTAGATGATTATGCTTTGGTTTGGTTTGGTTTCCTATTCAGGCAAAGTCATAGCCTCTTTCAAGCAAAACTGATAGGAAACTGCATCTCAGAGTGATGTCAAGATGCTTTTAGAACAAAAATGGATTCTTTCATTAGCACTCAATATAAGTTCTTAACCTATACCCCCCTCCCTCCCACACCGTTTTGGGAAAAGAGTAGGCTAAGATTTATCTTCAATTAAATTGATGGTTGAAATACATTTTTGACATTTTAACGGATAAGTCTTTAGATACTGGCAAAATTCTCCTCTACGTTTATTTTAAGGAATGGCTGGAGACAGTGTTCAAAATATAGTATATTAATATCTTGCATAAAAAATATAGTATATTAATATCTTGCATAAGCTCTAAAATGTATTGATTGTCCTACCAGAATTTAACTTGCTATAGGAACTATACCCTTTTGATTTCAAATGACTGCAGGACAATAGAAGAATAACTGTGCATGAAGAATGAATGAAGTCTGTAGAAATGCTTTAGTCAAAATTAAAATATTCAACTTTTTGGACTACTTTTAGAAAACAAGTTGAATAGAATGCTTAGCTCTAGAATACTTGAAATGTAAGAAATAATATTTCTTCACTAATTGACTATTAAGCAAAATTTGCTATCCTTTTATAAGATAAAAATCAGTTTTTGTTTTAGTTTTAAACATAGTAAATAAGTACAATAATTCATCTACGTATTCTTGGCATTTCTGTACTAGTTGAGTAGTAGAATTTCTAATTTGTTTTTCAGTTGTATTTAAAAGTATTATTTTTATTTGGATAAAAACTGAAAAACCTCTGGATGTTTATTAAAATAGCAGGAAAATAGTAATTTTTTAAAAAAAAGATACCAAGAAATGAGTCTGATAATTTTTATAATCATATTTCAGTGTATTTTATGTGATATAGTATTTAAATTACATCATTTTAAGTTATTTAAATACAAATATTTAGCTAGATGTAGACACAAATAATTTTTAAATAATTATTTAGAATTTGAAAGTTTTTCTGCTATTTAGAGGTTTATTTTAACATGACTTTAAGTCATTTGGGACTATGATGAGGTTAAGTTTAAGATAATTGTCAATGATAAAAAAAACTGTCTCTTGTAAATGCATACGATGAATAACAATGACCCAGTTTGCCATGTGTTTATATATCTTAAGAGTTATGCATGCATATACAAAATGACTACATAATCAGTTCTGGAAAATGGATGTAAAAATACTAATTTATTGATTAAAATACAGCTTAAGGTTTTATGATATTGACAGAAATGTCTAATCATTTGTGCATAATTAGAATCAGAGTGTCTAAATAGATGTGTTTCTAAAATAAAAAGCACTTTCATTTAAATTTGAAAAATATTGATGTGGATATTGAAAGACAGGAAAAATGATACATTTGCTTTAAAAAGAGGGCTATAGGAGACACTGCATCACAAAACAGAATGCCTATGCAGCTAACCAAATTAAACATAGATAGAGAATATGGGAGACAAAGCAAGTTAAAGTGACAGAGCAAAAACAATTGTAAGAACTCAAAGAACATACAAAGATATTAATATCATGGCGATGTTTACAGAATATATTTATTTTTATAAGTATCTTTTACAATGTGCACATGACACTATGTTTATAAAATGCCATGTTAAGATATATACAATATATTCTTTTCTTCCATGTTTATTGAGATATTACTGACAGATAACATTGCATAAGTTTAAGGTGTACAACATGATGATTTGATATACATATACGATGTAAAATGTTCAAGCTGACCTCAGTCCCAAACTGACACAATACATTATCTCATTTAATCCTCCCCACCTACACCCTTAACATCTATAAAAGCAGGAAGAATCAATTACACATAAATGAGCAACAACAAAAATCACCAAAATACAGTTACTTAACAGCTCCGTCACCTCACATAATGACCTGTGTGTGTGTGTGTGTCTGGTGAAAACATGTCTGTTCTCTTAGCAACTTTCAAGTTTATAATACAGTATTTTTAACTATAGTTGCCATGCTGTGCAACAGATTTCCAGAACTCATTCATCTTGTAACTAGTAGGTTTTACCCTTTAGCAACATCTTTCTGTTTTCCCCATTTCCCAGCCCCTGGCAACCACCAGCCTACTTGCTGTTTCTATCAATCAGCTTTTTAGATTTCACATACAAGTGAGATCATGCAGTATTTGTCCTTCTCTGTCTGACTTATTTCATTTAGCATAATGGCCTCAAGGTCCATCCATGTCATCACAAATGGCAGGATTTCCTTCTTTCTCATGGAGGAATAATATTCCATTGTAAACACATCTTTATCCATTTACCCGCTGATGAACACTTAGGTTATTTCCATACCTTTGCTATTGTGAATGATGCTGAAATGAATATGAGAGTATAGCTATCTCTGCAAGACTCTGATTTCATTTTCTTTGGATATATATCCAGAAATGGGATTGGTGGATTATATGGTAGTTCTACTTTTAATTTTTTGTGGAACCTCCATACTGTTTTCCACAGTGGCTGCACCAATTTACAATTCCACCAACAGCACTCAAAGGCTCCCTTTTCTTCACATCCTTGCCTTCACTTTTGAGCACTTGTCTTTCTTAAAATAGTCATTTTAACAGATGTGAAATGATATCTCATTGTGGTTCTGATGATTAGTGATATTAAGCATCTTTTCATGTACATGTTGGCTATTGACATGTCTTCTTTGGAAAAATTCTATTCAGCCCATTTTCTAATCAGACTGCTTTTTTGCTGTTGGGTTGCATGAGCTGCTTACGTATTTTGGATGTTAACCCCTAATAGATGCTTTGTAAGTATTTTATTTCATTCTATAGGTTGCCTTTTCATTTTGTTGATTGTTCTTTTGCTTTGCCAAGTTTTTTTAGTTTGATTCAGCCCCACTCATTTATTTTTTCCTTTGGTGCTTGTGCTTTTGGTGTAATATCCAAAAAAAATGTTGCCAAGACCAATGGAAAGGAGGTTTTTCCCATGGTAATCTTCCAAGAGTTCTTCAGATTGGAGTTTTATGCTTAAGTCTTTAATCTATTCCCAGTTAATTTTTGTGAATCGTATAAGATAGGGGTCCAATTTTGTTCTTCTGCATATGATTATCCAGTTTTCCCAACACCATTTATTGAAGAGACTATTCTTTCCACATTGAGTATTCTTGGCTCCCTTGGCAAATGCTACTTGAGTGTATATGTGAGGATTTATTTCTGGGCTCTTGATTCTGTCCCATTGGTCTGTGTGTCTATTTTTATGTCAGTTTCATAATCTTTTGATTAATGTAGTTTTGTTATATAATTTGAAATGAGGAAGTGTGATGCCTCCAGCTTTGTTCTTTACTCTCAGGACTTCTTTGGCTGTATGGAGACTATCATAGTTCCATACAAGTTTTAGGATTGCTTTTTCTATTTCTGTGAAAAATGCCATTGAAAAATTCACAGATATTATACTGAATCTGTAGATTACTTTGGGTAGTATGGACATTTAAAAAATACTAATTCTTCTAATCCAAGAACACAAATAACTTCCCATTTATTTTGTGTCTTCAAGGGCTTATACTTTTCAGTGTATGGATCCTTCACCTCTTTGGTTAAATTTATTCCTAATTATTTTGTTACTTTTGATGCTATTGCAAATTGCATTGTTTTCTTTTTCAGATATTTCATTGTTAGTGTATAAAAATACAACATATCTTTATATTGATTTTTGTATCCTACAACTATACTGAATTCATTTATTAACTCTAACGGTTTTAGTGGCATCTTTATGGTTTTTTATATATAAGATCATGTCATCTGAAAACAGACAAGTTTACTTCTGCCTTTCTGATTTTGATGTATTTTCTTGTTTAACTGCTCTGGCTAGGACTTCCAGCAACATGTTTAGTTGGGGTGGTGATAGTGGGCAACCTTGTCTTGTTTTTGATCTTAGAGGAAAAACTTTCAACCTTTTATCTTTGAGTATGATGTTAGCTGTGGGCTTGTCATATATAACCTTTATTATATTGAGGTACACTCCCTCTATAAACCTCTGTTGAGATTTTTAAATATGAAAAGATGTTGAATTTTCTCAACTGCTTTTTCTTCACCTATTGAAATGATCATATAAATTTTATATTATATTCTACTAATATGGCATAACACATGTATTGATTTGCATATGTTGAATCATCCTTGCATACTAGGGATAAACACCACTTGATAATGGCGTATGATTCTTTGACAGTCCTATTGAATTGTATTTTTTTTGAGAAATTTTGAATCTATTATTCATTATTCAGGGATATTGGCCTTTTCTTTTCTCTTAGTGTCCTTATATGGCTTTGGTATCAGGGAGATGCTGACCTCAAAAAATTAGATTGGCAGCATTCTCTGCTGTATTTACTGGAAGAGTTTGAGAAGGATTGGCATTTTTTCTTTAAATGTTTTGTAGAATTCACCAGTTAAGCCATCTAGTGCTGGGCTTTTCTTTATGGAAAGTTTCTGATTACTGATTCAATCTCCTTACTCATTATTGGTCTTTTCAGATTTTCTATTTCTTCAGGATTAAGTCTTAGTAAGTTGTATGATTCTAGGAATTTGCCAATTTCTCCTAAGTTACCCAATTTGTTGGCATACTATTGTTCATAGTAATTTTTATGATCCTTTGTGTTTCTGTGGTATAAACTGTAATACCTTCTCTTTATTTTCTGAATTTATTTATGTGAGTTCTTTCTTGTTTTCTTAGCCTAGCTAAAGATGTGTCAATTTTATCTTTTTTTTTTTAAGTTCTTAGTTTTGTTAATCTTTTCTATTGTTTTCTGGTCTCTGTCTCATTTATTTCTGCTCTGATATTGGTCATTTCCTTACTTCTGCTAACTCTGAGCTTTGCTTGTTCTTCTTTTTCTATTTACTTGATGTGCAAAGTTAGGTTTGTTATTTGAAATCTTTTTTTTTTCTCCAATCTAAAGGTGTTCAAGAAGATAGATTTTTGAACTCTCAATGAAGAGGAAGTCACATTATGGTTGTTAAAATTCTCACATCCAAGTAAAACATCTTAATAATACCCACATTAGAATCTGGGGAAATCACCTTCACAAATATCATACCATTTAAGCTATTGGACAAAAGGAAAATCAGCTGCCCTTGTGATTCATTTCACAATATTTTAATTTACTCTATGTAATCAATGAAAGATAAAATCATATTTACCTTGAACTTACAATTTGAAGTAAAGAAAATTTTATATATTCTGTAGTTAGTAGTTGTGGCAATTCTTTAGTTTCTTCGCTTAGTTCTGATTTCAAAGCTGATACTCAGATAAAATTTCACAGAAATTTAGCATTATTTTTGAGAAAACAGTAAAGCTAAAGTAAAAAAATACATGAAGTTTGTTAATGGAAATATGTCCCTGACTTCTATGATTTTGAAAGAAATGTGCTACAATGTGCTCTGAGTCATGAGAGAAATATTTTTCCTTGAAAGGACAAACCTACTATGATTTAACTGACATTGTGTGCCCTTTTTTAGACTATTCTATCCCCCTGTCATATATTTCTCCTACTGAAAGGCTATATCAAATTTTTATATGTTAATAACTAAGATATAATGTTTATATAATCCATTATGAATAATAGCATCCTCTGAAATAATCAACATTGACCCACAATATAATATTTATAAACTGACATATGTTAAATTTCCTATTTATAACAAAGCCTACAAAATTACTACAACAATTGAAAATAAAACCATCCTAACCAATTATAACTAAATAATTTAAAACATCAAGAACAAACTCTGTTTTATTTAACTTCAGGTTTTCTGCCTTCATTATACTGAGTCCACATATCTGTCAATATCTCATGACACAATTACTTTCCACACATTTATTTCCTTTTAGTTCTTCTTCTTATGTGTGTATATATATTTGAAAGATATGTACAATCTATTTATTTTTAAGGTGTACAGCATAAAGATTTGATTTACATACATCATGAAATGATTATCACATAAGTCTAGTGAACATCTATCATATCATATAGATACAAAACTAAAGAAATAGGAAAAAGTTTTTTCTTGAAATAAGAACTTGGGATTTACTTTTGTAACAATTTTCATATATAACATACAGCAATTTTAATTATATTTATCATGTCGCACATTACATTCCTAGTACTTATTTACCTTATAATTGGAAGTTTCTTCCTTTTGACTGTTTTCATTCAATTACCACTACTTCCATGCCTCTGGCAATGACACATTTAATCTATTTTTCTACAAGTTTGTTTGTTTTTGAAGTATGATTGATGGAAAACACTATGTTAGGAAACTATCAACAAAATGAAAAGGTCACCTACTGAATGGGAGAAGATATTTTCAAATGATATATCTGATAAGGGGTTAATATCCAAAATATAAAAGGACTCATACAACTCAACATCAAAAAAAGAAAAAAAAAAGAAAGAATGAAGGAAAAAGAAATAAAGAAAACAAACTACCTGATTGAAAAATGTGCAAAGGATCTGAATAGACATTTTCGAACAAAGGCATACACATACTCAACAGGCACATAAAAAGATGCTCAACATCACTACTCATCAGGGAAAGGTAAATCAAAACCACAATGAGATATCACCTCATACCTGTCAGAATGACTTACCAAAAAGACAACAAATAACAAGTGTTGGTGAGAGTATGGACAAAAGGGAACACCTGTGCACTGTTGGTGGGCATGTAAATTGATACACCCACTTTGAAAAACCAAATGGAGATTCCTCAGAAAATTTAAAATAGAACTACCATATGACCCAGCAATTCCACTCCCAGTATATACCCACAGCAAACAAAAAGTCTAATCAGAAAAGATATATGCATTCCTATGTTCATTGCAGCATTATTTACAACAGTCAAGGTATAGAAGCAACCTAAGTGCCCACTGGATGGATGAATGGATAAAGAAGATGTGGTATGTATACACAATGGAATATTACTCAGCCATAAAAAACAGTAAAGTCTTGCCATCTGCAACAACATGTATGTATCTAGAGGGTATTATGCTACGTGAAATAAGTCAGACAGAAAATGACAAATACTGTATGGTTTCACTTATACATGGAATCTAAAAAACAAATAAAAGAAAAACAAACATGACAAAACAGAAACAGAGTTATAGATACAGAGAACAAACAGATGGTTGCCAGAAGAGAAGGGGTGAGGGAGGAAAGAAGTAGGTGCAGGAGATTAAGAGGTACACATTTCCAGCTGCAAAATAAATTAGTCATGGGTATGAAATGTACAGTGTGGGGAATATAGTCAATAACTATGTAATGACTTTGCATGGTGACATGTCATAACTAGATTTATCATGGTAATTATTTTGAAATGTATAAGAACATAGAATCACTATATTTCCATATATATTTTGGCAAATCTTAGAAATCACTTAAGATGTCTTCTACAAAGTCTTTATTTGCTGGATTACTATCTCCCCATTTTCTGCAGTCATTTTTCCTCTATTGTGCTACCACTCTACTTTATATATCCACTTCTATTAATATTATGCTGTATTTCAAATGCTTTGCTACAACATATAGCACTATTTATTATAAAGCTTGGTACCATGATTTTTTTTTTTTCGGTACGTGGGCCTCTCATTGTTGTGGCCTCTCCCATTGCGGAGCACAGGCTCCGGACGCGCAGGCTCAGCGGCCATGGCTCACGGGCCCAGCAGCTCCACGGCATGTGGGATCTTCCCAGACCGGGGCACGAACCCGTGTCCCCTGCATCGGCAGGCAGACTCTCAACCACTGTGCCACCAGGGAAGCCCTTGGTACCATGATTTTAAATTCTCCTGTATATAGGGCAGAGTCTACTGAACTGCATTATAATATTTAATAAATGAATAAAGCAATGAGTCAGAGGACAAACTATTTAAAAAGCTAAGCAGTAAAAAGTGGATCAATACAGAAAAATTAAAAAAAATTATTTTTCAATTTTAAAGATGACACTATAGGCAAAATTTTTTCAATCATATTGGTATATCTGAGAAGACCATTACTGCTATGCCAAACTCACCCTCTGTCTCTGTCTCTGTCTCTGTCTCCACACAGATACACTCTTCTGAATGCTCTGAACATGACTATTCAATTTTAGTTTGAGGTTGTTAGGGTTTGAGAATGCTGTATCATCTTGTTTTTAAATGGTACCTCCATTACTAGAGTCATTGTCCAAGAGTCCATCAGTTATGTGGTTATATGGCATGTCCATCCTATCTATTTGTCCAGTTTACTTTACAAAAATGTTTCCATTTCTTTCCTTCTTCTGCCACTGTTCCTCCAAACAATAATTAGACCATTCACAAATCCCTTGGCTAATTCATTACTTTCTTCAATATTTTTCACTTGGTTGTGATAATTTTGAAGGTGAATCCATACAGTAGTAACCACACTTTCAAGAAGTAGATGTTAAGTTTCTGTAAGATTCAGATCTCAAGAATGTATACAGTGTTAAACTCTGTAAAGTTGCTGTTAGGCAACTGATACCTCACTGGTACCTCATGTTGATTACCTGACTCCTAGAGCAGAGCTATTAAAAAACAAGTAAAAGACCACCAAAAGAGAAGCATTTGCGTAAAACACTGATGTTGTAAGACAACCTTAAGTTGAACATTCTTTCCATTATCTTTGAACTGCCATAGCACTGTTTTCTTTCTTACAATGTATAACTTTCTTCATTTTATTATAGGCACTCGAAATTTTTCTTACTTCCTTTAGCAGACTTCGTGCTTCTTAAGAAGATAAAATAGGATATTTCTTTTTCTCATCTTTAGGAGTTGCTTCCATGGCATGAGAGAGAGGGTAGTCTACTTTGCTTTATTCTGAGAGGAAAGTGTTCTGCTTATGAATCTTTACCCAATTACATCTCATTTGAAGGAAATATTACAGCAGAAATGAGATTCTTCAGGCATTATTAGAGCATAAAATCAAGTGTGTTTGAAGTGTAAAAGCTTTAGGTAGTCTATCCAGCTTTAAATAGCTAGTATCTGGAAACTGGGGATATCTATCCTAATATTTCTCAATTGTGATTTTCCAACCACCTCAGCAGATACTTCTGGGGAAGATGGCATGGATGAATCTGCATTTTCAACAAGCTTTCCTGGGTGATACTCACACACACTAAATTTTGAGAACCAAAAGTCTGGCCTCTGAGAGGGTGACCACATAGAATAATACAGATTCTCAGGGATCAGATAAGTAAACTGATTTTGAGAACATATGCTCCAGATTCAGTGCTGATCAAAAACTTGGCCATGTACAACCACCACCAGTCTGCCAAGTCCAGTGAGTTTATGTGAGAGTGCTCACACAGATGCCCTGAACTACTCCTATACACAATGTATATTGGACTTTCCACAATAAGACTAATTTTGCACTTTACCTTCAAAGCAGAGTGGTGTTCTCAAATACTTTGTATCTTGGCTCAGGGACTATGTAGGACTCAGTCTATGAAAGGCCTGTACAAAGAAGTGAGGAAGGCAAGGCCTTACTGTCAGAAAGTTGGAAACCATCTTCTTCAACTCCTATTTGAAGTTTTAAAGTAAACTGAATTTATTAGATGACTTTACTGAATGGTTCAAGGATTGAAGTAATTTTAATCTACGCTTGATCCAAATTTCAAGTATAAACTGGATCAAGTTTTCTCTCCCTACATTTCTTGACTCAAATGATTAAAAAACACATGTACAGGACAGTGAATTTATAGAGTAATATTGTAGTTCTTATTTTATTGCTTGTCCCCCTACACAACACTGTAAAATTAGCCAAGAAAACAGAACGGACTTTCATTTAGCCACATGTAGCAAAAGAAAGACAGTGAAAGCGAGAGTGAGAAAGAGGACACAATATTATAATAGTGACAAAATATCAAAAACTATTATAATCCCCTTCATTTTGATACTTTACAAAGCAAGCAGATAATGTATATTTCAGGAGTCTTTCTGTTTCATGTAATAGAAACTCAACTCATTCAAACTTTTAAAATAAAGGAAATTTTGAACACTTCACTGTGCAATGTATGGATTGTTCTAGTTTCAAGATCGGCTGATATCTTGAGCCCCAGCAATATAACCAGGACACAGTTCATTCCCTCTCAGATCTTTTTCCTTAACCATGCCTCCATTCCGTGATGGCCTCTCTGTCTTTGTATTCCCAATTTAGCTGCTAGCATCTTCTACCAAATGCTCCCATGTTCATATACAGCAGGTAAGAGAGAGTTTGCTTCCCTAACAGCCAAATCAAAGCCATGTAATTGTGATGTATCAACACTACTTGCCCTGATATTTTCATATGTACTTATCTGGAAAAATTATCTTGTCCAGGAAATGGGTCATGTTAATTGGATATAGCCAATCTTAGTGCACCCCCAGAAACGGAGGTGGAATAATCCATCCTCTGCAAATATTACAGGTGGGAAATTCCAGGTACTCTTAGGAAGAAAAGGAGGTGGGATAAATGATACGATGCCAACCAACAAATGCCCAACATATTAATACTGACAAAGGGATACTTTTTAAAAAAATGATTATTTTTAATAACTGTTTTGAGTTTTTTGAGAATCCAGATTTTCTTTCTCACCTCAAAACTGGACAATAGAAAATTTTCTCACTGTAAACTTCAACTTTCTTTCATGGTTAAGGACCTAGTATTTTCATTATTTAATAAACTAGGTAAGCAGTATCACTTAGTTCATATTATATGATATATTAGCTGTTAGATTTTTTTAATTTTAATTTAAACTTCAGAAAACCACCTATAGTGGCTTAAGAGAATATGCTTATTATTATTATTTTTTATATATAATATGTAGTCTGAAGGTAGGTAGTTAAGAGGTTGGTCTGGTTTTCAGTGGAGCCAAGACATCTGTTATTCCCTATACCCTTCCCTGGAAGTTACTAGTAAGCAAAATAGCTCTATAGCTCCAGTCACCTTGCTGGCACTCAGGGCAGATACAGGAGGAAGGTGGAACAGGCTGTGGTATCAGAATTTATTACATCTCATTGGTCATTCTAGCTTCAAGAGAGCCAGAGAAGACGAGGATTTTTATGTTTCTACTGAAGTAAAACTAGGCAAGGGAGAAGCAATAGGGAATGAGTGCTAAGTGAGCAAACTTATGATGTCTGCCCCAGATAGTATTCTCTATTTTTTTTAATTACACATATATATTTAGTAACAAAGAGACCAGGTCTGAAGACAACATTAAAAGTCCAAGCTGTATTAAGTCTAAGGCTAACATGAAGACTCTAATGAGGAAACAGATCTACCCAAGGGCTCTTAAGTTTCTGGCTCTATGCTAGTGTGAGATTTATTTCACAAGGAAATAAAGATCAGTGAAGGTGCTTAGTACTTACCATTACTGGTGAGTATATACTGGTAGAGTCTTCAAAAATAAACTATATATCTCCCAATTATAAATATAAATGGCCTCATGGTGTGGCAAAACTTGGTTAACTCTCAGACCATGGTAGTTATCTTAAAGCCTGCTGAGAGCTTTTAAAAGCATTGGATTTTATGTGAACCATAAATGCCAACCAGTTTCAAATATAAGAAGAACATACAATTTAGTTTAAGCATCCCTCTTGCAAGCAGGAGATTCTAAACAAGAATTTCTATAATCTTTTCCCTTTCAGATTTACCCTCTTGGATAAGGCAAAGCCTGATAAAAGGATAAACCTTAATAGTTAATCACATTTTACCAGAGTTAAATGTAAGAGATTTTTTGTGTGTTTTTGCTGTAAAACTAAATGTGAAGATACACTCTATCATATTATTCAATGTCCTCTAAACCAAGACAAAACTCCCTCAAATTTAGGGGGAAAAAACCCTTCCTAAATAACTGATACACTTTTAAATTAGACAGCCAGGTATATAACCCCTCCAATTAGCAGTGCATATAGTTGCAAGGATAGAAAACAAAAACTAGGGCAGAGAGAGGGAAGGAATAAGGGAGGTTGGGGAGGGAGGGAGGGAGGGAAAGAGAGAGAGAGAGAGACTGAGACTGAGATTCTCCCTGCCTGACTAGCACGAACACACCTTCAACATAACTCTATGATGCTGGACATTAAAGCTGGACCCAAACACTAGCCCTAAAGTGGAAAGACTACTAGCAATCACTTCCTTGTATGAAATGCCAAAATCTGTACTTAATATGTAACTGATAATCCACTGTGCCAACAGTAAGAGGTAGGTACGTTGTAGGTGCCCCCTAGGATAACACAAAGACCTCCTAATGAACTTTCACTTATATCTATTCACTTTATTTTTAAAATATTTCAAGGTCTGGGCAATTAAAAAAATTATGAAAATTACAGTATCATAAAACAAACAGATCAAACTCAGAATTTCTCCATCTGTCCATCTATTTGCCCGTCTGACTCTGTACTGTTTTCTCATATTAATACATAATTTAAAAAGGAATAGTAGTTTGGTTTCTATGTTGGATATATCATAACGAGAGAGAGGTAGAAAGAGAAAGAAACTCTAGAAAATATCAGGTAGAAGCAAAACTATAAGTAAAATGTGTTAATAACATTTTGTGGATGTGGGTATGGTCTAAAAAGATTGAAATGCAGAATTCAGTGGCTAGCAGCTTGGTTTAGAATCAACAGACCCACTAGGTTTATTTATTAGCAAACTTAAATAGATTACTTAACCTCTCTGAGGTCAATTTCCTTCTGTGTTAATTGGGAATAATTATTTCTGGCTTACAGTGTTGTTGTGAAGAATGAATGGGATCATAACTGTGGAACACCAAACCCAGTGCTAACACTTAATAAGAAGTAACTAGTATTATAAGAGAATTTCATCATTTAATCTTACACAAGCCAGAAAATAATATAGCAGAAATATGCAAATCCTGAAAAGAAATTAAATGTAAGCATATAACAAGATAAGATCTACTATTATTTTCAAGTTTAAAAAGATAAAATATGAATGCATTGGTATAAAATTTGGTAAACTGCATAAACTATAAGATTTTTAATATCATTATTAAGGGGCAAGAAGGTATAAAAATATTATGTGCATAGGACTCCAACACGAAACCCAGACTATGGAAAAAGTTGTGTAAAGGAAAGCATCAATTCTTTAATAAACAGAAAGAAACCAAGAGAAATAAAGTGCATTTAGTTTGCAAGAGGCTGCTTTGGGTTATGAACATGTAAGATGTGCCAAAAAGATGTCATGGATCCTGTTTTGACATTGATAAGAGGAACCTGGAATATGTAGTTCCCTGGAGGTAAAGTCCAAAGCATGACAAATGTAACAGGTAATATCAATGAAAATTCACCGCTATGCACTTTTTTACTCATTTATAATTCAGAGGGTGGGTGTCTTTACAAAGTAAGAACATACTGTGCTATTTAAGAGGCAAAAAAAACATGGTATGTTTCAGAAACTGAAAAAAACAAGGCTGAAATACAGAGAATGTGGTTATAAAGGTGTAGTGTAAGCCATACTACACAATTTGGATTTTATTACAAGTGGTATACAGCATCCTAATATCCCCTAAATACATGGAAAAATAACCACATAAACAGTGTATATTGATAAGATCAATAAGAAGGAGGTATTAGTGACCAACTGCTGCAAGAAATTGGTGTTTAATAGACTTTATGTTCTTAACATCTTGTAATCAGTTTCAGACTGATATAAGTATTAAATTATGGGTAGGTAGGATTTTGCAATTTGGTTACCAAGCAAGTGATCCACTTCTATCTGTACAGCAATCTAAGGGTGGGAGGGATCATAAAGAAGGATAGTCATGGTAAACCAAATAGACCAGACACATTCTGAAGGTCCTTGAGATAAACCATCCCCTGAAATTTTAGTTATTAATTTTCTTTATATTTACTGGTTTGTTCTTTTATTTAGTATATGAACTTATTTATTTATTTATTTGTTTATGGCTGTGTTGGGTCTTCGTTACTGCATGCAGGCCTTCTCTAGTTGTGGCAAGCAGGGGCTACTCTTCGTTGGGGTGCGCAGGCTTCTTATTACAGTGGCTTCTCTTGTGCTCTAGGCGCGTAGGCTTCAGTAGTTGTGGCATGTGGGCTCAGGAGTTGTGGCTCATGGGCTCTAGAGCACAGTCTCAGTAGTCGTGGTACATGGGCTTCATGGCTCCATGGCATGTGGGATCTTCCTGGACCAGGGCTCGAACCTGTGTCCCCTGCATTGGCAGGAGGATTCTTAACCACTGCGCCACCAGGGAAGTCCCATGAATTTAATTGTGAGTCAAGTTAAATTCCTCTATTAAGTTATAGCACACACTATAAGAATTAGGCTGTTTAAGGACTTACAACTCCTTGCACAATATCAAAGATTGGTTAGGATTTCAAGCAAGGAGGATAATCATATACTGCTGTAGGGAATGTCAGCTTTTACATCCAATTTGGAAGACTATTTAGTAATGTGATAGTACTATGAAAATACCAAAGGGATGATAAATACAAAATTTATGTTATTAGTTACTTCCCATGTGATTCAGTGGTGGTCACCTTGAAGCTTTGAAAGCAAGCCTTAATTCTTAAATTGATTGATTGATGTTCAGGAGTTTGCTTCTTTGTTATTATTCTTAATATAGTGTGTGTATTATGTTTTTCATAATAAAAGAGAAAAAATAATTTTTTTCAAAATGAAAGCAATCATCTAAAGCTAAATTTGTTTACATGAATTTTATATAAATGCCCCTAACAAAGGTACCTCAAAGCAGTGCTTTTCTATGGTTTCTGGTAAAATTTTAATATTTAAAGAAAAAGTGAATACTCAAAAATCAGTATAAATATAAATTTATCTTCTATATAAAAATGAGAAACAATTCTTATTTAAATAAGGGAAACTATTATTGGCATTTTGCAATGCCCAAAAAGTATATACATCCTTATATACGGAAAATCTTAAAAAAAAAATCTATGAAAAAAAATCTATAGCTACAAACTTGTGTTTTCTCTTCTGAGTATTCAGAAATATGTGCCTCCAGTGACTAAGTTATGTGAATCTAGAATTTAAGAGAAAATTAAGAGACAAATTAAGAGAAAACTTAAGTTTTCCTGGCCTCAAGTATCTATGTAACACAACTACTTCAAGATGACATGAAAAAGCTGAATATTAGAATCACCTGGAAAGAATTTACAAACCCTAGTGAATGGGGCCCCACCTTCAGAGACAGATTTAATTGGTTTGGACAGAGCTGAAGCATCAGTATTTTCTAAAAGATCTCCCAGATGATTCTAATGCACTATTACTGTGGTTCTTCAACTTTGATCACCGACTAGCTGCAGCAGTATCACTTAGGCTCCACCCAAGACCTGCCGTATCAGAAACTCTGGTGTGAGGACCTAACAGCCTGTGTTTTAACAAGCTCTTTATGTGATTTTCATGCTCTCTGAAGTTAGAGAACCACTAAGCTGTGCTATAAGGTATCTCTTGTAGCTTTTCTTTCCTAATTCACTCCTCAGTAGGGGAGGAATATCTTTAAAGATTGGAAAATTTGAGAGAAGGCACTGAGACTGCCAAACTCAGTTAATTGAGACTTATCTTGCTGGTGGCTGGTCCATTCACAGAAGGTTTCATTAGGGTCTTCTCTCTAGCCATGTAATAAATTCGTTATAGCAAGCTTTGTTGCTTTAAGTTCAATTTTCCAGCTGCAGCAGTGTTTGGGAGCATAAATCTAATACCGGGATGAAATATTATCAAGGCATCTTTGGCCACAGATCTAAAATTTTCTGATTATCTGTATCAGATTTATCAGTATTTCCATCTCTATATACTTGTCTCTGTGTCTTAATTATAACTAGATTCCAATATAAGGTGAATAACAAGAGACGAGTTACATTTACTGCCTCCTACAAGCCATGTCAAACAGAGAATTCTTTACTAAATGATCAGAGATGGCACACTTGAGGAGAGGGATTGGGATGAAATCATTGGTGAGAGTTACATGTTACAAGTTGGAAAAATTTTCTCATCAAGCTGTCATGTTTTAGAAAAGCTAGACGGTAGGAGTACAGGAGAGCAAGTCATGGCTGAAAGGAGAAGGTAGGTAAAGGACTAGTTTTGAGACTAATTCCACAGGAGCATTCCCTGAAATATCCTTTAGGAAGCAAGATGCAGACTCCGAAGGTGATGGGTTTGTTGAGGCTGTTTCTGTTAAGTCTGTTTCTGTGTAGTGAGTATAGCAGACAGTTTAAGATCTGGTTGCAAATCCTGGTCTGACATTTCCTATGTAATCTTTTTTTTTTGCGGTACGCGGGCCTCTCACTGCCGTGGCCTCTCCCGTTGCGGAGCACAGGCTCCAGACGCGCAGGCTCAGCGGCATGGCTCACGGACCCAGCTCCCCATGGCATGTGGGATCTTCCCAGACCGGGGCACGAACCCGCGTCCCCTGCATTGGCAGGCGGACTCTCAACCACTGCACCACCAGGGAAGCCCATGTAATCATCTTTGAATCAGGCAAGCAAAGCTTGTACTTTCTTCCTACTTGCATCTATACAATGTCTAAATAAGTATCTTAGGGATATTTTAATGTGCATTTCCTTGATGAGTAATGTTGAGAGTTAATCATTTTATTGTCATTTTTAGTTTTTCTTTTATGAGGGAGAGCACTTTGTCCAATTTTCTATTGTCTTACCCACTACTTTGTAATACTTTTTAATTTCATGAAAGCATATGAATATTTTGCTTATAATAAAAAACAAAAAATCAATATTCTCAATACTGATACCTACACTTGTTAGTTTGTTATGTTTTTCACACTTTTTATGGATATAAATGTATTCATAGACATACATAGTTTTTATTTTAACTTTGATTTTATACATATTGTATCTTTCTTTATGTGCTGATCTGGAAATTGCTTTTTCCAACTGAAAAATATGCCCTGATCTTTCCACATCAGTGTGTGTAGATAAATAACTGCTACTTAATATTCAAGTGTATAGATGAATATTTTAGGGACAGGTAGGGTTTACAACATTTTGCTATTACAAGCAATACATGATTGTCTCCTTGCCCACCCCAGCCTAACATGCCAGCCTGTAAGGGATCATGTCTGTTCTGTTTACCATGAATATCCCTGGGGTCTGGAATGGTACTTGGTACATAGCTGAAACTAGATAAATATTTGCTGAATAAATAACTAAATGGATATACCTACTAGGTGGCCCCTCAGTACTCTGAGGAAGTTAAACTGTAGTTCTAACTATTCAGGATTCTATTGAATCTGAATGTCTAGACGGCAGACACAGGGATCTGTATATTTCATGGCTTCCCAAGGTAACTTTTTCAGATGTAAGTATGAGAACAATTATTCTTTACAGCAGTGGTTCTCATATTGTCATCCCAGGACCAGCAGCAAGAACATCACCAGGGAACTTGTTAAAAATGAAAATTCTCTTGCTCCACCTCAGATCTGCTGAATCAGAAATTCTGGGACTGGGGCCCAGCAATCTCTGGTTTAACAAGCCCAACAGGTGATGCAAATTTCTGAGAACTATTGCTTTAATGAATAGCTGGTCTTTGAATAAAGACAGCTGTTGCTAACTAGTTACCAGTGGTAATAAAAATAAGCAATATTTTCTCCACTAGCTTAAACATTAAAACATGATATAAATTATTGATCATAACCTACTAAGTTATGCTAGTTGAGAAGAATAGAGAAGTTAGAATGGATTTCATGTGAAGCCTATAAAAACAACCAATTTTAAAATCACACCTTAACCAGTGCTAAAAATTAATACTGCTTACTCAAATATATAAATCATGGTTTCTTCCTTAAAATGTTTATTCTCTTTAAAAATGTATGTGCTTAGGATATGAAGTAGTATGTAGTACAAATTGTATAAAATACATGGAAGCAATTTTTTTAAGAGATTTGGTTTCTGGCACAGATAATAGAGCTATATTTTTATAATTAGGTCTTTTGTCCCCTTGCTTCCTTTCCATCAGTACATTTATGAAGATGGTGGAAGATATTAAGAGGTCTGAGGTTTTTTTCTTCTCATTTACCTTCTAGTCAGACTACTTCATCACGTTACAATGCAATTTCACTCTCTAGGAGATGGCTGTAATTCATTTCTCTTTGTAAACTAAATCATATGCTGAGAGTGTTACAGAGATCCACAGCTCAGTGCTTTTAACAGTAGGCTGAGAAGGTTGCTAAGGATGGTAAAGCATAAGTTCCAGAAGACTAATTGACTCAGTTTGTTCTGTCATAATAATTACAGCCTTTCTTAACTGGGGCCTGTGAAATATGTCAGAGTGTTTAATTCCCTTTGCCTTTACAGATTTAATAAAAGGTCAAACTCTTTCAAAATGAGAACTTATTTCTTTTTTATATCACTACTCACTCTAAGGAAACTGCTGGTATCTGATGAATTATTACTTGATTGCAATTCAGGCAAGGAAAGTCTACTGATAGCATATGTAAGAAATAAAATGAAAAACATTTCAATTAACAAAATTTCCCTTAATCTCTCCTGAAAATATATACTCAACAGTATCTATCACATTGAAGGAGTGAAATATTTTCTTTAAAAAAACTATTGATTTAAAATTGGTATGTTAGAACTTGTCTTTATAATAAATGGAAATATACTTCTTTAGTAGCCAGAACTATTTTACTGGTTTACTGAAAGTCACTGTTTTACTTGAGGCATTGCCAACTTAAATATCTTAAAGATTTTATTCAGTTACCTAGAGTGAAGAAAAGCACATTCAACATTTGCAAATAATCACTTATGGTATGTTTTTATTTTAAGGTATCTCAGGTCCTTTTAATTAAGTAGGAACTTATGACAGACGTGGAGAATTTTTTTATAAGAATGTTAGGAAATTTCTTTATCTACATTCCTTCTTCAGGACACTTTATTTCAGAACAAATCTACATGTATTCTATATAAATTTTAATTCAACAAATACTGTTTAGCCATACATTTGTTTAAAATATAATTAGGGTAAAAATTTAAATGAGCCTTGGTTTCTGCTCTCAAAATGCTTTACTTTAGTGGACTATTATTTATAATAGTCAAGTATAATCACTAAAATATTTAAAAGCATTGTTCAAGTAGATGAGACATTTAGAGATTTAAATACAAAAATCACTTTTGGAGGCTTCTAGCAATATAAAAAACTAAACTGCTATGTACTTTTCCCCCTTCTACCCCAAGATCACACAAGCACCCATACACAATTAAAAAAAAAAAAAAAAAAAAAAAATATATATATATATATATATATATATATAACTAGACTTGAAAATAAACAAGTAAGTTATGAGAAATTAAAGCAGAGAATTAAGTTCAAATTGATATTGGGACAGTCCATGGTATTCTGTTTTCAGATATATGTCCTAACTGCTGAGGCTAGGATTCTGACAAGCATACTAGAATAGAAAACACAACCACTGGGTGGGTGATAGGAGATTGGAAGTGTCTACGCAGCACAAAGCTCAAAATGAAATGGATGCTTGATAAATCTATGGGAAAGGAGGAAAATATAGCCCTCTTTGAAAAATTTAAATCCCATGCCTGAGCCACCCTAGGTTGTGGTTTATGAACTCTAAATATCTGGAAAGTGAGAAAACAGAAAACAAAGAAATAAACACAAAAATGTTTCATAGACACATGTAGGCTGACAAAGAAATGTCAGAAACCCTTCTCAGCAAGACCAC
Source organism: Mesoplodon mirus (assembly GCF_964341445.2). Taxonomy (NCBI): domain Eukaryota; kingdom Metazoa; phylum Chordata; class Mammalia; order Artiodactyla; family Ziphiidae; genus Mesoplodon; species Mesoplodon mirus. Next base: position 97,775,865 of record NC_138980.1, on the reverse strand, counting down.
TTTCATAACTGAAGCACATCGAAATCCCACAGACAAAATTACCACTACTGAAAATGGTATTGCAATAAAAAATTATGAAACAAACAGGGGGAGACTTTCTACATGAGAAAATTTCTACATGAGAGTTTATAAATCCAATGAACCCAACAGACATTTCTCCAAAGACATACAGATGGCTAAAAGACACATGGAAAAATGCTCAACATCGCTAATTGTTAGAGAAATGCAATCAAAATTACAATGAGGTATCAACTCACAACAGTCAGAATGGCCATCATCAGAAGTCTACACATAATAAATGCTGGAGAGGGTGTAGAGAAAGAGGAACCCTCCTACACTGTTGGTGGAAATGTAAATTGGTACAGCCACTATGGAGAACAGTATGGAGGTTCCTTAAAAAGCTAAAAATAGAGCTACCATATGATCCTGCAATCCCACCCCTAGGCATATATCTGGAGAAAACCATAATTTGAAAAGATACATACACCTCAATGTTCATTGAAGCACTATTTACAATAGCCAAGACATGGAAGCAACCTAAAGGTCCACTGACAGAGGAATGGATAAAAAAGATATGGTACATATATACAATGAAATATTATTCAGTCATAAAAGAATGAAATAATGCCATTTGCAGCAACATGGGTGGAACTAGAGATTATCATACTAAGTGAAGTAAGTTAGACAAAGAAAGACAAATGTCATATGATACTGCTTATAGTGGAATGTAAAGAAAAAATGAAAAAAAATGATACAAATCAACTTATATACAAAACAGAAATAGACCCACAGACATAGAAAACAAACTTATGGTTACCAAAGGGGAAAGGGGGGGAGGGATAAATTAGGAGTTTGGGGTTAACATATACACACTACTATATATAAAATAGATAACCAAAAGGGACCTATACTGTATAGAACAAGGAACTATACTCAATATTTTGTAATAACGTATAAGGGAAAATAATCTGAAAAAGAATATATATATAAAAGAATATTTATACATATATAACTGAATCACTTTGCTCTACATCTGAAACTAACACATCATAAATCAACTATACTTCAATAAAAATAAATAAATCTAATGCACCCAGAGAACCTCAGATAATCTCAAAAATATGAAATATGTATATTTAAAATAACACATAAGATAGTTAGGGACTCAGGAAATAAGCATAGAATAAATGCGGATATTTGGGAAAAATCAAATAGAACTAAAATTCAATATAATCATTCAATGTAACATATGACAGATTAAATAACAGATTAGGCTATTGGAAGCTTGAAATATGGAAGGTAGAGTTAAGAGAAACAATGTAAACATAGAATTAAAGTGATGGAAAACATGAAAGAGGTTAAAAGATATGGAATATAAAATAAGACAGGCCATTGTATATCTAATGAGGTCATAAGAAAAGAAAAAAGTGGAAAAAACAATATATAGTGTGATAATGGCTGAAACAGTTGCAGGGTTGAAGAAAGACATGAGTCTTTAGATAAGAGGCACAATGGACCTTCAACTAGTGATAAAATGACAGAACATGTAAAGACAAAAAGCAAAACCTAAAAAACAGCAAAAAATTTTCTACAAAGGGAAAAGCAATGAGAATGATCCTAGACTTTTCATCAATAATAATAATTTCCAGAAAACGGGGGATAATATGCTGAGAGAGCTGAGGGAGGGAAAAAAAAGCCAAGAGAATCTAGATTTCTTTTTCAGTTAAATATAGATCTAAAACTAAAACAGATTAAACATTGCCCATATCTTACATTAGAGGAATCAAGTCAATTTACAAGACAAGGCTTGCAGAAAATATATTTCTTTAAAATATATATTGTACTTCCCTGGTGGCGCAATGGTTAAAAAGCTGCCTGCCAATGAAGGGAACATGGGTTTGAGCCCTGGGCTGGGAAGATACCACATCCCGCGGAGCAACTAAGCCCATGTGCCACAACTACTGAACCTGTGCTCTACAGCCCACGAGCCGGAACTACTGAGCCCGCGTGCCAAAACTACTGAAGCCTGTGTGCCTAGAGCCCTACCAACTAAGATCCAATGCAGCCAAAAAAATAAAATAAAATAAACAGTTTAAAAAAAAGATATATATTGCATTTCACTTGACATTGTGAAAAAAAGATGTTCAAATTTAGTGAAACACAAATTACATTTGAACTTCTAGCCAATGACTAGATTAGATAGATAGATCGATAAAATAGAAGGAACACATTTCTTCATTTGCAGTGATGTGGTTGTCTATATAAAATTTCAGAACTTTTTCTTAATGTATTAGAACAAATTAGAGAGTTTAGTCATTGTTTTGGATGTACAATCAGCACACATAATTAAAAGTCCACTTGTATACTAGTAATTGGCAAATAGGAAATTGATTAAAAAATTTTTTGGTATTAACAAATAAAATATAAGGTTCTTGGGCTAAACTTAAAACATGGGTAAGCATTTTTTTAACATCTTTATTGCAGTCTAATTGCTTTACAATGTTGTGTTAGTTTCTGCTGTATAACAAAGTGAATCAGCTATATGTATACATATATCCCCATATCCCTCCCTCTTTGGCCTCTCTCCCACCCTCCCTCTCCCACCCCTCTAGGTGGTCATAAAGCAGCGAGCTGATCTCCCTGTGCAGCTCCTTCCCATGAGCTATCTATTTTACATTTGGCAGTGTATATATGTCCATGTCACTCCCTCACTTCGTCCCAGCTTACCCTTCCCCCTCCCCATATCCTCACGTCCATTCTCTACATCTGCGTCTTTATTCCTGTCCTGCCCATAGGTTCATCGGAACCATTTTTTTTTAGATTCCATATATATGTGTTAGCATATGGTATTTGTTTTACTCTTTCTGACTTACTTCAATCTGTGTGACAGACTCTAGATCCATCCACCTCACTACAAATGACCCAATTTTGTTCCTTTTTATAGCTGAGTAATATTCCATTGTATGTATATACCACATTTTCTTTATCCATTCATCTGTCAATGGACACTTAGGATGCTTCCATGTCCGGGCTATTGTAAATAGACCTGCAATGAACATTGTGGTACATGACTTTCTGAATCATGGTTTTCTCAGGGTATATGCCCAGTAGTGTAATTGCTGGGTTGTATGGTAGTTCTATTTTTAGTTTTTTAGGGAACCTCCATACTGTTCTCCACAGTGGCTGTATCAATTTACATTCCCACCAACAGTGCAAGAGGGTTCCCTTTTCTCCACACCCTCTCCAGCATTTATTGTTTGTAGATTTTTTGATGATGGCCATGCTGACTGGTGTGAGGTGATACCTCATTGTGGATTTGATTTGCATTTCTCTAATGATTAGTGATGTTGAGCATCCTTTCATGTGTTTGTTGGCAACCTTTATATCTTCTTTGGAGAAATGTCTGTTTAGGTCTTCCACCCATTTCTGATTGGGTTGTTTGTTTTTTTGATATTGAGCTGCATGAGCAGTTTGTATATTTTGGAGATTAATCCTTGGTCAGTTGCTTCATTTGCAAATATTCTCTCCCATTCTGAGGGCTGTTTTTTTGTCTTGTTTATGGACAAAAAAGCTTGTTTTCACAGCTTTGCTGTGAAAAAGCTCTTAAGTTTCATTAGGTCCCATTTGTTTATTTTTGTTTTTGTTTCCATTTCTCTTGCTGTGATTTATGTCATAGAGTGTTCTGCCTATGTTTTCCTCTAAGAGTTTTATAGTGTCTAGCCTTACATTTAGATCTTTATTTCATTTTGAGTTTATTTTTTTGTATGGTCTTAGGAAGCGTTCTAATTTCATTCTTTTACATGTAGCTGTCCAGTTTTCCCAGCACCGCTTATTGAAGAGGCTGTATTTTCTCAATTGTATATTGTTGCCTCCTTTGTCAAAGATAAACCCAAGCACATATAGTCACTTTATCTCTGGGCTTTCTATCTGGTTCCATTGATCTATATTTCTGTTTTTGTGCCAGTATCATACTGTTTTGATGACTGTAACTTTGTAATATAGTCTGAAGTCAGGGACCCTGAATCCTCCAGCTGTTTTTCTTTCTCAAGATTGCTTTGGCTCTTTGGAGTCTTTTGTGTTTCCATACAAATTATAAAATTTTTGTTCTAGTTCTGTGAAAAATGCCATTGGTAGCTTGATAGGGATTGCACTGAATATGCAGATTGTTTTGGGTAGTGTAGTCATTTTCACAATGTTGAGTCTTCCAATCCAAGAACATGGTATATCTCTCCATCTGTTTGAATCATCTTTAATTTCTTTCATCAGTGTCATAGTTTTCTGCACACAGTCTTTCATCTCCTTAGGTAGGTTTATTCCTAGGTATTTTATTCTTTTTGTTGCAGTGATAAATGGGACTGTTTCCTTTATTTCTCTTTCAGATTTTCTTGTTGTTAGTGTATAGGAATGCAAGAGATTTCTATGGATTAAATTTATATTGTGCTACTTTACCAAATTCATTGATTAGCTCTAGTAGTTTTCTGGTAGCATCTTTAGGATTCTCTATGTATAGTATCATGTCAACTGCAAACAGTGACAGTTTTACTTCTTTTCTGATTTGGATTCCTTTTATTTCTTTTTCCTCTCTGATTGCCATGGTTAGGACTTCCAATATTATGTTGAATAATAGTGGTGAGAGTGGACATCCTTGTCTTGTTCCTGATCTTAGAGGAAATGCTTTCAGTTTTTCACCATTGAGAAAGATGTTTGCTGTGGGTTTGTCGTATATGGCCTTTATTATGTTGAGGTAGGTCCCCTCTATGTCCACTTTCTGGAGAGTTTTTATCATAACTGGGTGTTGAATTTTGTCAAAAGCTTTTTCTGTATCTATTGAGATGACCATAAGGTTTTTCTTCTTCAATTTGTTAATATGGTGTATCACATTGATTGAATTTTCATATATTGAAGAATCCTTGCATCACTGGGATAAATTCCACTTGATCATGGTATTTGATCTTTTTAATGTGTTGTTGGATTCTGTTTGCTAGTATTTTGTTGAGGATTTTTGCATCTATGTTCATCAGTAATACTGGTCCGTAATTTTCTTTTTTATGATATCTTTGTCTGATTTTGGTATCAGGGTGATGGTGGCCTCATAGAACGGGTTTGCGAGTGTTCCTCGTACTGCAATTTTTTGGAAGAGTTTGAGAAGGATAGATGTTAACTCTTCTTAAATGTTTGACAGAATTCACCTGTAAGCCATCTGTTCCTGGACGTTTGTTTGTTGGGAGATTTTTAATGGCAGTTTCAATTTTGTTACCTATGATTGGTCTGTTTATATTTTCTAATTCTTCCTGGTTCAGTCTTAAAATGTTATACCTTTCCAAGAATTTGTCCATTTCTTCCAGGTTGTCCATTTTATTGGCATATAGTCACTTGCAGTAGTCTCTTATGATCCTTTGTATTTCTGCGGTGTCAGTTGTAATCTCTCCTTTTTCATTTCTAATTTTATTGATTTGAGTCTCTCCCTTTTTTTCTTTTTTTTTTTTTTTTTTTTTTTTTTTCTTTTTGCGGTATGCAGGCCTCTCACTGTTGTGGCCTCTCCCGTTGCGGAGCACAGGCTCCGGACGCGCAGGCCCAGCGGCCATGGCTCACGGGCCCAGCCGCTCCGCGGCATATGGGATCCTCCCAGACCGGGGCACGAACCCGTATCCCCTGCATCGGCAGGCGGACTCTCAACCACTGCGCCACCAGGGAGGCCCTCTCCCTTTTTTTCTTGATGAGTCTGGATAAAGACTTATTGATTTTGTTTACCTTCTCAAAGAAGCAGCTTTTAGTTTTATTGATCTTTGCTATTGTTTCTTTGTTTCTATTTCATTTATTTCTGCTCTGATCTTTATTATTTCTTTCCTTTTACTAACTTCGGGTTTTCTTTGTTCTTCTGTTTTTAGTTGCTTTAGGTGTAAGGTTAGATTTTTTATTTGATATATTTCTTATTTCTTGAGGTGAGCTTGAATTGCTATATACTTCCCTCTTAGAACTGCTTTTCCTGCATCCCATAGGTTTTGGATTATCGTGTTTTCATTGTCATTTGTTTCTAGATTTTTTAAATTTCTTCTTTGGTTTCTTCAGTGATCTCTTGGTTATTTCACAGTGCACTATTTAGCCTCCATGTATTTGTATTTTTTACAGTTTTTTTTTCCTGTAATTGATTTCTAATCTCATAGTGTTGTGGTTGGAAAAGATGCCTGATACGATTTCAACTTTCTTAAATTTTGCAAGGCTTGATTTGTGACCCAAGATGTGATCTATTCTGGAGAACGTTCCATGTGCACTTGAGAAGAAAGTGTATTCTTCTGCTTTCAGGTGGAATGTCCTATAAATATCTATTGAGTCTATTGTGTCATTTAAAGCTTGTGTTTCCTTATTTATATTCTGTCTGTATGATCTGTCTGTTGGTGTAAGTGGGGTGTTAAAGTCCCCCACTATCATTGTGTTACTGTCTATTTCTCCTTTTATGGCTGTTAGCATTTGCTTTATGTATTGAGGTGCTCATATGCTGGGTGCATAAACATATTATTAATATCATCTTATTCTACCAGATTTTTTGTTCAAGTATTACCACTACATCTTTTATCTTTTGGAAACTCATCTTCTATTGAATTCTTCATTACCTTTCAAACATCACCCACCTCTTGTTTTAACTTCCTAGAAATATCCAAATACTAATTTCAATGACTATTTTTCAAATACATTAAATTCCCTTATCAATGTATTCTCCACATTTAAATTACACTAAATTTATATTAGATGTTCAAAAACTGTTTTGCGACTTTCAAAAAGCCCTTTATCCATATTTTATCATATCCTGAATTAATAAAACTAAATATAATTTTTGTGACTGCTCACAGATTGGATAAAAAAACATTCAAATCTCTACCTCTATCATAAAGTCATGATGATTTAACTTAACTGCACACTAAAATGAATTTTAAAAATCCACTCTATTTCTCTGATCAGCTTTCTCTTTATTTCTCCAAAAGTGTGTCAAACCTTCTCTTTCTTAGATTCTCTAAACATACATTTCTAATTTATTCTCATTAATTGACCTCACTTTCCTGAGAACATAAAAGGTGTTGAACAGGAACTACCTCATCTTCTTTCTGAAGCGTCTACAATTTGAACTTGCATTTGGAGTTCTCCTTTCCTCCTACCCATCTGATAATATTGGGACAGCCCCCTCCTTTATCAAAGGCAAATCTGCAAACTTAGGCTCTGCCTTCTTTTCCTTGATCACTCAGCAACATTAGAAAGGGTTGATCAGTCATTTCAATTTCTCCTATTAGTTTTCATAACTCCACAGTATTTCTTCTAATGTTCCTTCTACAATTTTGCCCTAAGTATCTCAGACCCCTTTCTTGTCTCCAAGTCTTTTACCAGCACTTAATATGTTGGAGTGCTTTAGTACTTAAGCCTATGTAATTTTCTTTTCAATCTATACTCTTTCCTAGAATGCTTAAATTACCAACTATGTGCCAAAGACTTCCAAATGTGTATCTGGAACTAAGTCTCAACTAATATCCTACATAGAATTGCCTTTTGAATTTAAAACTCAGTATGTCTGAAACTGATATCAGCATTCCTATTGTAGTGTTTCTTAGCAAAGAACACAGCACCTCCTTATTCAGGGAAATCTTCCATACACAAACATTACCAGTTCCAATTAAATCAATCTCCTTGAAGTATTTAAAAATCACTGAATCAGCAATCCTATTGATCCTAATTCTAAAAGATATGAAAAAATATTATAATTTCTTCTCCAATACTACTAACCTAATCTAAGCAATTGTCATATCTTACCTTTATTGCTTAAAAGGCTCCAACTTATTTCCCTAATTTCATCATTCCTTACTTATACTATTGCACACTTCACCAGCTTCCCATTTTCCATTGTTTTGCCAGAGTGATCTTTTAAAAATATATCAAATATCACACCTCCTTTAAAGTATTTCCTTCATACACTAACAGTAAGACTCCTGGGATCATGGCCTGTAAGGATTTATCTGATCTGTCTAGGAAATTAGAGATCATTTAGCTTTTGCCTCTCAAGTGCTATTTTTATACCACTGTGCTTCTCATTTACTTAACTGTAGACACACTGATCTTTTTTTAATATCAGAATACTCCTCAAAACCTATATATTTGATATTCTAAATTCCTGGAAAAATCTCCATAAATTCCTTTTTTTTTCTACATAAATTCTTAACATTTCAACTTTTTGGAATTTGAATCTCAGAACAACAGTCCTCTCTTCAAAAAGGCCTTCTCTGACTTTACCACATAAAGTATATTCATACCAAGTTATTACTCTTGATTCCGTATTTTCTTACAAATGGAAGTTAGAATTGACTACTTTATTTTTTTTAATTAATTACTGAGTGTTTTGGTGCAACATAATGTGAGCTTTATGATCATGGACATCTTCTGTCATATTCATTTCACTACCAAGTGATTAAATGTGACCTGAAACACAGAAGCACTTCCTAAATATTTTGAATACATATTAACATGAAAAGCATGCTCCCCTTTAGTTACTGCCAATGTTTCTTCTCAGTTTTGGGAATAGAAAGATCTAAAGACTGTACCTATACATCCTCTTGGATCCTTCTAATTAACCATTGACATATAACAGTGATATTTTAGAATGCAATTCTGAATAAGGCAACTCATTGCTTAAGTATTTCCAATGGCTTCCTATTGCTCTTAGGATAAAGACCAAATACTATAACCTTTGTGACAAGATTTCAAATGGATTGTATTTTGCCTTTCTTCTTCCCCTTCCCTCACCATCCTTCTCACTATGTTTATCTAAAAACCAGTTGAATTTTATCTTTCTTATCTCAAAGTTTCATAAATGAATTAGCTTTATAAAAGCTAAAATGTTTAATTTTATTCTAAGTGGTAAAGAATTGTAATGATAATTAACAAATAATATGAAAAATTAAAATGAGTGCAGCCCTAATAGTATTTTAATGCATTTACTTTGTAAATTGAACATGCTTTTAAACATACTCTCAATACCTCAAATCAAAGGATTTGAAATGTGCTAAAATGTGCGGTCAGCATTTTTTTCATTAGGATCTTTTGGAAACATGGTTGTCCAGCAGGATATTATTTATATAATTTTTAACTGAAGAAAGTGTTGTAAAGTAACTTTTCTTAAAAACTTACTTACTCAATCTACACATAGTTTTTCCTTGAATAGACCACAGTTCTATAAGATGGTTTAAAATTATCAGTTCTTGATAAAATCAAAATAATACAATTTCAAAAGTATGCTAAAGACTTTGGCATGGGTCATCCAGGAACTGATTCTATATATTGTACTTTAAAGTCTTTTTAGCTTATTTAATCTGGTGATTACCTTAATTTTAATTGTGTAATAAAATGTACAAAATTTCTTCTAAACATTAGATTCATTTTGTTTAATGTCATGTGAATCAATTGAATAATGACAATGGTTTCAGTGAAGAGATTTCAGGTTAAGTTACAAAATTTAATATAACTGACAGGCAGCATATTGTTAATTTTCCCCTTGGACCTGGATAAGCAAAATACATTGAATATCCTGAAGCCATCATGAAGAAAACATTTTAATGAAGAAAAAGACATTCTAAATAGCAATTTTAAAATGTAATATGAGTCTAGAAAATGTTCTAGACTTACAGTTGATGAAGATGCAAGGAGTATTTTTTGGAGTTCAAATAGAAAGTAGAAAATTGCTGGAATGCTGTTTGCAAATAAGTCTAATTAGCTATAGTTACTTGAAGGTCTGCTTAAGAGAGAAGATAGAAAAACAACTTAGAGTGAATCAATAGGGAAGCAAAGTTTCAGCAGGCAAGTCTTATCTGTGAGGGAGCTATTCCAACAAAGGAGGAAGGAATATCCGCAGACTCATGACACTTCAATATCAAAATGAGATACATTCAGGGCCTGGATCATAGGGGCTCTCACTAAATATTAGTTCATATTCTCTCATAATTTGTGCTTAAGTTTTTGGGAAAATATACTTTTTGCATTTGTTGTTTTATTTTTTAAAGACAAATGATCCCTTCTTTGGCAAGAAACAGACTGAATGAAATAAAGGTAAAAAAAGGAAAGTACATCAGTGCCAGACTTGCCCCCCAATACATCAGAAACTATAATTACAAATGTAATTGCAAAGCTTCAAGTATTTTTCTTCTAAACTATTTTTAACTTTTATATAGGAGTATTAAACATATTTTTTCAAACAAAACATTAACAATATGATACAGATTTTTAAGTGATTTCCATGCATTAAAGATGACTCTAAGACAATTCCATGTATTAATTTCTTTAATCCTTACAACATTGTTAAATTGGTACCATCATTATCTCCATTTACAAAAGAGAATACTGAAGCACAGTAATTTTACAAGGTTCCATAGCTGGTAAGTGCTTGAGTCAAGTTACACTAGATACTGTACAAATGCAGAAGTCACATTCATCGGGTATTGTTATGAAGCTTGTGTGGAGTCAAATCATTTCACTTGTGTTAAAGACTTTAGGCAATCTTTCTGTCACTAAGCCTCTCTGAGTCTAGAATCACTGTCCTAAAATGAAGCAGCTATACATTCCCATCATTATATTTTAAGAGGACTATTTCATCCTGAAATTCTAAGCCACATTATTTGAAAGAAGTAGGTGTGTGTTTGCTGAATGCATATTACATGGTACTGGAAGTATTCTTATAAAGCATTATAAAATTCTTCAACCCAGTCCTTATGTACTACAGTGGAGGTTTTGAAAGCCTAAGAAATAGGGCTGCCACAATGTTTCACTTGCATTAGCATCTTTGTTCTTCAAATGTTAGTGTTGTTTCATCTTTACCTATTAACGACTGAACTTTGATAGTATTTTCAATAAATTTTGAAATTATTTTCTCCACCAAATAAAGTAAAATAAACCCAATAGAAGTTTTAAGCACTATGTCCTTTTGAATTTTGTTCCTTTTGTAGTCTCAATTATGTCTAGTTCTAACATAAGGAATTCAGTCCATCACTCCATGGTTCCATTTTATTACACCAAGTTAAGTGATCCCAAGTAGCCTCACTTGCTTAGTCATGGTCATTCTGTCAAATAAATAGCTACAGAGAAATGTGCAAAGTACAAAGCTTTCTCCTTAGGAAAGCAGGGCAGCTAATTAATTTAGTTCTTAGAAAGGTTATAATTATCCACTTATCCAAAAGCCATTCTGCTGGTGGTAGCCAGTGCTTTTAAAATTTTAGAATCCACAGAGCATTTCTGAAATTAAAGTCACATTAAAAAATTACTACTATGCCAAGAAGTGATAGTAGCAGATTAGGTGCCAAATGCAGTTTAGAACTATTATCACTGAGATATATATATAGCCTCATTTGTAGATATCTCAGTGAATTTCTAAATTAACCAATAAAGGAGGGATAGTTCATAATATAATAGATATATGAAGCCAAATAGATTTTACCTGACATCTATGTTAACTATGAGATGCAAATCAAGAGATAATTATAATAAACCAGATAAAACTAGGCCTATTTTTCCTTTTTTCTTTTCCTTTTCCTCTTCCTTCTTCCTCCCTCCCTCCTGCTCTCTTTTCTTCCTTCCTTCCCTTTTTTCTTTCTTTCTCTCTTCCTTCCTTCCCTTTTTTTTCTTCCCTCCCTCCTTTCTTTTTCTTTTTCTCTTTCTTTTCTTCCTCCCTTCCTTCCTTCCTTCCTTTCTTTCTCTCTTTCTTTCTTTCTTTCCTTGAAACATAATGATTAACAGTTGCCTGGATCTTCTAGAAAGGAAAATACAAGAAATGGAATCCTTGCTTTCATTCTTCATTTGTGTCTGATGATTAAGATAATATACTTTTATCTTTAAATACTGAATCAAAAGCAGGGAAGGGTAAGCTGTGACAAAGTGAGAGAGTGGCATGGGCATATATACACTACCAAACATAAAATAGATAGCTAGTGGGAAGCAACCGCATAGCACAGGGAGATAAGCTAGGTGGTTTGTGACCACCTAGAGGGGTGGGATAGGGAGGGTGAGAGGGAGGGAGACGCAAGAGGGAAGAGATATGGGAACATATGTATATGTGTAACTGATTCACTTTGTTATAAAGCAGAAACTAACACACCATTGTAAAGTAATTATACTCCAATAAAGATGTTAAAAAAAAAAAAGCAGGCTTGGCAGAGTCGGAAAGGCATCAAAATGAAAGTAAAAGACTCTTTCCTTATGAAGCATTTTTTGGGGAAATGAAAGTCAGTTGCATAAGTTGAAGGGCTCCTAGTCACTCTGTTTTTCTGACTCATCACTAAATTAATCAGAGATTCCAACGAAGCTTCTTCCTGTTTGCCAAACATGCCCCCCATGGCCCTTATGAAGAATTATTTCAGAGGCAATACTGTGCTTGCAGTCAAATTGGAGTAGAGGAGAAATAAGTATCAGGTGAGGAAATAGGAAAGTAAATACCACCATTTTTGGAGAAGTTTAGCATGAATTGGCAAATAATTGACTGATAGGGTAATAACTCTCAGATGATATGGGTGGTGGGGTTTAGTTATCTTAGGCAAAATCACTGAGAATACTGAAAATTCCTACCTATACACTTAAACACTTTCCTGCTACTCATACAACTCTCTCATTTTTTATCCTCTTCCAATTTACTGCATAGATTATAAAATGAGAAGCCTTTTCTTTATAATGCATATAATTTCATTAATAAGCAGAGCACTTCTCCTTCAAATACAGATATACATACAGAAACATGCATATATGTATATATATATGCTACATAGATATGCTTTGTGTGCACACGTGTAAACATACTGTGTACTGATAATAATCATCTAAAATAAATAGATGATAGGCTCATATACAGTAAATTTTTTTCCTATTATATATCATTGATTTAATAACACTATCAATATTATATGTATGAAAAAAATATTTTCTAATAGCTACTTCTGTATTTTTATGAGTGTATTATTTATAACAAACTTCAAATTGGTTTTATATATTTTTCTGCCAAAAATGTGATTTTTAAACCTCCTTTCCTTCTAAGGAATAAAAATGTACATGAAGCCTCCATACATTTGTTTTCTTCCTCATATTTAATGACTAATCAATCACTTGTACCATAAAAAGCATGACCACAAAATTAATAGCAATAACTTGGAATAATATTGTAAACATAAATAAGACCTCCTTACAAATATAGAATATGTCAATCTATACACTAGAAAAAAAATTTGATGTTTGTTGTATAAATATCAACTGTATTCCAGAGAAGTCATTTGTGTTTCACAGAAAATGATGAAAAATCTCTAGTGGTTTTACATTACTCTTTGAGAAACATTTTTAAGACACAATGAAATTGTCCAGTAACATCCAGTTTTAAAATATTCAGCCTTAAACTTCCAATTTTTAAAAATTTCCTTTGATGGCCACCTCTGTGAAATTAGAGTTTTCTCAGCACATGGTCTGCACATTCTATGTGTGCACTCACTTCCTACATACATCATTCTGAATGTGCTTTTCACAGTACTTTGTTTATCCCCACACTTTAAATAAACTATTTTTTAGCCATTGATTCATATCTTAAATTAGAGTAGTAGCAGTAAAAGGTGATATATGATAAATTATTAAACATAAACAATAAAAAGTAAATAATGTGAAACACCTGGACCAAAATCACTGAGCCTTGTTCAAAGACTGATAATAGAGACAACCTCGACAATGTGATTCTGTAGTTCATGGGAAAACCTTAACAATGTAGAGATTAAGAATAGAACAAGATTGAATTAAAATCTGAATGTAATATAAATTTCACATTTCCAATTTGGGAAACATAAAGAAAATTTTTTCTTCTCTCCCCTCCCGCATGCCACCACAAACAGCAGCAGCAGCTATTTCTACAGAAAACCATGACAGACCACAAAGAATTGCAATGGTCCATTTACCACACTTTACAAACACTGCACTAATGACTCCTTCCTTATCACTCTTCACCTATTAAGACATGCACTAAACATATCTTTTAAAGTTTTACATTAGTGTGGCTTCAAATACAACTTTTATGTGCAGTAATGATTTTCTAATGAATGTGCATGCCTCAATGTCTTCCAAGTATTGATTAGCATAAGCAGGCTAATTTTAATTCCTAGCGATTTTCATTTGTCAACAAGATCTTTATCAGTTTCCTACTGTATGCCTAGCCTAATTAAGAAAAAAAAATTGAGCCAGATATATAAAATTGTGATTTTTCTTTCTTAGATGGATAGAGGATAAAGGTAATGGTTAAATATTGTAATATTTAATTTATATAATGGTTTGATATTATATTTAACTTATAATTCCTATTTATTTAAAAATAAAATAACATTTTCAATAACAATACAAAAACATTAAAGTAATTTTGAAAATAATAAGATATGAATAATAATGTGATTCTAACACTACCGCTAGACTTACTTCGTCAAGGGGTAAAATTGATATGAACTTGTTTCAACCCCTAATCATATGTATTCAACACAGTACAATATATTCAATACAATTCACATTCTATACAGTTTTGCTGGCTCTAATCAAATAACTATTTTTTTTTCTTTCTGTATCACTTTGACTTTGTATAACATGTTATAAATACCAATTTTTAAAAGTCTAATTCTGTGCTTTTTGCATGAAAATTTTCATTTCTCCTTCATGTTTATAATTTTTAATATCTGCATAACATTCCTTTTAGCTGATGTATTATAACCTTTAAAACCTCCTTAGACATAAGATTTTCACTTTTTTAATTTTATGATTTTATGAATTAAAATTTTACCAAACTTTTCTGAGTGTATAGCATTATATTTTTGATAATTGTTCCCTTAAATCAAATTTCCATAAGTGAGATTACCCAATCAGAGACTGTGATTATTTATTTTGATTTGGGGCCATGCACCATATGTTTCCAGAGGACCTTACCAATATATAACACCAGATTTCTTATATACAGAAAGACTTGGAAAAGTTATTTTCCTATACTGAAGTTATCTTGGGATAATAACTGCAAACTAAATCCTGTGTGATATTT